>NC_090938.1:686798197-687112572 GCF_040938575.1 Ambystoma mexicanum
AGGATGCCAGATATGGGGCTTGGGCTCTGGCGGTGGGGAGGCAGGATGCCAGATATGGGGCTTGGGCTCTGGCTTCTAGCTTTTGAGGAGCCAAGATGCTAAGTATGAGGCGATAGTGAGGCACAATGACAGGTATGGGGCCCGAGCCCTGAGTAATGGGGGGAGGATAAATAGACCAGATATGGGGCCTGCGCTCTGGTGGTGAGGAGGCAGGATACCAGGTATGTGGCCTTTGGCTCTGGTCGTGGGGCACGCAGAATGCCTGGTATGGGGCCAGGACCCTGGGTAGGCAGGATGCCAGGTATGGGGCCTGGGCTCTGGTGGTGGGGAGGTAGGATGCCAGGTATGGGACTTGGGCTCTGGTGGTGGGGAGGTAGGATGCCAGGTATGGGACTTGGGCTCTGGTGGTGGGGAGGTAGGTTGCCAGGTATGGGACTTGGGCTCTGGTGGTGGGGAGGTAGGATGCCAGGTATGGGACTTGGGCTCTGGTGGTGGGGAGGTAGGATGCCAGGTATGGGACTTGGGCTCTGGTGGTGGGAAGGTAGGATGCCTGGTATGGGACTTGGGCTCTGGTGGTGGGGAGGCAGGATGCCAGGTATGGGGCTTGGGCTCTGGCTTCTAGCTTTTGAGGAGCCAAGATGCTAAGTATGAGGCGATAGGGAGGCACAATGACAGGTATGGGGCCCGAGCCCTGAGTAATGGGGGGAGGATAAATAGACCAGATATGGGGCCTGCGCTCTGGTGGTGAGGAGGCAGGATACCAGGTATGTGGCCTTTGGCTCTGGTCGTGGGGCACGCAGAATGCCTGGTATGGGGCCAGGACCCTGGGTAGGCAGGATGCCAGGTATGGGGCCTGGGCTCTGGATGGTGGGGGTAAAAGGATGCCAGGTAAGGGGTCAGGGCTCTGGTGTTAGGCAGGCAGGATGCCAGGTATGGTTCTTCGGTTCTGGTGGTGGGTTGGCAGGATGCCAGGCATGGGGCCTGGGTTCAGGTGGTAGGGAGGCAAGATGCCACAAATGGGACATGGGCTCTGGTGGAGAGGTGGCAGAATGCCAGGTATAGGGCCTGGGGTTTGGCCAGAGGGAGGAAGGAGGCCAAGAGTGGGGCCACGTCAATTTGGGAAAGCACACTAATAGTATTTTAAAGGTGTGCTGTTGCCCCTTCTGCCCCGCCCCCCCCCCCAATCTCCCCTAAATTTGATTCATGGAGATACTACTGTTTGGGCTTAATAGCAGGTGGCAAAGCTTGCTCTCAAGCCACTCTTGAAACTTTAGCCAGTGAAGACTGTAACATGTTCACAAAATAACCTCGTTGGCTGAGCTGTAAAAAGACGCCTCACAACTAATACGCGTAACCCGCCATCATTGCGAGCACCGAAAAGGGCCCAATAGAAACCTCGGATGGCACGAGTTAGTGCGTCACAAGTAGCGCCATCTGTAACTGCCTGCTGTCTCGCGAACAGTGTCTGGAAAGTGATATCGACAGCTGTGTCATAGAAAGTCACTCGTTTAGCACTTATCAATATTAAAAATGAGAAAGATAGCACGATGAGAATCATTTAAGGTTGGAAAAAACCTCGTCAAAGAACTAACATTACCTAACAAAATTACAAATCGATATACCTCGCCCAAAAGGAACCCCCTTGCTTCACAAGCATGCCCGCCTTGCCAGGCCACTCTACTCATTTCGGGCGGTTCTCCCTCTTATGCCCCCCACCCCATAAACCATTGATCGAGTGTTCTTTTTTCAGGAGATCTGCCCCTTATGCCAGTGCCCCTCTGCATGTCCATGTCCCTGTTTCTGGTCCTCCCCCCTGCCCCCGGCCATCGCCACCTTATCCGGCCTCGCATGTTGTCCTGCCCCTTCGTTCCATGCCCCTGCTTCCAAGCCAGTGCCTGGGGCGTCTTCCGGCGTGGCAATGAACCTGCGGGCACGCCTCCCCTGCCTATTAGAATGCAGGCGTTTCTCCCTTTGCAGAAAGGGGTCAGGCCTAGCCAGTTAGGGCTGGGCGTTCCCTTTTTGTAGTGACACCAAGTCTCATTCCCAAACGATGTCTCCTCATCTGCAATGAAACACACGGGCTAAACACACTTGTGTGGAAGGGAGCTAAGAGCATAGCGGTGGCTATGGCTGCTTCAAAGTTCCCCTTCCATCCATCCATGGGTTTTAGGGTAAGTGCCATTGTGCAGCAAAGTACTGCAAGCATGCCAACGTCTGCAAACACGGAGCTTATGGAGAGTCATTTTCAGCAGTCTTTGTGCACAACCTGATTACCTTGCTTAGCATGTGTACATTTCTATATGCTCTCCTCCCTTCCCCCAAACTTTTAATCTGGACCCACGTTTTTAGTTTTGGCTATTAAGTGGCACTGTAAGAATTGCATATCAACCAAAACTATTGGCACAGGAAGCGAAGATTGGCGAGTGGTGGGACGTGATGCGGGACATGCAACCTCTGGGTGCTGTTTGGCTTGTTAGCCACCCATTGACCACCTACCGTCTTGCTAATCCCCATGGCCATCCCCATCCACTGACTGCCCATCACCATCCAAAACAGACACACCTAGGATGTATTTGTGCAGTTGTGCTGCTTATGAAGGGGTCTCAATGTTATTTATCAGAAGTCTTCTAGCAAGAAGTGGCTTCATTACGGATTTAAACCAGCTCCTGGTTTATTAAGAACAAAGTGTGTCTTCAAGCACTTCATTTATAAGAAAAATGTGCATTATTGCATCTGTTCCTCTCACTGAAATCCTGTTAAAAACAAGCATTGTAAAAGTCAACAGTTTTGACTTGTCTATGGGAATTAGACAGGCATTTGCCAGATATTACCATAATATACTTAGGCACTAACACCATTTGCCAGCAGTTGCCATCTTATGGCCAGGCAGCACCATAATGGCAGTGCATGGAAAATGCCTACCCCATGCCTACACAAAACCCCAAACTGGTGGCTTTACCATTGCTTGCTTGGACGCCACACTGTTACTGCCCAGCTGGCTTTGCACTTTAGGGATCCCGTACAGTTATACACACATACTTTGATGGACCAAGACAACTAACCGACTCTCCAGATACTTTTACTAGTGCCAGCCCCTCATATGGCTACACGACCTCCATGGGTCCTGCCTAAAGAGCAAAGCAATTTGGAAGTGAGTAGTCCAGATGCAGTGGTCGAGTTCACGTTTCAGTGGGAAGAGGCTGGACACACTGGACCGCTGAATGCGAATACCAGCATTGGAAGCCGGCTGATATTGGCCATGGTGTACTACACAGGAGCCGTGCCTCTCAGCGGAACGTAGGCCACAGTTGCTGGAATGGCCTCGACCGTCGTCTTTGCACGTGGGGTGAGTTGGAGAAACTCCCCGGCCTTTTCAATGAGGGCACCAAGCGACAGGAAGCTGGGTTGGTGGGCCACTGTCCAAAGCGCCTTAGAGAAGATGGGTAGAGCTGGATTTCCTGGGCACACACTCCCCTTAGAAATGTGATATGATATGATAGCTTATCTATAACAAGCTTAATACCCACAGGTTTATAAGCACGGACCCGGGGATTGAACCTGTGGTGCTCCGTGTCATCCTGCTTCCTAGGCGAGCACGTTGCCCCTGAGCTATCCGCCCGAGGGGCACAAACATTTGCCTTTAGGGCCCAAATATTTGTCTTTTCTTTGTCTGATAGATTGGCCAGAGACTACAGGTCCCAGCATGCTTGGAAATGGCCAGCACCTAACAACATGAAAGATGGAAAATGTGAATATTTTCTAAAGTGTGGCACTGGAATAACATTAAGAGCCTCGAGTGCAGAAACCATTAAGTGTAAAAAAGAAATGCTCACCAGACCCCTTTAACACCAGAGAATATCAAACGATATGCGAACCGCAGGAGTTCACAGTACACACAGTATGGTAATAATTGAATCCTTTATAATATTAGGGGCACAGCATACTTCTCAAGCATCGAGCAGAAACCTTGCGGGCAGGCGAAGCAGCACACCCCGTTTCTCCCCAGAATGCTGTACACTACATTTGCACATTTGCAGATTCAAAATGGGGCTGAATGATGACCTGGGCCCTGGAACCCACCGTTAAACAACCTCTAACCCAATTAAGGACTAACCAATGGCAAAAGAGAACCAATAATGATAAAACATTTCACATTAAATGTTCTAGTAGGCAAAACCAATCAGGAAACACAAAACAAGCCACACCATGGAAGAACCAATCCTGGACCAGCCTAGAGAATCAGCCACTGGCAGGGCACTATAAAAGCAGCGAAGACTGAGATGAAGTAGACGTGCATCCATCCGCTTCCTCTGGGGGGGGGTTGTTGTCTGGACTGAGGTAGCTCAGTTACTGTCAGTTGAGCACTCGTTACTCTGGCAAAAGGTATGCAAGAGACCCTGCCTCAAAATCTGGTGATATATTGAAGAAAGGGCATAGGGACAAGTCTTACCCACTAACTAGATACCAGGAGAAAGGCCTGAGGGTGGGGCACTTCCTTGAAGAACAGTGGCAAGAGGGTGAGAATGCCATCTGCCCAGAATTGGATCCTGAACGAGGGAGGAAAATACTCATTATTCCCAAGAGTGTTGTGCTAAGAATCAAAGGTCACTGAGAGACCGTAGAGAAGTCTAAAAGAATCAAAGGTCATTGAGGGGCCTGAGAGAAGCAGATACTAGTCATTTAATAAGTATTGGTCATTGCTTGGTACTTATTTCGTTGTACCAATAAATCACACATCCATGAGGTTGTTGGTGGCAATGGAGGGAAAGACTGGTTGTTAGTCCTTTGCTGACAGGAGAGGGAGTTTGCCTTTGTGGGATCTTGTGGTAAGGGTGGGTCATCTGGTTTCCTGGCATCAATCTAGTGGGAGAAAGGTGGGTATGAAACTTCTGAGTTATAGTCTTTGATCCTTCTGACAAGGAGCTACCCTGGTAAAGAGCTGTTTCCCTGGTAGTCTTCCCATTAACCATTTCGTCCTAAAAAAAACGTGTTCACCAGGCCTATTGAATGTAGCAGCTTCTTAAAATTACCATGTAAAAAACCAAAGCACAGTGCAATCAATGTATTGAAATTTAGGGCTGTAAAGTTCTCCAGAACTGTAAAACGTGTCTCTGGGTTGGCCACAGGGTTTCTCTCAATGTTCAATTTCTTATAGGTCTCGAGTGACTTTGGCTTCAAGTCCCAGCAGGCCAGCTTTATTTTATCTATCAGTTTCTTAAATGTCTCTAGGTACTTTCCCTTCAGGCCCCAGCATGCAATTCTGCTTGTAGTTGTCAATTTTGTGACTGTCTATGGGGACTTTGACTTCAAGTTCCAGCATGCAAGCTTTCCCTTGGTTATCAGTTTCTTGAAAGCCTCTGGAGACTTTGACTTCAAACACCAGCACACAGTCTTTCCCTTAGTTATCAGTTCATTGGAAGTCTCTGGAGACTTTGACTTCAAACCTCAGTGTGCTGTGATTCTCTTACTTAACTTCCTTGAATGTCTCTGCAGACTTTGACTTCAAGACCCAGCATGCAATCTTTTGCTTGGTTATCAGTTTCTTGAAAGCCTCTGCAGACTTTGGCTTCAAACACCAGCACGCACGCAGTCTTTCCCTTAGTTATCAGTTCCTTGGAAGTCTCTGGAGACTTTGACCTCAAACCTCAGTGTGCTGTGATTCTCTTACTTAACTTCCTTGGATGTCTCTGCAGACCTTGACTTCAAGTCCCAGCGTGCATTATTGCCCTTAGTTATCTGTTTCTTGGTGTCTTGGAGAACTGATGCTTTCTGTTCCAGCATGATCTGCGCCTCATTTTGATTAGCCTCTCCTTGACCTCTAGAAACGTTTGCACGAGGTTGCAGCATTCTGCGTTTCTTGTTCTATTCAATTTTCCAGGGACATTCTGTTATGTTCTGCTTGGCTGGTCAGAATGCTATGATGCAGAAAGGTCGGGGAGTTCTAGAAGGCTGGGGAGAAGAGAGAGGTGAATAGTGGCTGAGGATGTTAGCTGTAGCAGCTGCAACTCACCTGGAATTTAATCGAATAAACAGTGAAGACTGAACACGTATTTAGTGTGGACCTGGTTATTTGTGTGTCTCAGGAGAACACAATAATTGGCGCTGAACTTGACCTCGACTTGACATCGCTCCACAACGCCTGCATTTACTTTTAAAAGAACTCTGTAGATTAGAAAAGATATTAAGATCGACCACCAGGGGACACGGAAATGTAGAAGTTCCCTTGCGTCACTCTGTTGTCACCAGGAGATCAAGGGGTCTGAGCCCCCCCTATTTGGCCCCACCCAATGGAATTGGTGCCCCCACAGAACCCCAGCAGCACGTCAGGACGAAATTTGAACTTGCCAGCTTCAATATTTTCTGAAATACTGAGGAAGTCCAAGCGAAGCCGCCGACTGCGGCTCAAACACCAGCGCTACCCGGGAACCAGCTCCAGACAGCACCAGGAGTGAGGGCAGGGACGGGGAGGTCCATGGCGGCAACCCGCCGAACTAAGTGGCCAGAGCCTGGAGGCCCTCAGAGGACCTGAATATACAAAATATAACATGAGAAGAAGAAAAAGGGACGGCCTGCCATGGCCAGGTCCCGCGAACCGTGGTGCTCAGCAGCGGTGAGAGACACATTTGATAGAGTGCCCCCTCCCCATCCGGGGGCATTCAGTGAACCTGCCCTCCCCCCACCACGGTGCAACAGCACACACCCAGCTGCAGCCACCGCCTCGGCCACTCAGTGCACCAGTGAGAACCAGAAACAGTGCTGACCAGCCCGCAAGTGAAGGGCGGAGAGGTGGCAGCCCGACCAGCAAGTTCTGGTGCCTCAACAGTCGAACAGCACATCAGTGGGACACCTCGAAGCAGCAGAGAGACTGCACAGCTCCCAGCTACGCTGGAGAGCATCACGCAAGGGGAGCCGGATATGGGTGGCAGGAAACACTCCAGGAAACACACTGGGTGAGGGGGAAAGAATCAACCATCCATGGAGGTGGGATAGGTGAGGTGCATCAGGCATCGTACAAGACCGAACAGAGAGGAGTAGCAATCATTATGGGCAATTATCTGGGCTTTAGGATGGAGGCATCGATCAGGGACCTGGAGGGCTAATATCTGTTGATCAGAGAGGACCTACAAGGGACTCCACTCATGTTAGGAGTGATCATTGGTCCGAACGAAGGTCAAATTCCCTTTTGGGAGAAAACCAGGGATAAGTTGAGATTGTTTGTGGGCGGCATTCCTAATAGTCAGAGGAGATTTCAACATGGTCCTGGACCCTGCTAGAGATAGGAAAAGATTGACTGTGCAGATAGCCCTGCCTTAGATGAAGCCACATCACAGAACTTCCATAAGATCAATTCAGAGCTGGGTTCAGTAGATTCGCTGCCCTGCACATCCTCGGGGGACCGCCCCCTTCACGTACTACTGAAAAGTCCATGAAGCATTCTCGAGCATCACTCACATCTTAGTGGAAAGCTCCCTATCCGGTCATATAGAAGAACCACAGGTGGCCCGGTCCTGTGCTCTGACCACGAATTGGTGCGAGTTACGTTGAGAGGGGGTTGGGAATCCAGCGGAGGGGGAGAGGGAAATGTAACGACGCCTTCTTGAAGGATAGGGAAATAGCCCAAACAGTGCTTGACAGTATACTAGAATACTTTGCATTAAACGACAACGGAGAGGTGGGGCCCCACATCCTATGGGATGCGTTTAAAGCCACAATTTGGGGTACACTAATAAGAATAGGGTCACAAAAGAAGAGGGAAAGGAAAAGCCAGGAATACACCCTGCAGGAAAAAATTGCTAAAATTCATCCAGGACAGATTCCCAGAAGTTCCATCTCTCTGAACCAGACATTAGCATTAGAAAACTACAAGACTCAGCTTAAAGATCTACTGCTGTGCAAAACCGAAAGGAACCTGCTGTTCCTTAAACAAAAATACTATGAAAAGGGGGACAGGGCTGACAAGATACTGGCATGGAAACTGAGGGAAACCTAGAAAAGCAAAATGGTCAGAGCCATAAGAACCGATGAGGGGGCAATGGGTTATGATACCGCGAGCATAGAGGTGGCCTTTAAGCAATACCATGAGCAACTGTACAAATCAGAATTTAACAAAGACGACGCCCTTATAGAAGACTTTCTGGCACAGCTCCCTATACCGGGATTGGCCAGGGACATTGACTTGGAATTAGAGGCCCGAGTGACGGAGGATGAAATTGTCCAGGCAATTAAAACAATGAAGGGAGGCACAATACCAGGGGAAGATGGGTTCTCTGTGAAGTTTTTCAAGCAATATCGGTCCACTTTAGCCCCGTACCTAGCAAGAGTTTTTAATGCAGTCATGAGGGGAGGAATTCTGCCTGAGACAGTGATGCGAGCCATACTAGTGGTCCTCCCAAAAGAGGGTAAGGACCCGACACTGTGTTCATCCTACCACCCAAACTCCTTACTGAACACGGATGTCAAGATGCTAGAGAAGGTGCTGGGTAAGAGGCTGGAGGGGGTTATGCCTTCCCTGGTCCACGGCGACCATGTTGGTTTTATTAAAGGGTGTCAGGGATCAGATTACATGCAGAAGACAATCAATTTAATGCACTATGCCCGAGAGACCGACCTTGACACCTGCCTACTCTTGACTCGGAGAAGGCCTTTGATAGGGTGGAATGGAGGTACATGGCCATCCTCTTACAGAAAATGTGATTTGGGGAAAAAATGAGGTAATGGGTGGGAGTGTTATACAGGGCACCAACCACTAGGGTATAAGTTAATGGGGAACTGACTGCCCCTCTCTGTCTAACAAGATGTATGAGACAGGGGTGCCTACTATCCCCCTCATTATATGCTCTCACTATGGAGCCCTTGGCGATAGCAGTAGGAAGCCACCTGACAATAAAGGGTATTTGGAGAGGGGAGGTTGAATTTAAACTTTCCCTATTTGCAGATGATATAATGGGATATCTGGTAGACGCTCCAGCCTCACTCCCGGCTTTATTCTCACTTGTTGACACTTTCGGGGCCTTCTCAGGTCTACAAATGAATATGTCCAAATCTATGCTCATGCCACTACGTGCAGCCGACCCTGGGCTAGACCCAAAGAATCGAATGCTCAATGTTGAAAAATGTGCAATCACATACCTGGGGGTACAACTAACCAGAGACCTAACGTCACTGGCAACAGCTAACTTTGACCCTCTTTTGGTGGCCATTAAAGAGGACCTGAACCGATGGGGCAGCATGATACTATCTTGGTATGGACGCATGACAGCAGTAAAAATGAATATCCTTCCAAGGCTTTTATTCCTGTTCATGGCCCTCCCCATAAAGGTACCAGAGTCAACCTTTAAAGAGCTCCAATCTAACATACAGAAATTCGTATGGCAGGACAAAACTCCAAAAAACAAGAGGTCCACCCTTACCCTGCCCAGGCAGGAGGGGGGCTTTGGCCTCCCGTACTTCCTGCTCTACCACAAAGCAGCTCAGCTTAGAGTGATCCTGGAGCATATGTGAGATGACCTGGAGACCTTTTGGACATACCTCGAGGATATTGAGGCGCATCCGGCCAAAGTGAGGGGCTTACTAAGGCCGCCCCATAAAAGGATACTGAGCAGATTACAAAATCACCCTACACTGGGAGTACTCTGGCCCCTTTGGAGGGGGAAGACACACAGAGAACCTCTCCACATGGCCCTCCCCGATGTCTTCAGTCTGGGGCCCAGACATAGGATTGGGAGACAGGGGCTTCTGTAACTCTCAAATATGGTCTGAAAGAGGCCTGGCGAGCGTAGAAAAGCTGTTCCGAGAGGGCGACTTTTTAGACTATGGGGCAGTGACAGATGTTCTGGGAGGTGATAAGATTACCATATTTGAGTACCTGAGACTGAAATGAATCCTGACTGACCATAGATGGGGAGAACAATTGAGACGGCTGCTCACTCCTTTTGAGAGAATGCTAGACTCAGCACATACGAGGAGAGGGATGGTGTCCAAACTCTATAAGGTCATCAATATAAGCGATAAGAAGAACAGGCAGGGATTTAAACAGTACTGAAATGTGCTAGCTGCTGAGGACCTCACAGACGAGGCATGGGGGAAGCTATATAGAAAAGCATTCCATGGCAACCTCTTCACCGCAGATATGGAACACAATTTTAAAGTACTCCAAGCATTGCACAGAGACCCCGTTCAGATTTCCCAAATGTTTGCAGGGTCATCCCCATTGTGTCCGAGGATGTGTGGGTGGGTTTGCTCAAGAGAACATATGTGGTGGCACTGCCATCGAATCCAAACATATTGGAGGTACCTACTGGGGTAGATGTCTGAAATCACAGGGGAAACTCTCCCCCTCGATCCCCTACAAATGATATTGGGGCTCCCGCCGAGACTCAGATAAACATAGGTAGCCCAGAATGTGAGAAACTACGCTCAGGGCAGTTAGGGTGGCAGTAGCCCAGAAATGGAAGAGTGGAGCACTCCCAAACAAGAATGATTGGTTGAAGAAACTTAGAGCTATGTACTCCATGGACAAGCTTACAGCAATGGTGAACAATGAAATTAGCTGATTCATGGTGGAGTGGAATGGGGCCATACAAAAATTGAGATGGGACGTGCATTAGAGGGGGTAGGATCCTTGACCACCACAATAGGGGCAGGAGAAGGGGAGAAGGAGGGAGGGGAAAAGGACAGGGGATACCTCGAAAGCGGATATGAGCAGTATGATTTAAGCTCTATGGGCGAACATCGCTTGACTAACTCACTGATAAAGGAGCACACCCCACAGGGGGAGAAAGCCAGGCTAGAACCTGAGGAGTGGGATGGCAAGCTACATCCTCTGATACCATTTCAAGGATGAGAGACACTCGGCTCAGAGAAGGGACGTGCAAGGACCCATAAATGTTTGTTTGAAACGGGAGGGAGGGGAATGGTCGGAAAGAGGGATGTTTAAACTGAGAACCTGTACAGTTACAATGTGATATGTAAAATGGTTTTCTCAAATAAAAATGTTAAGTAAAAAAAAGAAAAGATATTAAATACCTTGAACGATTTTAGCGATTTGAACAAGCAACATATTGAACGATTTGAAAGAGCAACGTATTGAAGGCTTCCTAACTGTTTACTTTCAAGAGGATATTCCTAATCAGGACAGGGCTAGAAAAAAGCCCCGGTCAACATCAGAAGCGTGCTTCCTGTGTGATGTTTAATCTCAACTGTTGCTTGGTTACACCGAAGCTCACAGCTCTGTTACGCAATTCGAAGCACCTGGATTCCAACGGTTATATTCAATCTTCATCATCCCAGCAGCAAATAACACAATAAAGAGTACAGTTCCTGCATTCTCCTTTGTCACCGTTGTGACACTAATATTGAAAAAGGAAACCAATGAGTTACAGGAAAGTGCCTCAACATTAACAGGGACATTCTCAAAATAGTTATGCAGCATTTAGATCCACCACCAACATGTTTACTAAATTCTAGAAGGTCCCCCAGGCCTTGGCGGCGGTGGAAGGCTGAATTTGGCACATACCTGGAAGCCATTAATGGAAATAGACTTTCTGCATCAAGAAAAATGCAATATTTATGCAAAACCTTGGCTCAGGAGGCCAAGAAGTATTCAGACACCTGCCACCAGTGTTGGAAACACAAGAAGATGACAGACTTAATGTATATGAAGAGGTAGTAGCGAGAATGGAGAAATAGTACAAGAAGAAGGAGAGTGTTGTCTTCGAGAGACACACGTTTTACCCAATAAACCAGTTGCCTGGTGAATCAATTGATGAATTTCTTGTGGCTTTAAGAAGCATCGCTGCACAATGCAATTTCGGGCAGTTTTTAAATGATATATTAAGAGACCAGATAATGGGACACACAACCAGCAATCAAATACGTGAGCGCATATGGGAGGAATCGGAACCTACATTGGATGAAGTTGTACGTATTGCAAAAAGTATAGAGCGGTCAACAGAAGCTTACGAAAAACTAGCAAAAGAAAAGAGCCTAGACAACTCAGTGTGTGCAACACACGTTACATCACAAAAATAATTACAGTCAACACAATGAAACGAAAGACAAAAGTCATTTCAATATCAAATGCTGCAGGTGTGGTGCCAGGGACACTTTCAACCACTGCCTTGCAATTGGGAAGAATTGATATTTCTGGAAGAATTGGCTCATTGCCTAAGCGTGTAGAAACAAATTTTATAAGATGAGTACTATGAATGAGAAAAAGGAAGTAGCGCTAATAAGTGAGGATGAACATGGTTCCATGTTATAAATCCAACAGTAATTACTTCGGAAAATCACTTTGATTTTCTTTTTTATGTGGGGGCCCCCCAATCCTCCCTTCCCCAACACTAGTACCCCTACACCAAGCCCCTGGCCACCTCTTTTAATCCCTTAACTCCCACCCCCTAAATAATTTGAAGTGTTTTTGAAGTAATTACTTCAAATTAATTACTACAAATTAATTACTGTCAGAACAACAATGGGATACTGATGAACATAGTCGGGATGAGCTTGATAGACAAGAACTACCTAATGAAAGAGCACATAGGAGAGACATAACCATACTGGGGGATCCAGATGAGGATACTTATGGATTTGCAAGCATTGAGTGGCCCACATGTCAAGTAGAAATTGTGGGGGAGTGGTGAAGATGCAGTTAATGGCTGATTCCAAAGGATTTTACCAATGACAACTGGAACAAGTTGTAAAAAACCTCACTCCAGTCACAAAAGTGCCCTGTGCATATTCGGGACATCAGTTGGGAATCGTTGGATGGTTTGTCGAAAAACTCAAGTTTAAGGATAGGGAAATAATGGGAAAGGTGAACATGGTGGATAAGGAACCGCCCATCTTGAGTTGGAGACACCAGGGGCAATTTGGTATGAAGTTGAATGCTGGACCCATCAAGCAAGTATTAACTATTGATTGTGATTTTAAGTAACAGGAGTTGGTGGGAAGGTTTCCTCAGGTATTCTCGGAAAGAAGTGGTGTCCTGAAAGGGTACCAACATCATATCAAAATGAAAATGCAGTACCAGTACCAGTCAAGAGTAAAGTGAGGAAAATCCCTTTGAGCCTATTAGGTCCTTTTCAGATTTTGCTATAAGACATGATGAAACAAGGAATGATACAAGAGGTGGAGAACGCCAAATGGGTTTATCCAGTGGTCATCGTCATGAATGGTGAGCAAGTATGTAATTGAAAGATGACAATTAAGTAAAAATCAGAAAATGAGGATCAAACCATATGGTATGTTTGCGGAGAATCATCCATGGAGGGTGTTATTTTATGGAGGGGGGAGAGAATAGTACCTCCAGAGGAAGTAAGGGGTCCATTATTGAAAATGCACATATTTGTCATTCGGGCATAACTAGCACCAAACCTTTTGTCTGAGGCAGCTTGTGGTAGCGAGGAGTAGACAGAGATGTAGACAGATACGTCAGAGAATGTAGACATTGCAATGAAAGTGACAAGATATTAATTACAAGAACCCTGCCATTGGTAGCTCCTAAGTTGCAAACAGAACTGTGGTCCAGAGTGGCCATGGATATAATAGGGCCATTTCATGGTTTGAGAGCTGAGAATAGGAATGCATTGATGTAGGTAGACTACTATAGTCAATTGCCGGAGGTGAAGTTTGTCAGGGAGGTCAATATGGAGACAGTTATAAGATTTCATCAAGACATTCTCAAAGGGAAGGTATTTCAAAGGCGATTGTGACAGATAAGGGACTCAATTTGTGTCCAGTAAGATGATTGATTTCACGGCTGGGAAAGGTTTTAGGCACGTTGAAACACGGTTATATCACCCACAAGCCAATGACTTGGTGGAAAGATCCAACAGGGTGGTGAAAAGTGGTATACAATTGAGTAAGGAATCAAGGCTGGAACTTGATGATGAGGTGGACTAGATGTTGTCTGCATATAGGGTAAGGAAGCACCCTGCTACAGAGAAGAGTCGGCTTGAATTGATGAGAGGAAGGAGGTGAAGGACATCAGGTTTCCTGTATGGATGGAGGAATTGTTGAGGAGAGAGATGACATGTCAAGATGTAGACGTGGGTTTGATGAGGCTAGAGCTAAAAAGGGAACAGATGAAGAGAAGATATGATATCGATATGAGAACTGGTTATGCTGGAATCAACGTAGGTGACTTTGTTAAGATAAAATTGCCTGGTAGTGTATAAAAACATGTTCTGTATTCAGCAAAGCCATCATGGTAGTTAGGGTCAACAGAACCAGTGTGTTGACCAGTGATGGCTGATGGTGGAATCTGAATAGAGTGGCAAACGTGAAGGTCTGATGGAAGGGGAAATGTTATATTCTGCTTGACTGGTGAGAATTCTGTGATGCAGAAAAGTCAGGGAGTTCTACAAGGCTGGGGGAGAAGGGAGAGGTCAGGAGTGGAGGAGGATGTTAGCTCCATTAGCTGCAACTGAATCTGGCATTTTATGGAATAAACCGTGAAGACTGAACATGTATCGAGTGTGGACCTTGTTATTTGTGTGTCTCAGGAGAACACAATACATTCTCTCCTGGTTGCAATCCTCTGGGTTTCTCCTTCCATCCACTTTCTCAGTGTTGTTTTGTACTCACGCTTAAAGTTACAGCATGCACTATTGCTCCTTATCGTTACATTCTCTGTGTGCTCCACGCACCGTCTCTCTTATTTCCAGCTATCACATCTCCCCTTTCATTCTCCTCCCCACTCAGTTTACCAAAGCTGCCCTGGGATGCCTCCATACCATGATCGTCTCCATGTGCTCTCTCCCCCTGCACCTGCATGCATCTGGGAACCTCTCCAATCTGGTTCCTGTCCTCCACCACTTCTCCATCCTCTGGTTTAACGTTGCATGTACTTCTATTGGCTAGGTGTTCATCCAGCGGCTCCAAACCATCCCAGTGTCTGGCCTTCCCTTCCCACTTCTTTCTCTTCTTTCAACAAGTGTCGGTCTGGTCTCGTCCATTCTACTGGCAATTAATTACTGGTGACACCAACTGGACGCAAGGCCACATCCCTTCTGCACAAGACCGCAAGCATCCCCAGACATGTTTCAGCCTTGTTGGGTATCATCAGTGAGGAGTAGCTTGGGTCTCTAGGCCGGGCAGACTCGGGACCCACGTCTGGGCATTACCGTCCCACTCGGGGTGACTTTAGCCAAACAAAAAGGTGATGAGGTGATGGCTGGAAGGTTTTGAATTAATCATAACCACGGGCATAGCTCTGGCCAACCCTCCAGAACATCGTTTTTCAGCCTGCCGAGCCATTACAGAAGGGGAAACCCATATGCAAATCAGGCTTGGTCCTACCCCAAAAGGCAAAAGGGGCAGTCCAGCCCAAACTGCCAGGTCACATCCCTTCTGCACGAGAATTTCCACCAGGCCCATATCCAGTGGAGAGGGGTGCCGGCTTGGTCCTTGCACAATGCTGAAATCTTTGCTAAGGCCTGTGTCTTCTACCCAAGGTCCCCCCCCAAAGATACTGCACACAACCCGGAGTTGCCGCAGGCTGGAGTTGGCAATCTGAGGCCCACCAGGGTGATCAGGGGTGGGGGAAGATCGGAGTGTAAAGGCCTATTTGCCTTTTGTCCACCTCGCATTCCATAAACCAGTAGTCTGGATAGATATGAGTAATCTGGGGGAACCAGGAAACACTAGTATTCTAAATCATGTTGGAAATGATAAAGTAATCATTAGTGACACCTTGGAGAATTGCAACAAACTATATGTAAATTAGCCCAAATGAGCGCTCAAACTGAAAAGCACACCAATCCAGGACCCATCGCCCTTTGCTTAGCCTCTGTGGTATTTTCCTGCAGATCGATCACCCACTTTATTCTTGCAAGTTCCCCTAACCATGGGGGCTTGCTGCCCCATGGCCTGGGCCTTGAACCCCCTTTTCTATGGAGCCGTCCCTCCGTCCTTGGGCCGTCTCCTGGTGGTTGCTGCTGTTTTCCCGGGCTCTCTTTCTCAAGACACGCCCCTCCCCCCCCCACAGTTGTCGTGCAGCCTCCCACTCGAGCGCCTTAGGAACAGAGCAGGGCGCTAGAAAAGGGAGAGCCCGAGCAGAATCGCACCGAGTGCCGGAGGGGGCTCTGCTTAACCCCCCCTACCTCCCCCACCGTGCAGTACAGGGAACGTGGGTGAGCCTCGCAGCGCCGCTGCCAGCAGTGGGCGGGAAACAAGCGCTCATTCATTGGAGACTGGAATGTTCCAGAGGCAGCCGGGCTGTGCTCCAGGCCTAGCAACCGGTGATATAATCGCCGAGCAGCCCCAGGGGGGCGCGCGCCGAGCTCGCACCTGAGAAGCCAACATGGCCACCTGTTTACTTAGTCAGCCCCCTCTGTATTCCAATCTTAGAACCCCTTGGCGAGCCCCTGAACGCGTGGACCAGCACATTACAAGAGGGTCCTGCGCCCTTACTAGTCTGTAGGCGTGCTACCCCTGTGTTATCTGCACAGCCCCCTCTCGCACCTGACTTTCCTGGCAATGCCCATCTATAGATTGCTGCCCTGTTGCCTGCACCCCGCCCCTTCTCTCTCACACCTAAAGGCCCACGTAATGTTGCTGTTTCTCTGATGCCTGCTCAGCCCCCTCCCTCACGCGTGATATCTCTGGCAATTAGGGTCTCTAGGCTCGATGCACGTGCGGCCTGCGCAGCCCCACTCTCACACCCCAGGTGCCTGGTAATGTTCACTGGAGGTTGACGCACCTGCCCCTCTCTTAACTGCGCTGCCCCCTCTCTTACGCCTGATGCTCAGGTAATGTCGGTCTATAAATTGTTGACACTGTCGATGTGTTAACAAGATAGGGCGCTCCTAACACCCAATGCCCCAGGTCATTTCGCTCTATAGCTTGATACCCCTGTCCCTGTGTTACCTGCCCACTCCCCTCTCCCACACCTGAATAGCCTGGTAATGTTGGTCAGTACATTGCTGTATAGGTACATATTGATCGATCCGATTGGCCATGTACTACCTGTGCAGTCTCCTCTCTCACGCCTGATATCCCTATCAATGCTGGTCTATGGGCTATGTATTGCCTGTGTGTTGTCTCTTGGTCACACCTGATATCCCGGGCAATGCTGGTCTATGTTCTATTTATTGCCAGTGTGTGGCCCTTGTGTCATACCTAATATCCCTGGCAATACCGATCTAAAGCTATCGATTGATGCACCTGTCCCTTGTTACCTGCAGATTCCCCTCTCTCACACCTGATATCCCTATCAATGCCAGTCTATGGGCTACTTTTTATCGTGTGTTGCCCCTCTGTCATTCCTGATATGCCTGTCAATGCTGGTCTATAGCCATAGATTGATGTCCCTGTCCCTTTTTATCTGCACCCCCCCCCTTCACACCTGAAATCCCTGGAAATTACAGTCTACGGCTATTTCTTGCTTGTGTGTTGTCCCTCTGTCACGCCTGATGTCCCTGGAAATGCTGCTCTATAATCCAGAGGAGCAGATAGTCGCTTTCTCGCTAGTTTCCTCCCCCTCAAAACTGTCATACTAGAGCGGTCAGCAAAGAGCAGTAAATGGGACCCCCTCTGTCATTCCCATACCACATTGAGTGTATGTGAGATGGTATGCACTCAGACAACCAAACAGAATGCGCCCTCACGTTGAGCCAGTAGAAGGATGCCACTTGAAAGGATGCCAGCAGGCACCCATGGACATCATGGAGCATTAATTGAAATCCGACGAGGGCAGGCTGATGTCATAAGGAAGATATATGAACCTATGTTGAAACTATATGAAAATACTTAAGAGTAACAATGTAAATGAATTACAAAGACAAACATGTACCTAAAAGCTAAAGTAATCAAGACTACAAAGATGATGAAATTACTTATTGATCAATAACTGGAAATACGCAGTAGCGCAAGGTAGAAAGGAAACATATAGAAGCTTGCTACAAAGGTATATATAACTTGGCTAGGACGGCCATGATAGGAAAATGGACGCTGATTCATGTCTGATAAAACCAAGTTACATCAGAAATAGACCAAGGCTGTAGGATCAGGGGAAGCAGAAGAATATTTCTGTGTGCAGAACCAACGAGTCAAGGTTGGGCCAGAATAAAGGATGCTATTTTAAGGAATAAGCACAGAGCACAAGGGAGTTACATGGATAAACTCTGAATTTGGGACACCCCTCATAGATTGAAGAATAAGAAAACACCTGCAAGAGCCAACAGTTCGTCAATTAAAAGTGTACAAAGTTCATATAACATAGAGTGAGCAAATCTCTAGAGGGCTAGAGGAGCAGGTACATCCAGCACAATTAAATCAAATAGCAAACAATAGAAGGTCGAAATGGACAAATTCGTGGTCTGCTAATGTGATTTCGCAGGAGAGAACAAGGGTTATTCATTAAGCCTCAGACAAAGATAGTTGTGTGCTTACACTCCCTTGAATGTTCCAGGCAAGTGTGCAGCCAACAAGGTCAGCTACAAAAGGAAGACGTGTGATGGGAATCAAATACCTCTGTTTTGTTTCCCTTATGTGCTGCCAAAAGAGTCAAACCTCCAAGGATGGGATAGTATGCCAACCAATCAGTGTGTCTGAGGGATAACCTAATTTACAATGTTGCATAGACCAATCCACTGACAGCTTGTCCATTATGATCAGTAGTGTCTGCATTTAGAGGTAGATCAAGGCATGCCCTACAGATAAAGGATAGCCAATGATGTACTAATCCTTATATATTCTATAAGTAGATATGACCCCTTAACCAATCCTTCCCCTTCGATAGGTTTTGTATTTTTCCACATAGAATGACGTCATAGATGACGCATTTGGAGTATAAAGACCTCTGTGTAATCACGCTGTTTTGTGAGTGTGCATGCATCAGTCTGATGTTTCTCAGGTCTCCCTACTTTATGAATTGAGAATAAAGCAGTCTTTTGCCAGATTCTTTGAGTCTGGACAATCGACTGCTCCCACCATTGGCTAGATGGTCGTGTAGCAGAGAACACATGTTAGAAAAGATGTCGGCAGCTGCCCCTTTGATAAAATTCCTGTCCGGTCCCCGCCGGCACCCTGTGGATGAAAGGTGAACTGGTCGATTGAGGGAGAGTCGATGCTCAGGGACCTCAGCTGAGCCACCGACGTAAGTAGAACATTGATAGTGACAACAATGGAGAGAGGGATTGTGTTGTAAATAATAAGTATGAAAAGTATTTGTATTTATTTATTATTCTTATATAGCGCTTTACTCCAAAGCGCTTTACAGTTAACAACATGAATACATAGAACATGATAACAGTAGAAGCAATTTACAAAATATTAATCAAACCAGTAAAACAATATGTAGAACAATTAGCCTATGAGGTAAAAAGGAGGGGAAGGGGGAGGAAATGAGGAAGGAGAGAGAAGGGGAATAGAGTGAGGAAGCAAGAGGAGGGGAGGACGTAGGAGAGAAAGAGGCAGGTAAGGGAAGTATGAAGGGCTACTAGAGGGAGGAGCTGGAAAGGGGAAGAGGGAATAAGAGTGTCAGGGTGGGGAGTGGAGAAGGAGTTATTTCAAGGAGGCACAGAAGGAGGAATTTTGGGGGGAATTATAAAGAGAAGAAGTAGATACCTTGATTCCTGGTTCCAAGAGGGACTGAAGGGTATGCACTAAAGTATTAAATGCTGGAAAGCGGGGTAGAGCACTAGAATATACAGATCACTGCGCTGATCATGATGGTTGGGTGTGGGTTCTGCTGCTAGTGAGAGGTTCTTGAGAGATGGTGTTATTCCATCTCAGTGAGTTATAAGTGGGTTTTTGATAGGAATCTCGTTTACCTGGGTGCTGGAATACTGATAATATTTGTTGTAACTTGACTTACATTGTCAAGCAATACATGAGGAGTCTTGTCACTTGTTTCTAGGTTATAACAGTGATTTATTACACACTTAAAGCTGACACATGTTTTGACCGTACATCGGTCTCTTTCAAGGCGTGTGTGTTATACGTAGTAATGTTGTTGTGGGTGCGAGCTCTTGAGTAAGGGCTCTTGTTGAGTAACCCAGCAATCTTTCAATCATCGAAAGATCGCTGTGAGCGCTCATCTTTGTGCCGAGGCACCCCAGGCCTGCCAGGTTATTCAACAAGAGCGCTTACTCAAGAGCTCACACCCACAACAACATTATCGGGTGCAACACACATGCCTTGAAAAAGACCATTGTCGGGTCGAAATACGTGTCAGCATTAATTGTATAATAAATCACTGTTATACCCTAGAAACAATTGGCAAGGCTCCTAATTTATTGCTTGGCATTTTACGTCAAGTCACAACCAATATTACCAGTATTCCAGCATCCAGGTAAACGGGGTTCTTACCAAAAAAAATAAAAGATTCCTGAGGCAAGGCCCGCAGAAGATTGCATATCAAACTCCTAAATGGAGTGAAGTGGAGTGAAACATAGAAGGGATACACTTACTAAAATAGTAAAGGAAGGCATACACAGTAAAATTTAAAAAGTGCACATGTGTGGGGTTATGTAAATGTCAATATAGAGCTTTTGTTGTGTTTAAACTAATAAATATTAAACAATAGTAACAAATTAAGGTTATTGGTAGATTTTTTGACCAAGAAATTGATGTCAATCAGGAGAGTAAAAATCCAAGGAAATGTATATATAAATAAAGAAGAGACTTTTACAATACTAATAATAAAAGAATGAGATGATAAAACTTGACAGATAGATCTTTAAATAAAAAAGCAAGCAGTTAAAATCGTTCCTTCTGGTATTATAAACAGTGATTGATGGTGCCTGTGCCAATTGATCAATGTGGTATATTTGATAAAATAAAGAACCAGATAAAACATCAGGTATGTAGCGGCAGTCGAGATCAACTTGCCATTATGTGGGGAACTCCCCTTTTACACTTATGCAGCACATTGCCAAGATATACAGCATAGATAAGGAAATATCATTCGGAATGGGTTCGAGGCACGACTAATAAGACACACATGCCGTGGCCTCAAAATCCATATTGGGGCATATGACAACTTATTTGCATGCCACATCTAAGGGACAGAAGTTACAGAAAAGGCTGGCCATTTTAGAATTATGGAAGATGTTCCACAGTGAGAAAGAAGATCCAGCCGAGATGGAGTGGATACATAATCAGCATAAAGGGGGGGATAGATACCTTTGGCTCCCCTTCCCCTCCTGAAGACAAGAGCGTAGATCCACAGAAGGGATTTTACCCTTTAAAGGAATTAAAAGTAGCAGTAACAGTATGTTAACCCAATGTATGCGCTCCGCAGCTTATAACAGCGAGTATTACGCGGAAGAGAGCAAAAGCACAGAACGCAAAGTTATATTAACACGCAATGAAAGTAAACAGCGTGATGAGAGAAAGGGCAGACAAGACAGACACATATAGATAGAGGAAAAAACAACAAAGCAGAAAGAAGTAAAGGACAAGGCTAAGGGAATAGCGTTAGTACAGAATAAATGGATGGGAGGACAAACATTACTTAAGCTAGATGATAAGGGCATAGAGAGGGGTTCGAGAAAGAGAGGAAAGGGAAGAGCCGCAAAAGAAAGAGAAGGAAGAGGAAAGAGCATACAAAGAAGAAAGACATAAAGAATGCAAGCAAAGGGAAGAAGGAAGAAGATATGAGGCAAGAAAAGGAGAGATTAGAAGAGAAGAAACAAAGAGATAGAAGCCCAGAGAATGAAAGTACATAAGTTGCAAAGAAGGTGAGACGAGGATGAACTGAGGGAGATGAGGAGAACAGAAGAAGAAATGAACAGGAGTAGGGGATTAAAAAAGGACCAGATAGAATATTTATGTCATAGGAGCATAGTATCGATTGATGCACAAGAACAACTGGAGGAAGAGAGAGGGTTAAACAGGCCTATAGAGAGCTGCACGGAATGCCGAGATCCGCATGGGCTGGTGGACAGGACACAGAAGAATGGAAGCATTTCCATGGCCAGAAATACAATTGACAATCATGCATCACTGCCGATTAATGCAGGAGAAGAATAAAAACAAAGCCAAGAATAGAAAGCAGCAGGAAGCAATGCTAGTTCAGAAGAAATTGTTAAAAATAGGCATAGAGGGAGCGTAACTGACGAGCAATGAAGGAAGAGTGGCACAGGATATACAGTCAGGGGGGCAAAATAACGCAGGTTATCCCACAAATCAGAGTGGGTGAAATGGTTGGCCAAGAGGAAGAGGGAATAGGTCTAGAGGAGTAGGATGAGGTGGATTTTGAAACCCTCTGGGAAGAGGAGGATTTAATGGCAGACAGCTGCAACAATGCTGGAATTGCGGAAGAATAGGACATTTAGCTGGGACATGCAGAAGCAGAGGAGGCATGCAACAGAATTGGCAAGCACCAAGAGGAGGGATGGGTGATGCTCCACAATATAATACAGAACTACACGAATATTATGCCCAAGATCACACGTAGGCTCAGACATATGCGCCACAACCTCAACAAAGGTAGTCAGTACCACAGCAAATGCAAGTACCCATGCAAGCACAACAGGTACAACCGCAGCGAGCACAGATGCAACAGGCTATGGTACCACAATGAAATATGATTACAGGAGCTCAACAAGCACCTGCACCCACATTGGGCAGTGTAACTGTGGTAGGAGGAAATTCTTTCACAGGTACGGGTATGAATTTATACCCACAATAAGATAGCCCACAGGGTGACCTAATGCGTTCAGTACTATCAGTAATGCCAGACCCCCAAGAGGAACCAAGGGCCAAGGTGATGATAGGAGGCAAGACATTTTCATTTCTTGTAGACACCGGAGCCACTCATCCCTGTGTCCGTGAGGGAAATATCCAATATCAGGTACTGTCATGATTGCTCAGGGATTCTCTGGGGTGATAAGGTTAGTTCCTTTTACAGACAAATTACCAGTCTCCATAGGAAAACATGATATGTTGATGCCATTATTAGGGTGTGACTTAATGATGAAACTTAACATGATGATTACTTTCCCTTAATGATGGGATAGTGTGTTGAATCCCAGGGATACATTACATGAATGTAGGAAAGTTTATATTAGCTTTTACAGGCCAGAAGGCATTACAAGGAGTTCCTATAGATCCAGAGGTATTTTTTTA
This sequence comes from Ambystoma mexicanum, assembly GCF_040938575.1. Classification (NCBI taxonomy): domain Eukaryota; kingdom Metazoa; phylum Chordata; class Amphibia; order Caudata; family Ambystomatidae; genus Ambystoma; species Ambystoma mexicanum. The sequence goes on from NC_090938.1 coordinate 686,821,274, forward strand.
TGGAGTGACTGTTTTATTAACATGGCTACCCAGATTGATAAATAAAATATTGAGAATACCTTATGAATGTTTGTATAGGTATCCACAAAGTGTAACACAAGAAAACACAGTGAAGGAAAATAGTTTTCATGAGCTTGTAATGCAAGTGAGTAGGCAAACCACTTAGTCTGTGGTTGACACACAATGTTAGTCTCCTGAATTGGAAACTCCAATGTTCAGAAGTTTGTTCGCCTAGGTTGGGGTCTGCCTAAAATGAAGACATCATGTCAGAGAATGGTGTTAGTAAGAAAGAAACCGTCATTCTTTCAGGAAGACTTAGAGAAAGTGCCAAATGTTCTATGGACCACAAGCCCATATGATGTGGGTTTATTAAAAGGAATAGGGGCAGTTAAAATTAAGATTAAACCAGGAGCCTTTTTGCCATGGGCAAAGATACCCCATGTCTAGAGAAACTGATGAAGGCATATTTGAGACCATTTCCACTTTAATGAAGCAAGGCAGCAAGGCAAATAGTGCCTTCTGACTCACCGTGTAACATGGCCGTGTACCCTGTGAAAAAAATCAAAGGAGGAGAGGTAGTGGAGATTTATACAGGACCTTCGCCCCCTAAACAATATGGTTGAAGCAGAGCTTCCTTTAGTTCAAAATCCAGCGACAATATTGTGCAACATCCCATCTAAAGCCAAATATTTTACAGTTATAGATTTAAAAAATGCATTTTTCTCAATTCCCCTACACGAAGACTCTCAAGATTTGACTTCCTTTTCCTATCGAATGATCTGTCTGAGACATACTCGATTGCCCCAAGGGTACTGTGAGTCCCCTTCGATCTTTAACAGAGTCCTCCAGATGGACTTGGGTAATGTCCAACTCGAAAGTGCGATAATTCAATATGTGGATGACATTTTGGTGTGCAGTGAGACAGAAGCAAGGTGCAGTGAAGACTCAGTTAAGCTCATGACAATACTCTAAGAGAAAGGGTATAGGGTAGAAAAAGAAAAGTTGCAATATTGTCATGAAGAAGTCTTGTATATAGGACAGTTATTCTCTCATGAGGGGAAAAAGGTAACACCTGAAAGAGCAGAAGCAATCAAGAAACCTCAGCACACAAAACAGTGAGGGAAATGGAACAATTTCTAGGCTTATGTAATTACTGTAGAGCCTGGGTGTTTGATGACAGTACAGAAACTCAACCACTTTAAAAGAACTTAAAGAAGCACTGGTAGACAAGAGCACAATAACATGGACAGATGAGACTGCACGATTTGAAGAATTTAAAAAGTCCATTAGTACAACCCATGTTTTAGGGATTCCAGATTATCATGAAGAATTGTACATATTCTCCCATTTAAATGGAGAAGCTATCACAGCAGTTCTTGCTTAAAAGACGGCATTAGGTCATGGGCACAAGCCATTCGCTTATTATAGTGGGATTGTAGATCCCGTTATGAAAGGGCACTACCCTTGTGAGCAATCTTTAGCAGCTGCTGCATTGGCAATACAGAAAGGCTTCAAGAATAACAATGGGATGTTCAATAACGTTATTTGTAGAACATGCATTATTTGCAATTTTAGAGAAGCCCAAAAGTACATTGACCACACAAAGAGCATCTGGGTATGAGGTGATTCTTTCTAACCCTGCCATTAAAATTGCAAGATATAAAACAGTGAACCCAGTGATGTTTATAGCAGAGCCAGTAGGGGAGGATGCTTATGTACATGATTGCACAACGTATTTTGAGAATTACAACAAAATTCCCAAAGTTATAGAAAATTCTCTTGGGAGGGGGGACATGGTCTTTATTGATAGGTCCTCAAGAATTGATCCAAAAACTGAGGAAAGGAATACAGGATAAGCAGTAGTAAAACTGAATAGAGAGGGTGAATTTGAGGTAGTGAAAAGTGCAAGATTGTCCTAGAATTACTCAGCACATGCTGCAGAATTAGTGGCACTCATCAAAGCACTGCATAGTTTTGAGGGTGAGGAACTGACGGTGTACTCTAACTCCGCCTATGTGACATCAACTGTGCATGCAGGCTTGTCATGTTGGAAAAGGAGGTGCTTCCTTCGTGCAGACAGCACTCCGGTGAAACATGCAGCCCTATTAGATAGGCTTATCGAAGCATTACGTCTTCCATTGACCCAAGCAGTCATAAAATGCTCAGCGGATTCTAAAAGAGCGGACGTTATTTCCCCTGGAATTGAAGCCGCAGAGGCCAAAAAGGCAACCTATTATCCACCTATGTCTAGTTTAGAAATAGAAGATGTTAAACATATGGCAGGACGATGCATGTTAGTAAAGGATGGCTTTAACATGCTCTCTATTGTCCAGTAATTGAGATACAAGGACTAGCCTCGCAAGAAGAGCAGGATTTATGGAAAAGGCGGGGGTGTTCTTTATCCCCCACTGAGGCAATTTGGAGACAGGTTAGCACTGGAAATCCAGTTATGCCTCTAAAATTATTAAGAGTAGGCTGGAGCAGCTTCACTACCCAGCACACATGACTCGAGAGAGTCTTTCTGCTGCAATTGCAGAAGAGTGGTTTTCCCTGAATCTATTAGAGCATGTGGCACAGTTCATTTCAAATTGCATCATGTGTCAGAAATGTACTGCAGGGCACACTTTGCAAACAGTGAGAGGAGCAGTTCCTAGACCCAATGGCCCCTTTCAGCGTCTGCATATAGATTATGTGGATATGCTACAGACATGCAACGGCTACAGATATATGCTGGTTGTGGTATGTCTGTTCTCTCGATGGATCGAGGCAGGTACATGCACGCACCATGATGCCTCATGTGCCACCAAGTTCCTTGTACACAAGGTGTTCGCAAGTGGGGAGTGTGCAAGGTTTTGCGGTCTGACAATGGACCATATTTTGTGAATGAACTGTTTAAACAAGTAATTCTTTTATTAGGGATTAGACACAACTTTGCATCCACTTATCACCCACAGGCCAACAGTGTCTGTGAGAGATTAAACAGACTTTTAAAAGAGAGAATAGCCAAGTTGGAAATAACTCTGAAGAAGGGATGGCTACATTGCCTACCCCTAGCCCTGCATGCATTAAGAAATCAGCCCGGCTCAGATCACCATCTAACTCCTCATGAGTTGGTCACAGGATGCTGTATGCAAACCCAACTTACTCCTCCAACTACAGTAAGAACTGATTTTAGAGATTCACTAGCATCCAGAAAGTCGATAGGTTTTCATGGGTTATTGATCATAATATCCTTTTCCATTATGGTCTGTGTTTTCTTCCTTATCATTATGGCATTTAGACATGTTACACGAGGCAATACAGGGATAAATGATGTTAATGAAACATTTATCATTGTTCCCAATGGAGGTACAAACAGCTTTTTCCATAGTATATCTAGACACCTGTTTAGATATAAAAGGGATGTTGAGGTAGACCATGGAAATATAAACACATATCTTGATAATTCAATTAATTTAAAAAATAACCTATGGTACCAGCACATGAAAGAGGTGGGCGAAATAACGTCAGACAAAAGCTGTTATGTTTGTTCCCTAATAACGTATGCCATGAATGAGGCAAAAACATTTATTGCAAGAGAAATGTCTACACATGATGCAAAGAGCTTCAGTCCTTTAGGAGCATGTACAACCAGAGGACAATTTGAAGGAAAATGGGCGATGCAGCGGTGGCGATCAAAAGTGGTATTTCCATATGAAGACACCCATGTGAAAACAAGAAGGATGGAAAATGGACTAGGGTGGAGAAACAAGAAGCTAATGTATCCATCCCATTTTGGAGAAAGAATAAAAGTTGTCCAGATGAAGAAGCTGAATTGCTCAGACATAACTGAAAAACCAGGAGAGCCAAGATGCGGAGAGAGAGCTCAGCTAGTGATATATGGACGTGTTTTCACTAGTACCGGATGGGAAGAAGGACTATTGGCCTGCCCTGCACATTTATTGAAGAAAGAATCAGCAAGCATAGTGCAGATAGTGAGTGATAAATTCCTAGGATCATGGGCCAAAAACTCGAAGTAACTCACATGGGTCGACAATGAAGCAGGACCTCTATCTACATTACCACTAAAGAATGCAACAACATGCTTCAGGAATGATGGCCTGGTCCTGGTTGGAGAAAACAGAGGATGTGGACAGATAATCAAAGTCCCGGGAACGAATGGAGGAAATGCAGTATTGATGGGCTGATATTGGGCCTGTGGATCCAGAGCCTGCATGCAGTTGCCTAAGAATTGGGGAGGAATATGTTCCACAGATATGATACATGTTCCATCATTGGTGATCCCTCAAAGTGACCTTCGTATTGATGAATTTCCAAAAATGGATGAGCACCGAGAAAGACGAGGTCACTCAACCTCCAGCGGCAGAAGAGAAGCAATTATTTCCCAGCAAAATCAATGGAGGCCTATTATAATATTCCAGATGAAAATGGACTGTTCAGCAGCACAGCAGTAAGTAATAACATCTATATTTTTGCCAGCACTTCAGACTGCAGTAAATGCCAAATGGCTGGAGATCACAAGATGGGAGCTGCTGCTGACGATATAATATGATATGATATGATATGGTATGTCATTTATAGCACTCCTGTACACAAGTGTTTCTAGGCAAGACAAGGGAAGGAAGGCAGAGTGAAGACAAGGCAGGCTATCTTACTAGGCCGTAATTTAGATAGCACAAGTGCGAGAGAAGGGGGAGGGGAAGTGCCAGGGAGAGGGAAAGGGGAAGTGCAATCAGGCCAGCACGGCTCTGGGTAAGCGCAAGGACGTAGGGCACTGTAAGGTGCAGTTACAGCCCCTAAGTGGTCTGTGGGCCCGGAGGCAGTTCAAGGGGACTGATCATGGAGGAGCCTGGTACCAGTGAGACTGTGAGGGTAGCCAAGCAACTAGTGGGTGCAGCAGACAGTTAGTTCAGCAAGGGAGAGAGAGAGAGAGAGAGAGAGAGAGAGAGAGAGAGAGAGGCAGAGGATAAAAAGAAGGTCTTGAGCTGCTTCCGGAACTTCAGGTGGTCCGGCTCACCTTTGAGAGGGGCAGGGAGGCCATTCCAGAGGGAGGCACCTGCAGAGGAGAGAGATCTACCACCCACTCTCTGCCTGGAGAAGTGTCTGAGCATCAGAGAGTTAGAGGTAGTTGAGCGAAGGGCTTGAGAAGACGAGTTGGATGTAATGCGAGCCCCGGCACAAGAAAGCCTTGTGGATGATGCAGGGGGTCTTGAATTTGATCCTTGCAGCTACCGGGAGCCAGTGGAGGGATTTCATGGCTGGAGAGATACGGTCCCTGGGCTTGAGACGAAGGACAAGTCTTGCAGTCCTGTTTTGGATGAGTTACAGAGAGCGGGGAGTAGAGGAAGGCAGGTTGAGAAAGAGGCTGTTTCAGAAGTCAAGCCTAGAGAGAACCAGGGTTCTGGAGACAGTGAGCTTCTGGGGAAAGTGAGAAAAGGAAGAATGCCTCTAATGAGGTGCAGCTGGTAGTGTGCCTTCTTGGCAAGGTCTGTGATGTGAGGACAGAAGGAGAGAGTGGAGTCAAAGATGATACCAAGGTTTTTTTGTCTCACAGGAAGGTGAAGGAAGAGGGCTCAGGGAGGGTGGCCAGAATGAGAGAGGGAAGGCGGGAGCAGGAGTCGCGATGAGAAAGATCCCTGAAGGCTCTCCATCTTACTGGCATTAAGGCAGAGATTGTTGAAAGCGCACCAATACTGAATCACAGATAGACAGTCAGGAATGAGCGAGAGAGAAGAGAGTGCTGAGTGGAACCTGAAAGAGAGCTGCGTCGCAATACCGGTCTACAGCTATCGATTGATGCACCTGTCCCTTGTTATCTATAGATTCCCCTCTCTCACACTTGATCTCCCTATCAATGCCAGTCTATAGGCTATTTATTGCCCGCGTGTTGCCCCTCTGTCATACCTGATATGCCTGTTGTTAGGAATGAGTTCCATTTAGGTGTAATTTTCCCTCCAGTTGTGAACCCCCCAACGGTTTGCTATTGTCTGACCATCCTAGCCTAACTTTTGCCAGTGGAGCCCAGCCTTCTGCTGTACTCCGCTGGGCTTTTGCTCTCTTTGTTTACGGGGAAACTGACATGCCCTTAAATACAGTCAGTACGGAGACTTTGTTTCGCTTAGTCTTTCACCTTGTTGCTATTTCTTAGCGACATTTTATCAGTCCACAAAGTACCTTAAAGTACAGTGCGATGGGGTCTATCTTAAATTCTTTAGGCCCTAGACACCCTCAAAGGATTTTACGGTAGATGTAGAGATGTGCCTTGGAAAGAGCTGGTGGCAACTGATACTTTTCACATATCTTTAACCCTTTCTTGAGGTCCATACCGCGTTTGGCCCAGAACAGTGGCCTGTGCCTAAAATGCCCATGCCACAAGGTCCTTTGTTTTGTCCTATGGCCATCTTGTCCCTTTCCCTTCCCCAGGTCGAGCAGACCCGGGAAATTCCTTATTTGGTCATGCAGACCACCACGCAAACTGAAGCTTTTGCAGGCTTCTGCATGCCTTGTGTGTGTGTGCCTCCGGGATGTGGGCTGGACTGTCTAGTTCCAATACACATCCTGGGTGCTAGGATGTTTGGTGTGCTGGTAATGACTGGGACTACCATGGTTCGTGATTGGTCCATGTTTGGGCTGGCTGTATGTGAGCAGATCTCTCATTGGGTCCGCTTTGTTTTGGCGCAAAGGAGATTCTGGATAAGTGAAGGCATCTTACCCCCATCGATTTCTTCAGTTCACACCGAATTTAGGATAGGAGCCAAGTATTCTGAAACCACGAAGCAGAGCCGAGGAACCAATGGTGACCCGCTGGAAGGTTTGGCACCCTGAGCCTGATGTCATCCCACTGGACCCCCGTAAAATTTAGTAAGTCTGCAAATGTGCTCCACCCATTGAAATAGTGGGACCAACTATTCTCGGCACCTCCAACTTAACCTGTAAGCAAGCCTTCTCGGAAGTGTTCCTGGACCAACCAGTGAACTGACCAGCTTGCACAGGACCTTTGCCCTGGAACTGCTTATGTCTCAAGTTGACACTTGAGACTTTGAAGACTGTAAGCGCTGGGTATAAGACATTCTCCAGCTGAGTTTCGTACACCTGCCATTCCCAGGCCTGGAATTAGGAGAGTACGCCTGACCCGAGAACACACGTTCACTGTGTCGCCCAGATGTGGTGACGGACTTGGTGGGTACCTTGCTGCTGTGTCCCCCTGTGCCCTCAGACTCGCTGCAGCAGAATTGTCCTGATCCCTTCATCAGGAGTGGAGAAATCACCACTGTCCCACCACAGAATTATCCCTGGAAGGCAGCCCCTGAAAGCCGAAGAGCCGCACAACTGTAGGATTTGAACCTGTTACTGAAGTGAACTCGACTGCTGAAGTTTGGACCGGAGTGCGCCGAGAGTCGGTGAGTACTTGCAACCCTTACCGGTGGCCCCTGGCGCATCCATCCGTTTTTACACACGAGTGTCCCCTTTATCGAGGTAGCCTCTTGGGGAGACCCTCCTCGAATAGTGGGAACTTATTCTTCCCTGCCTCACCTAACTTCCTGAGTCGCTACAGCCCCTGCAAGAGACCCGTATTGGCCGAACCACACAATCGTGTGCACCAGCACCGAAAGAACCTTTGAGCACAAGGCTCCACTCATTTTAGGGACTGGACTGCCTCTCATTTAGGGTTGATAAATTGAAGGACTGCCTAAATGATATTTGTACTGTTTTCTCCCTTTCTTCACAGGTTGTGGACCCTTAATGTGTACTATTCCTTTAGGCCATTGGTGACTGTATAAATGTATAATAGTAGCGTTATGTTGGTTAAGTTATTACTGCTGATATTTACTTGGTGTAAGGCCTTTAATATATGTGTATGTATGCTTGATATATACACGTGACTGAGAGTAATGTGTAGTGTAATTAACTGTATGTGTTCATTGTGGGCTTTCGAAAACCCTCTCCCCTCCTGAGCCCTAGTCTTGACCGCCGCCAATGCTGCCTTGATTGGTCTGGCTTGTCCAGAAGGTTACCCTGTTCCAAGAAACTAGGCTGGCCTTCTGAACCTCTACCCACCTGGTCAGAGTTCAGAAATCCATCTTAACAAATTGGTGTACAGCAGTGGGATAGGATCGAAGGTACCCAGTTTTGCGCACTGATAAAGGTACTCAGATTACACTTACCCAGGACACATAGTGACCTTAGTAGTACCATAACAGTAAAGGCTAACAACCTATCTTAAAACATGGAAACAATAACCAACATAAACTTGAATGCTTCCAAGTCAGAAAGATTGAGAATGTTGTGTACTGAGAGAGGCTTGCCTGCTCAAGGTACAAAGAGTGAAATGATCCAAGGATCATGGATTGGCAAGAGGCGCAACTCGATTCCATTACCTCAGATGAAAGTGCAGATGGTGCTGGGGCTGCTCTCACTGACAGATCTAACTGATCTGTTGCTGCACTCATCCATGGGGCCCATGATGACAGAGATGATGTGTTGTCCCAAGTTTCCTCTGCATGCTCTGATGCTGATGCCATACTTGAATTCAAGAAGCAAGAACTGCTGTTTAAGCAGAAGGAGCTTGAGTTCAACATGGCAAAGCTGAAGATTGAGCAGGCAGACAAACAGAAGGACAGGGGGGTCACCAGTTGGAACTGGAGAAGCTCCATGCTTCAACTGGCTCCTCCAAGGGATCTGGACATGGGCCTGGGTCCTCCTCTCATCCACGGTTTCCTAATCATCTACTCAGTGTATATGATGAGACGAATGACATTATGGACTGGTTGACTACATTTCAGTATGCATGTGAAGTTCAAGAGGTTGTGGATGCTGACAAGATTGCATGGATGCTCAGTCGACTACCCATTCTGGGTGCAGTGCTATTATGGAAATGTCTAAGGCTGAAAGAGTAGACTTTGCAAAATTAAAGCAGACTCTCATCCTAAAGTTTGGGAAGACTCCTGCCCAATAACTGAAGAGATTTAGAGAGTACAAAAAGAAAGAAGGTAACACGTGGGTGTCCTATGTTACTGATTCCTTGAAAAACGTGACTGGCTGGGTTGAAGGCTATAAGATCTCCACCTTTGAGAGTATGATATGTTTAGTCATGCTTGAACATATTTTTGCTTCTTGTTCCCCTGAGTTTAAGCAGTGCTTGGCTGATTCAAGGGAGTTAGATCCTAAGAAGCTGGCCATGGCAGAAGATTTATGGGTGTCACACAGAGTGTCCCATAAGGACAAGACTACTCCTGGTAAGCAGGAGGAGGGGAAAAGCATAAAGATAAAGAGGGTGGGGGATCTGATAAAAATGTCCTCCCAAAAGAGCCACAAAATGGAATTCAAGGGTAAGTCCCAAGAGAATGCTCAGGGTTGTGGGAGTTATACTCCCAAGCAGAACTCTGGTTATAAGAAGCCTCCCTGTGTCCCAAGACCCAGTGGATCTTGTGTGGCTTGTGTAGCAAATGACCATGTGTAGGGGGACCCCAGATGTAAGGTCAAAACCTTGGGGGTCCACTCTGTGAGTCTGGCCTCCCCTCCTATGAGGAGGAAAAGATCACAGGGGCATCATTTTCCCCAGACTCCTTCCCCAGTGGGATGGAATCTGAGGTAGTCCTAGTTTCCCTGGGTTCCTGGGAGCCTAAAGTCTCAGGGGTGTATGATAGCATTCCAGATGGCACCAAGCACTACGTTAAAGACAGTGTGCTAATCAATGGATTAGATACTCCAGCCCTTAGGGATAGTGGGGCCAGCAGAACTGTAGTACATTCCACATTGGTAAACCCAGAGGAACTTGCCAGAGCTCCTTTGATGTCCACCAAGTTAGCTGATGTCCCCCTCTCAAGTTCCCAGTAATGACTGTAAATCTTATTATAAATGGTACTACGGTCAGGATTCCAGTGGGCACAAAGAGGCAAGGCCCAGGTAAGGTCCTGCTGGGAAATAATCTCTGATATTTAGGTCTTGTGGGTGACACAGCAGAGAGACCATGCACAAGGTCACAAACCAGGGCTGCATTGCCCAAGACCAAAGCCACGCCCAAGCCAAAGGGGAAACCCAAGGCTAAAGGAGTCAAAAAAGACAAGTGAGGGAAAGAAAACATTCTCCCTAACTCACTTACCACTGAGGTGGAGGTAGTTGGCCAAACACCTGAACCTGACGAGGAAGAGGTGTTGCCTGAAATTCCTAACCCCCATGACCATCCTAAACTCCAGAGTTTGTTGGTGGAAGGTGGTCATGATAGGGTTGACTTTAGCAAAGGCCAATGTGAGTGCCCATATTTGGAAGGCCTAAGTAGACAGGCCTGCTCCTAGCTTTAGGGTGGACCTCCTGGGAAGCACAGGATTTATTGGGAAGTTGGGCTCCCCTGCAGTGAGCCTGCAGAGTCTACAGAAGGAGACCAAAGGAGGTTGGTGGTTCCCCTTCATGTAAGACCCCTCCTCTTGCATCTGGCACATGATGTCCCCCTTGCTGGTCACCTTGGCATCAAGAGAACCAAGCAAAGGTTAGCCACGTACATCTACCAGACCAAGATGGGGCTGGAAGTAGAAAGTCACTGCAAGAGTTGTGCCACATGCCAGTTATCTGGGAAAAGTGGCACAACAATCCAGGCTCCTCTGGTACCACTCCCAGTTGTGGGTGTACCATTTGAAAGGGAAGGGATTGACATAGTTGGTACCCTTGACCCTCAAACATCCTCAGGCAATAGGTTTACCCTGGTGCCGGTCGGCCATGCCACCTGGTATCCTGAGGCCATCCCATTAAAAACTGTAACTGCCAAGTCAGTTGCAAAAGCTTTACTTGGCATATTCACTAGGACTGGCTCCCCTAAATAAGTTGTGTCTGATAGGGGCAGCAACTTTATGTCCAAGTATATGCAAGCCATGTGGAAGGAGTGCGGGGTTACTTACTGGTTTTCCTCAACATATCACATCCAAACCAATGGCTTAGTTTAGAGGTTTAATAGAACCCTCAAAAGCATGATTGGGGCTCGTCAAGAGCCCCAGAGGAGAAAATGGTATCTCCTTTTACCATGCTTGTTGTTTGCCTGTAGAGAGGTACCTCAAGAGGGGGTTGGCTTCAGCCCCTTTGAAATTCCTTTTGGTCACCCTGTAAGGGGACCCTTGGCTATAGTCAAGGAGGGGTGGGAAATGCCTACTCACCCTATGACTACCAATGTAGTGGACTATGTGCTAGGTCTAAGAAAAAGAATAGTCCTCCTGATGAGTCAGACTAATAAGAAGTTGAAGGCTGGGCAAGCTCTGGTGAAACACTGATATGACCAGAAGGCTTCCCTGATCAACTTCACACCAGGCCAGCAAGTGCTGATCGTGAATCTCATAAGGCCTAGAGCTTTACAGGAGAAGTGGTCAGGTCCTTAGAAAGTGGTGGGGTCACTGGGTGAGGTTAACTATTTAGTGGTCCTTGGAAGGGCTAGACGGGCTCCAAAAGTGTTAATTGTAAATAGGCTGAAGGCTTTCATCACAAGATTTGAAATAGCTGCACTGCTGTTGGCATCAGATTTAGAGGAGGAAGAGTCAGAACCTCAGATTACAGGGCAGTCCTTCAGACAGCTCCATTGAGGGTGTCCATGTGGCCCCTCACCTGACTTCTGTTCAACAAGAGGAGGTGAGAAGTTTGCTGAGGAAATTCTCCCCCTTGTTTTCCCTAGCTCCTGGTTTGACACCTAAGTGCAAACATGATATTGACACAGGCGATAGTGTACCTACCAAAGGTAGGGGGTACGGTGTGTAAGATAAGGTGAAATCTTACATCAAGACAGAGGTCAACATGATGTAAGATCTTGGGGAGATTGAACCCTCCAGTAGTCATTGGTCCAGTCCTGTGGTTCTGGTTATAAAAGCAGGTTCCCCTGAGTTGAGGTTCTGTGTGGATTACAGGGCTCTGAATGCTGTCACCAAGACAGATGTTCTCCCCTTACCTCGAACTGATGAGATGGTGGATACCGTGGGTGCTTACAAGTAAGTCAGCACATTTGACCTCACTGCAGGCTATTGGCAAATAGCCCTAGCAGAACATGACAAGGAGAAGACAGCATTCTCAATGCCAGAAGGCCATTACCAGTTCAGGGTTATGCCCTTTGGGTTGAAAAATGCACCTGCCACTTTTCAGAGGCTTGTGAATCATGTCCTTAATGGGTTGGATGAATTCTGTCTGCATATCTGGATGATATAGCAGTTTTCAGTGCCACCTGGCAGGATTATGTGAAACACCTTAGAATGATGTTACAGGCTCTTCAGAAGGCTCAATTGACTGTAAATCCAGTAAGTGCCTGATTGGACAAGGATCTGTGGTCTACCTTGGACATGAAATAGGTGGAGGGAGGATACAGTCTCTACCCAGTAAAGTACAAGCAGTACAAGACTGGCTTACCCCCACTACACAAACCCAGGTGAGATCCTTTTTAGGTCCACAGGTACTATTGAAACTCAATGGAAATCTATGGCACCATAGATGCCCCTCTGACTGCTCTCACAACTCCAAAGAAACCCAAGAAGGTCTCTTGGTCTAAGGATTGGGGGAAGGCCTTCAATGACTTGAAAGACTCCTTGTGCCAGGCCCCTGACTACCAAATACCTTTATCGTGCAGACAGATACCTCTGACACTGGGATAGGTGCTGTACTATCACAAGTAGATGAGAAAGGTAAGGAACATCCTATTGGATCCATAATTCACCAGTTTAAGGACAGAGAGCTCAGGTGGTCTACAGTAGAGAAATAATATTTCTCTGTTGTGTGGGCCCTAAGGAAGCTGAGGCCCTACCTCTATGGGACCCACTTCACTGTGCAAACTGACCATAAGCCCTTAAAGTGGCTCATGAAGGGAGAGAATCCTAAATTGCTCGGGTGGTCAGTAAGCCTGCAAAGGTTTAACTTCACTATTGAGAATAGGCCAGGTGTCCAACATAGTAATGCTGATGGGTTGTCCAGAATGTTTAACCGACCTGAACAAGAAGCTCAACTAGGGGTGGATTAGTTCCGCCTGTCCTTGGTCTGGGAGGGGCGAGTGTTAGGAAAGAGTTCCATTTAGGTGTAATTTTCCCTCCAGTTGGGAAACCCCCAAACTTTTTGCTATTGTCTGACCATCTTAGCCTGACTTTTACCAGTGGAGTCCAGCCTTCTGCTGTACTGCGCTTGGCTTTTGCTCTCTTTGTTATGGGGAAAATGACATGCCCTTCAAGACAGTCAGTACTGGTAGACTTTGCTTCCCTTAGTCTTTCACCTTGTTTCCATTTCATAGCAACATTTTATCAGTGCACAAAGTACCTTATAGTACAGTGTGATGGGGTCTACCTTTCATTTCTTAGGCCCGAGACACCCTCAAAGAATTTTTTGGTAGATGTATAGTTGTGCCTTGGACAAAGCTGGTGGCAGCTGATACTTTTCACATATTTTTCAGCCTTTCTTACGGTCCATACCACGTTTACCGCGTTACGCCCAGGACAGTGTCTGTGCCTAAAATGGCCATAGCACAAGGGCCTTTGTTTTGTCCTATGGCCATCTTGTCCCTTTGCCTTCCCCAGGTCGAGCGGACTCGGGAAATTCCTTATTTGGTCATGCAGACCACTGCGCAAACCGAAGCTTTGACAGGCTTCTGCATGCCTTGTCTGTGTGCCTCCAGGATGTGGGCTGTCTAGTTTCAATACACATCCTGGGTATCGGGATGTCTGGTGTGCTGGCAATAACTGCGACCCGCGTGGTCCATGATTGGTCAACATCTGGGATGGCTGTATGTGAGCAGATCTCTCACTGGGTCCTCCTCATCTTTGGCGCAAAGGAGATTCTGGAGAAGAGAAAGCATCTTACACCCATTCCAGGTCGATCTCTTGAGTTCACACCAAACTTAGAATAGGAGCCAAGTATCCTGAAACCAATAAGCAGAGCGGAGAAAATGGTGGTGACCCGCTGGAAGGTTTGGCACCCTGAACCCGCTGTTATCCCGCTGGACCCACTGTTTCTGATAGAACTTAGAAGGTCTGCAAAGGAGCTTTGACTCATTGGAATAGTGGGACCAACTATTCTCAGTACCTGCAACTTAACCTGCAAGCAAGCCTTCTTGGAAGTGCTCCTGGACCAACCAGTGAACTGACCAGCTTGCGCAGGACCTTTGCCCTGGCACCGCCACTGTCTCAAGTTGACACTTGATATGATATGATATGGCATTTATAACGCACCTATACACAAGTGTTTCAAGGCGCGACGAGGAGGGGAGAAAAAGGGGAGACAGACAAGGATCCTACTAGGCCAGATGTCATTCAGATCGCGCAAGTGCAAGGGTAGGGGGGAGGGAAAAGTGCAAGGGGGAAAGGGAGAAGGGAAGTGCAGTACAAGGTTAGTAGAATAACAAAATAAGTAATAAGGGCCAACTGGTGGCAAGTGCAAGGTAAGTGCAGACAAGTGCTGGGAAGGGGGGCTGTAGGGATACAGAGACAGTCCCACAGTGCAGGGGTTGCCAGGGAGGCAGAGCAGGGGAGAGTGGCTGGGCCAAGGACCGAGTTCGGTGCATGGCCCAGTTGCAGATTCAGTGCAGTTTCAGCAATTTTAGCAGGGGAGATGGGGAGAGAAAGCGGAGGCAAAGAGGAAGGTTTTGAGGTGCTTCCGGAACCGGAGATGGTTCCCCTCAAGTTTCAGAGAGGCAGGAAGGCTATTCCAGAGGGAGGCCCCTGCTGCGGAGAGAGATCTACCCCCAACTAGTTGCTTGGAGAAGCGGCTGACCCTGAGGGAGTTGGAGGCAGATGAGCGAAGAGCTCGAGAAGGAAGGTATTTAGGAAGAGAGAGTTGAAGGTATTTTGGCCCAAGGCCCCAGAACGCCTTGTGGACAATGCAGAGGGTTTTGAACTTAATCCGCACAGCCACTGGGAGCCAGTGTAGCGATTCCAGTCCTGGAGAGATACGGTCCCAGGGCTTGAGGCCAAGGACAAGTCTCGCATTCCTGTTCTGGATGAGCTGGAAAGGGCGGAGAGTAGAGGCAGGCAGATTTAGGTAGAGGCTGTTACAGTAATCCAGCTTCGAGAGAACCAGGGCTCTAGAGACAGCGAGCTTCTGGGGGAAGTAGACGAAAGGAAGGATACCTCTGAGGAGGTGTAGCTGGTAGTGTGACTTCTTAGAGACGTCAGATATGTGAGGAGAGAAGGAGAGTGTGGAGTCGAAGATGACCCCAAGGTTTTTTGCCTTGCAGGTAAGAGCAGGAAGAGGGCCAAGAGAGGCCGGCCAGAGAGCTGCAGGGAAGAAGGGAGTGGGTGTGCCGATGAGTAGAATCTCAGTCTTACTGGCATTAAGGCAGAGGTCATTGGCGGCACACCATTCCTGGATAGCAGAAAGACAGTCAGAGATGAGGGAAGGAGAAGAGGAGGCCGAAGGTAGCCTGAAAATGAGCTGGGTATCATGCGCATAGCACTGAAAGTTGGGGCAGAGGGCGGCGATTCAGTGGGCAAGAAGTGCGAGGTACTGGTTGAAAAGCCAGGGAGAGAGGTTAGATCCCTGGGGGACACCACAGGTAGAGAAAAAGATGTCAGAGAGGAAGGACCCCTGTTGGACCTGGGAGGGTCGATTGGAGAGGAAAGAGGTCAGCCACGCCAGAGCCTGACCAGTGATACCCAGGTTATCACGGAGACGGTTGAGCAGGATGGCATGATTGACAGTATCAAAGGCAGAAGAGAGATCAAGCAAAATGAGAACACATGGAGTGTTAGATTCAATGTTTGAGAGCAGGTCCTCACGGATGTTCAGGAGAGCAGTTTCCATGCTTCTGGTAGCTCTGAAGCCAGACTGATGGTCGTGAAGACTACCAACAGATTCAGCATGGAGATTAAGCTGGGAGATGGCCAGCTTCTCCAGGTGCTTGCCCAGGAAGGGAGTGATAGAGATTTGGCGATAGTTAGCCGGGCATGAGGGGTTGGAAGAGGGTTTCTTAAGAAGGGGGTGCACAAGGGAGTGCTTGAGGGGGGATGGGAAGACTCCAGAGGCGAAGGAGTGATTGCAGAAGTCAGCCAGGGCAGGAGCCAAGGAGTCAATGTGGTCCTTGATAGTTTTGGAGGAGCATGGGTGGACCTGTTTTGACGTGACTTTCATAGATCGGACTTGTCTCGAAACCTCGTCAGCAGAAAAAAGGGGAAAGGCAGAGGGGTGGCTGCAGAAGGGCCAGAGGAAGAGCAGGGCATAGAGGGGGGGAGGTGATAGGAGGAGGGTGAGGACAGGATGTCCTGAGTTTTTTAAATGAAGTGAGAGGCCAGTGCCGTGCAGAGGGCCTGGTAGGGGACAGGAGCGGTAGAGACTGCAGCAGGGTTGGCCAGCTCCTTGCAGATTTTAAAGAGTTCAGCCGAATTGTTAGATGCCGCAGAGATGCAGGCTTGGATAAGGGCTCTCTTCTTAGTGAGAATAGAGAGCCGGTATTGCCTTTGGAGCAGGCGGCAGGCCAGTTTGTCAGAGAATGCACATGAAGCACGCCATTTCCTCTCTGCCACCCTGCACTTGCGTTTAAGGGTGACGAGATCCGAGTCATACCAGGAGTTACATTTGGCTTTGGGCTTCAGGCGGATTCTCATGACAGGGGCAAGGATATCAAGAGTATCAGATATAGCAGAGTGAAGAGTGGAGAGGGCTGTGTCAGGGTGGGAGTCAGCCGAAGGGGGAGGGGGGGTGAGAAGGTGGCAGAAAAAGCCTCAACTGACACGCGCTTCATGGGTCGGATGATCGAGAAGGAGGGTGGCAGTGATGAGGGTGGCTTAGCCTGTAGGGTAGGGAAGGTGAGGTGGGAGGATAGGAGAAAGGGATCACTCCAGGAGAGAGGAGTGGAGAGAGGGACAGAGAGGGGAAGGTCAGAAGAGATCAGAGCATCAAGAGTGTGCCCTGCAGAATGAGTCGGCCCAGACGGGAGAATAGAGAGTGAGAGAGAGTCGCAGAGGTCGCGAAAGAGTCCAGAGGGGGGACAGGAGGCATCCAGGTGGATGTTGAAATCTCCAAGAAAGAGGAGTTGAGTGGTTGAGGACAGGAGTGAGGAGGAGAGGTCCGTCCACTCGGAGAAGAAGGAGGACATTTTATCAGGTGGCTGATAGATAGTAGCCATGGTAAGGGAATGGCTAGGAGAGAGAGTCAGCAGACAAGGCATTCGAAAGAGCGGTAGGTCTGCGTGGGAGTAACAGTGGCAGGAATCCACTCAGGGAAGATAAGGGCCCCACCCCCCCAGCACGGTTGGGCCTGGGCACGGAGAGGATCTTGTAGCCGTCAGGTAGGAGTGTGTCAAAGCTGGTGACAGAGCTATCCGTGAACCAAGTCTCAGTGAGACCGAGGACGTCAAGGTCCAGTTCCTCAAGAAGGCGACAGATCGTCAGAGGAATGTTTGACGGCAGAGCGAGAATTAAGAGTGGCAATGTGGTTGCCAACCTTGAAGGACTTCCGGGGAGGGGTACAGATCAGAGGTACGCCCTGCGGAGGTGAAGGAGCACAGGAGGGGGCAGGGAGGGAGGGTGGAAGCAAGGTAGCCGAGGACAGAGGAGGGGGGACAGCAGGAGGGGAAAGGAAGTTGATGAGGCGCAGGAATTGTCTATCAAATAGGTGAAGGTTGGCCTGAGGCTTTGAGACTTTGAAGACTGTAAGCTCTGTGTATAATGCATTCTCCTGCTGAGTTTCATACACCTAGCATGGCATTCCCAGGTCGGGAATTAGGAGAGTATGCCTGAACCCGAGCAAACATGGTCACCTTGTCGCCCAGCTGTGATGCCGAACTTTGTGGGTGCCTAGCTGCTGTGCCCCCCTGTGCCCTCAGACTCGCTGCAGCAGAATTGGCCTGATCCCTTCATTAGCAACGGAGAAATCACCACTGTCCCACCACGGAATCATGCCTGGATCGCAGCCCCTGAAAGCCACAGGACTGCGCAGCTGCAGGATTTTAACTTGCAACCGAAGTGGACCCGACTGCTGAAGTTTGGTCTGTAGTGTGCCGAGGGTTGGTAAGTACTTGCAATCCTTACCGGTGGCACATGGCACATCCATCTATTTTTATGCACGAGTGACCCTTGAGGGCCACTCTTCTTTATCGAGGTAGACTGTGCTACCGAGCTATTCCAAACTCTTGGATCCTGTTCTGCCCTCTTGGGGAGAGCCTCCTCAGCTAGTGGGAACTTATTCTTCACTGCCTCACCCACCTTCCTGAGTCACTACAGCCCCTGCTAGAGACCCCATTTTGCCCCAACCGCATGATCGCGTGCGCCAGCACCAAAAGTAATTTTGAGCACAAGGCTCCACTCATCTTAGGGACTGGACTGCCTTTCAGTTAGGGTTGCTAAAGTGAAGGACTGCCTGAACGAGATTTGCACTGTTTGCTCCCTTTCGTCACAGGTTGTGGACCCTTACTATGCACTATTCCTTTAGGCCATTGGTGACTGTATATATGTTTAATAGTAATGTTGTGTTGGTTTAGTTATTACTGCTGACATATATTTGGTGTATGATTTAAAAGGCCTTTAATAAATGTATATGTATTTTGATATAGACACCTGATTGAGAGTAATTTGTAGTGTAATTTACTGTGTGTGCTCATTGTGGGCTTTCGATCACCCTCTCCCCTCCTGAGCCCTAGTCTTGATCGCCGCCAATGCTAACTTGATTGGTCTGGTTTGTCCAGAATGTTACCCTGTTTCAAGAAACTAGGCTGGCCTTCTGGACCTCTGCCCACCAGGCCACAGTTCAGAAACCCATCTTAACACCTGTCAATGCTGGTCTATGGGATATGTATTGCCTGTGTGTTGCCCCTCTGTCACACCTGATATCCCTGAAAATGATGATCTATGGGCTATTTCTTACCCGTGTGATGCTTCTCTGTCACACCTGGTATCCCTGGAAATGCTGGTCTATGGGATATGTCTTGTCTGTGTGTTGCTTCTCTGTCACATCTGATATCTCTTGTAATGTTGGTCTATAGGCTATTTCCTGCCTGTGTGTTTTCCCTCTGTCACACCTCATATCCCTGGTAATGCCGGTCTATGGGCTATTTCTTGCCTGTGTGTTGCTCCTGTTCCACACCTGATATCTCTGTTAATGTTGGTCTATGGGCTATTTCTTGCCTGTGTGTTTTCCCTCTGTCACACCTCATATCCCTGGTAATGCCGGTCTATGGGCTATTTCTTGCCTGTGTGTTGCTCCTGTTCCACACCTGATATCTCTGTTAATGTTGGTCTATGGGCTATTTCTTGCCTGTGTGTTTTCCCTCTGTCACACCTCATATCCCTGGTAATGGGGGTCTATGGGCTATTTCTTGCCTGTGTGTTGCTCCTCTGTCACACCTGCCATTTATTTATTCTATTATCCCATTTACTGCACTGTCCCCTCCCCCGTCCCCGCACTTCCCCTCCCCCTTCTCATGCACTTGCGTGATCTGAATGACACCGGGCCTAGTAGGATCATTGTCTTTGTCTTTCCTCTGTTTCCCCTCCCTTGCCTCGTCGCGCCTTGAAAGACTTGTGTATAGGCGCGTTATAAATGCCATATCATATCATATCCCTGGCAATGCCAGTCTATGGGCTATTTCTTGCCCGTTTGTTGCTTCACCTGATATCCCTGGCAATGATAGTCCGTAAGCTATTTATTGCCTGTGCCTGGCCTCAGTGTCATACCTGATATCTCTGGCAATACCGGTCTACAGCTATCGATTGATGCACCTGTCCCTTGTTACCTGCAGATTCACCTATGTCACAACTGATATCCCTGGTAATGTTGGTCTATATGCTATTTTTTGCATCTGTGTTGTCCCTCTGTCACACCTGATATCCCTGGAAATGCCGGTCTATGGGCTATTTCTTGACTCTGTGTTGTCCCTCTGTCACACCTGATATCCCTGGAAATGCGGGTATATAGGCTCTTTCTTGCCTGTGTGTTGTCCCTCTGTCACACCTGATATCCCTGGAAATGCCGGTCTATGGGCTATTTCTTGACTCTGTGTTGTTCCTCTGTCACACCTGACATCCCTGGAAATGCCGGTCTATGGGCTATTTCGTGACTCTGTGTTGTCCCTCTGTCACACCTGATATCCCTGGAAATGCGGGTATATAGGCTCTTTCTTGCCTGTGTGTTGTCCCTCTGTCACACCTGATATCCCTGGTAATGTTGGCTTATAGGCTATTTCCTGCCTGTGTGTTGTCCCTCTGTCACACCTAATATCCCTGGAAATGCCGGTCTATGGGCTATTTCTTGACTCTGTGTTGTCCCTCTGTCACACCTGATATCCCTGGAAATGCGGGTATATAGGCTATTTCTTGCCTGTGTGCTGCTTCTCTGTCACACCTGATATCCCTGGAAATGCCGGTCTATAAGCTATTTCTTGCCTGTGTGTTTTCCCTCTGTCACACCTGATATCCCTGGTAATGTCGGTTTATAGGCTATTTCCTGCCTGCGTGTTGTCCCTCTGTCACACATGATATCCCTGTTAATGCCGGTCTATGGGCTATTTCTTGCCTGTGTGTTGCTCCTGTTCCACACCTGATATCTCTGTTAATATTGGTCTATAGGCTATTTCTTGCCTGTGTGTTGTCCCTCTGTCACACCTGATATCCCTGGAAATGCCGGTCTATGGGCTATTTCATGCCTATGTGTTGCTCCTGTTTCACACCTGATATCCCTGGAAATGCCGGTCTATGGGCTATTTCATGCCTGTGTGTTGCTCCTGTTTCACACCTGATATCCCTGGTAATGCCGGTCTATGGACTATTTCTTGCCTGTGTGTTTCTCCTCTGTTAGACCTGATATTCCTGGAAATGCTGGTCTATGGGTTATTTCTTGCCTGTGTGTTGCTTCTCTGTCACACCTGATATCCTGGCAATCCCAGTCTACATGCTATTTATTGCCTGTGTGTGGCGTTCGTGTCATACCTGATATCTCTGGCAATACCGGTCTATAGCTATCGATTGATGCACCTGTCCCTTGTTACCTGCAGATTCACCTCTGTCACACCTGATATCCCTGTTAATGCCGGTCTATGGGCTATTTATTGCCTGCGTGTTGTCCCTCTGTCACACCTGATATCCCTGGAAAGGCCGGTCTATGGGCTATTTAATGCCTGCGTGTTGTCTCTCTGTCACACCTGAAATCCCTGGAAAGGCCGGTCTATGGGCTATTTCTTGCCTGTGTGTTGCTCCTGTTTCACACCTGATATCCCTGTTCATGTTGGTCTATTGGCTATTTCTGGCCTGTGTGTTGTCCCTCTGTCACACCTGATATCCCTGGAAATGCCGGTCTATATTTCTTGCCTGTGTGTTGCTCCTGTTTCACACCTGATATCACTATTAATGCTGGTCTAAGGACTATTTCTTGCCTGTGTGTTTCTCCTCTGTCACACCTGATATCCCTGGAAATGCCGGTCTATGGACTCTTTCTTGCCTGTATGTTTCTCCTCTGTTACACCTGATATCCCTGGAAATGCTGGTCTATGGGTCATTTCTTGCCTGTGTGTTGCTTCTCTGTCACACCTGATATCCTGGCAATCCCAGTCTACATGCTATGTATTGCCTGTGTGTGGCCTTCGTGTCATACCTGATATCTCTGGCAATACCGGTCTATAGCTATCGATTGATGCACCTGTCCCTTGTTACCTGCAGATTCACCTCTGTCACACCTGATATCCCTGGTAATGCCGGTCTATGGGCTATTTCATGCCTGTGTGTTGCCCCTCTGTCACACTTGATATCCCTATCAATGCCGGTCTATGGGCTATTTCTTGCCTGTGTGTTGCCCCCATGTCACACCTGATATCCCTGGTAACGTTGGTCTATGGACTATTTCTTGCCTGTGTGTTTCTCCTCTGTCACACCTGCTATCCCTGGAAATGCCAGTCTATGGGCTATGTATTGCTTCTCTCATCCCTGCTATCCATGGCAATGCCGGCCTGTACCTCTAGATGGATGCACCTGTGCCTGTATCGGCTGAAGTCTTGTCTCCCCATCTGATGGCCCTGGTCATGCCCATCTGCCCCTCTGTTATGTGTCTCTTTGCCCCCCGTCTATTCTGACTGTTCTTCTGTTTTCTAGAGGCCTGCTGGAGAAGGACATCTGCTGAAATCCAAGAGACCCGCCCCGTGTAGCTACGTCCCGCCCTCACTTAAAGGTATGGAGTTCTTGTAAGTGGGAAGTAGGCAGCAGAGGGGCGACGGGCAAGCATTCAATGCCCAGTGGCAAACATGGCAACGGCCCCCTACCATTACGGAGATGCTCACCCAGTACCCTCTTATGTACACGTGCCAGCAGGATAAGAAAACGCAGGACTGCCCATCTACAGAATACTTGACAGGCAGGGACGTACACTGGCATAAAGCAAGCGTTTGGTTAACGGGGTACGGGCAGCCATAAACGTGGGTACAGTGAGGCAGTGCAGGGAGGGGGCACATACAGTCAGGGGCGAGCCGAAGGTTATTAGGCTGGCATGGGAGCACAGTGGTACAGAGAACACAGACCAGGCACGCAAAGCGGGCAGGCACTGCTTGCACGCACCCCCACTTCATCTGCCCTGTCGTCTGCGTTCCTGGAATGGCTTCCAAACTTAACAGAAATGGTTAATCTGTTTGTTATTTTAAATAAACCCAGGGGGCGTGGCGCCGCCATGGGCTCGCAGCCCAGAATTTGGTAAGCATTTACCTGCCAAGAAAGCAGTGTGACCGGTGGGGCTTGCGCCTGAAAACAAGGCGTTTATTTGTAATGTGCTTTCCAGTTTATGTTTGAAATGATGAGCTCCTGGCCTGGCAATCTCTCGCGTGGGGGCATTTCGCTCTGCCAGCTCCCTCCGCGGATACCTGGAAACGGGGCCCTTGGGTGTTTAAATAAGGCACAGCCCACACCACTCGCCAATCCTGCCTGCTCCCCTTTTCCTCCCCCAGCCCCTTCCCTTTCACGTCCTCTCCCCTGTCCCCTTCCAGCCTTCCCCCCTCTGCCAGCGCAGTTGTCTTTCGTCCCTTTCTCCCCTGCCTTCCCTGATCCCTTCCCCCTCCCAACTCTCTCCACCTTTCCCTGGCCCCTCCACATTCTCTCGTGTTTCCCTGCCACCCACCCCTTACTCCATAGTCTCTAGTTTCCCTTAAATGTCGGTCCACCGTGTTTCCTTGATGTATGTACACCTTGTTTCTCTAAAACCTTGCAGGCAGGGTGCTAGACAGGCAGCAGCCAGACAGGCAGAGAAGCAGGCAGACAGACACGACTTGTATAGAAAGCGACCTTACACGAAATGTCTCACTCTGAACATATGTGAGTGCAAAAGCTCATCCTAAGTGATGGGCGGTCAGGGAGCATGGGTGCATGTGGACAAACATCACGTGACCTGGCTGAGCGGAGAGGGGTGGGCTACCCCAGTATCACAGAGGTGGCCGGGGGTCGTGGGTAGGGGTCGTATAATACTACAGTAGCACTGGGATTACTGGCAGTCCCAGTGCGGGCCCCTTACCAGTTGACTTGCGGTCAGAGAGCAGAGTTGGAGATTCCCAAAAATAAGTAGGTGACTTTGGGTCAGGGGTGGGGTGTGGGGCTGATCCAGTTGCAGTAGTTCCCAGGGGCGAGGGGGCGTGGTTGCAAGGATCGAAGTTAGGATTGGTTTGCCAGGAGCAGAAAGCAGCTCCTGGGTATCAGTCATCACACCTTAGGCAACTAGGGGGAACCAGGAGCTAGTACATTATAATTGTTCTTTTATAAGGCGCTTAATACCATGGACCAGTTTCTAAGTGCAAGTTCTGGATTCGAACCTGTGTTGCTATGTGTTGTCTTGCTTCCAAGACAAACACGTTGCCCCTGAGCTATCCTCCCGGCCATAGAAGATGCAAACTCTGATTTTGGGTAACTATATATTATGCAATGACCCTTAGGTGTGTCCTTATTTTTCTTGTATACACATTGTTAAACCTACACACTTAATATAACATAGGTTTGTACGGCACCACTTGGCTGGGGAGTCTAAAGTAGCGCCTGGCAACTATTGGTTTCAAGCTAACCGGGCTCCCCTTGGCTACAACCAGGAGCTAAATAGCTGCCAGCTCCTGGCAATTTGGAACCCTGTGGTTGGGAATGACCCAATATCACAGGTGCCCGGGTGCCTTATGGTGGGAACATGAGCATCCAGGTTAGCTAGGGTCAGAGGGCGGGCCCAAAAGCCACAGTCGACCTGTGATCAGTGGGCGCTGATAAACACACAGATAACCCTTGCATTTGTCCAGTCGTACCCATAAGCCAATAAGCCACATTTTGCTCATTCTTCTGTTTCCCTCTGTGCCCCCTAGTAAAATACTAGAATGTGACAGTTCTTCAAAATGGCAATCTTGGCCGCAGATTTATTTTCACAACATAAAGAATCACTGTACACATTAGTGAAAATGAGTCTGCAAGTGTGGCGCCTGCTCCGTATCCCACACCTACTTCCCCCTATTCCTTTGCACCAAGTCCATAGTCGGCCCAACTCCCCCAACCCTTTGTGCCTGAGCCCCGCCTGCCCATGCAGGTGTTCGTGGGCGGGGAGAACGCTGTTTTTTCGGGGGAAGCTGAGCCCTTATTGTTACCACCAGACGCCCCTGCCGTTAGGCTCCCAAGAGGTGCTGGTCCGAGAAGAGCGAAGACCCTTCCGGCTTCCTCATGGCTCATTCGGAGTCTGTCTCTTGTGCTTGGTCGCCCAAACACCGCCACGCCACTGGTGAGTTACCGTCCACCGTGGCTCCCCCTCCGGCTACCTCCTTTTGTTTATCGCTCATCTTACAATTCCAAGAGTTTATACCCCAATCCCAAAAAGAGTTCAGGTGCTCAATAGTTAGGGCCTCTGCTGCTTACCCAGCAACGTGTGACTAAGCCCTTGCGGCTGGGCCCATTTCATCCCTAGCACCCCGTTCCAGCTGTACTCGCCAGCTTCCTCCCTCCTTCCTGCCAAAGTCCATACTAGGCACCACTCCCCCAGCCCTTCACATCCGAGACCCGCCTGCTCCTGCAGGTGTTCCTGGCCGAGGGAGCGCCATATTTTTTGGGGGGTGGGGTGGGAGCTGAGCCCTCATTGCTACCACCCCAAACTCCCCTGCCGTTTAGGCTCCCAAGAGGCGCTTGTCCGAAAGAGTGAAGACCCTTCCGGTTATGCAATGGCTCATCCACCGGCTCCTGTTTTTTCACCCAGCTGTCTGGCCCACTCGCTCATTATACTGCACCCGCAGTAGGTTCATCTCCATCTTCTATTCGGTTACAAGCTCCCCAACCAACTTATCCTCCCTCTACCACGCCCCTTTCCTTTGTTCGCCCTTCGTGGGCTTTTGGCAACTTTTGCCGCTTGTTTTTGCTTGCACCCTCCCCCTTATCCAGGGGGGAGAGGAGGTGGATGAGGACCCTGTGAGGGTTATCGGGCCGCCTCCTCCATTATTCAGGTTTTTTCCGTCGTCAGCTTCATGACCTTGTGCGAGAGCCAATGGACGCAGTTTATTGCATTTCACACTCATGTCAG
Organism: Ambystoma mexicanum; assembly: GCF_040938575.1. Taxonomy (NCBI): domain Eukaryota; kingdom Metazoa; phylum Chordata; class Amphibia; order Caudata; family Ambystomatidae; genus Ambystoma; species Ambystoma mexicanum. The sequence goes on from NC_090938.1 coordinate 686,846,717, forward strand.
GAGGCCGGGAGGGCGGGGGGGGGGGGGTTGCTTTGATAAACAGGTGAGGAGGAGGGGGGGCAAAGGTGACTGTCACAAAGCGGCCCCTCAAGATAGGAGTGTGGTAGAGTGGGGAGTGGGGGCATTCAGGGGGTGGAACGGTGGTGTGGGTGCAGCGGCACCGATTGGAAAATCTTCCTCTGAGGTACCAGGGAGGAGAGGATCCAAAGTATACCCGAGTACTCGAGTACTACCGGAACAGAAGAAGCCAGGAAGGGGGTGTCTAACATATCACTGAGTCCTACATATAGTAGAGGAGAGGTAGGGAAAAGCATTACCTGATGCCTGCCAGCGGGGGGGTTGCCAAGGGTGACTCACTAGCAGTAAATACTGCCCCCTTGCAGAGGTGCACCTGTAGTATTACTAAATATCACAGGAAGAGCAGGGATGATGTCTCTCGGCTATTACTGAGTGCCATGGGCAAAGGAGGGGCACTGAAGGAAGTGCAGAGATGGTGCATCTGAAGTATTGCTGAGTAATACAGGAAGAGCATGAGAACGCAAAGGGGCTTATTACTGAGTACTACAGGAAGCTTGCTATGTACTACCAGGGACGTTATCAAGAGCAGGAATGGTGCTTCTGAAGTATTACTGAGTACTAAAGCTGGAGGTGAAATGTAGCTTCTGGCGTATTACTGAGTACTATAAGAACAACAGGTATGGTCTATCTGAATGACTGCTGAGTACTATAGGGAGCACAGGGATGCTGCATCTGAAGTATTACTAAGCACTATTGCAAGAGAAGGGTACTGACTATCAGGAGTATTATTGAGAACCACAGGAAGAGCAGAGCCAGTGCTCCCGAAATATAACTGAGTACTACAGCAAGAGTAGAACGGTTGCTCGTGAAGTATTACTGAGTACTTTAAGAAGAACAGTAATGGTACATCTGCATTATTGGCAAACAGTACAGGAAGAGCATGGATGTTGCATCTGACATATTACTAAGTATTACAACAAGAGAATGGAAGACACCCAGGAGTATTAGTCGGCACCATAGGAGGAACAGAGATGGTGCTTCTGAAAAATTACTCAAGAGTAGAAATGTTACTTCGAAGTACATTTAAGTACACTGTTCACTGTTGACAGTGTGTTCGAGCTGCTTGCATTTTCCCAGCATTTTCGCTGCGCAAGGACTTCTGTGTGTTCTCTCGTGATCCTGCAATAAGCAGAGGACTGCTGCACTGAAGGCGGACGTCATTAAGTGCTGCACAGGAGTTTGCCTGACTTAGGTAACTTTGAACTGGAGACTTTCATTGCGACCACCTCCTCATTACGACCACCTTGTCAGCACAGACATTTTCTCATTACGGCCACGTGTGCTTTGTTCATGTTTTACTTCGTAGCTGTAGTCTTTTGAATTGAAATTTGCATATCTGACTTCCGTGTGTTTAAACTGACACTCCCTTCTCTTTTTCTGTTTGTAGAGCCATAGTGATTGGTGCGTGGGTAATTCCCGCCCCCTGGCCCTCCTCCCATCGTGTACTTTTACCCAGTGTGCAGCGCACATGCACGCGCACATCGAAGTACATTTAAGTTCACTGTTAACGGTGAACGGGGAGTGGGGTGTGCTCTGCAAAATAATCTTCTTAGCGTGCCCCTTGCTGTTGATGTACACGGGTAAGACTAAAGGTAAAAGTGCCATCACTTCATCAACGCTCTAGTGGTGGCATTCTAATCTGATTACTGATAACCTGACTCTTATTCTCTTCATTTTGATACGGTAGTACTGCATATTATGTCTAAATCCAGTATGTCTTTAAAAGCTGGTATGCCAAAAATTAATGCTGATTTATATAATATCTCTCCTTTGGAATCTCGAAAGGTATTCTTAGCAAAGAGAGTTAAAGAGAATCTTGAAAAGAAAAAACAATGCTCTATTTCTTTAAATGTTGACATTCGTAATTTTTGTAAAGTAGACGGCTCCAACATGAAAAATGTTCCTATTAAGGATACAACTAGTGTGCCTGATTTAAAATCATTGTGCTCTCTATCAGTTGCCGCTCAGAAACAAGAAGCTCGGGTGAAGGAGAATTCACCAAAGCAGAACAAAATACCAGCAACCATTCTTAATAAAGAAATAGCTGATGCCTCGATTGCTTTAGCTTGCGGATCAGGCGATATATGCATAACTCAAATACCTGAAGCCACGATTGACTTACTGTCAGGCTTAAACGGCATAGAGCCTGGAAATCCACCCTTATGTTCAGTTCAGGCTCAGCATTTGCTAAGAATGGCCCACACAAATTGACATTGATGGGTGAAATTGATGATGAAGCAATTGAGTTCATGAACTCATCAAGTGATCATGAACATATTGCCGCTGAAGTACAATATATTTGCTCCAACTCAGGCGATCTTATACACCTCAATGATGGAACTAGGGGGCAGAGTTTGCCACTTAGTGAAGGCCCCTCTGTCCAACAGCACAAACATGAGGATCAAGACAAGCAAGAGCTGTATAAATCGCCTGTTCTCTTCGATAAATCTTCGCCCATTATGTCCAATAGGTCCCTCTCTTTTGTAGCACCTACACCTAGGCGTACACAATTTCAGGCACCCATGGATAATTATCCATATTTCATTCGGGACCCTCAGGCGACATTTAATAACAATAGATTTTCCTTTCCTGAAGTGCCGGCTCTTAATAACACGCTTACAGCAATGAACACGGTGCTTCTTTCCTTGGCTAAGTTATATGAGATGCTGGACAACAAAATAAAAAATCAGATTGAAATTACTCAGCAATCCCATGCGAACATCATGCATGAGATTAGTACAAAGTTTTATCAACAACCTAAACTCTTGACTAATGCTTTTAGTCAAGAGACTCAGACTTGTTTATCTGATAAGGTTGTCTCCATTCAGCCTGCTACAGATGTGCCCAAATCATTTACCTGTTCTGACCTTGTTGTTGATGACAGTGCTGCTGTAGTTCCACAGGTGTGTTCGATGGAGGCTTCTTCTATGACCAAAGAACCACCTAAGAAAGATCCGATAACAACTCTGGCCCCGCTGTTTACTAACATTAAAATAGCCTCTTTCGGTGTTCCAGGTCAGTCTGATCCTATCACTGTAAATCAGCTTTCTAGTGAAGTGAACAAGAGGTCTAATGTCAAAAAGAAAGCAACCAGACTACTTACAGCATCAAGGAAAAAAAGGCGTCTGTCTTCAAATCATGAATCTCAGTCTCAAAATAAGGCATCTTTAGTACATCAACCTCTTGATGACCTAGTAGCGATAGCAGCTTTTACATCGCTAGCAAAATCTGTTCCTATGTCAAAGTCGTTAGATTGTACTCCAGTCTCAAACCAAATGAAATATCCACAAGTGCAAATGGTCCCAGACAATCAAGCAATACCTATGGTCATGATTGCAATTGAGCCATTGCAATGTAACTTGCGTGCTGAGAGTCTTCACATAGTTGAAGGTTCAGTGACATCTAAAGACTGCACGCTTCAAGAGTTATGTGATGAGATTCGTGCCTCCTTCATAAATTACGACAAGGAGAACGAAAAAATAAAACAGTTGATGTTGGTCTCTAAGAAACAGACATCCAACGAAGTCAGTCAGATGCTCCAAACCACCTATCCGAAATTCAATTCGCTTTTGAAAGGACCGGGCTGCCTAGTGGTGATAATGATGCCTTCGTATCAATGAATCCTACTAGACCTGCTCTTCAAAAATCTGAAAGTAGGTCAATCCTACCTCAAAATAGTGAACCCAGTTCCTTTCCCTCCACCATCAAGAGCCATGCACAATATAAAAGGCATCATCGATTGTTGAATAAATGTTGTGGTCATCCCTTTGCCAGATATGATATGAATCATGCTAGTGTGCTTAACATCTGTGCCGAAATAACGGCTTTAGAAGATCTAACCTCCTCGGACATTGACTTAGTGGAATTTGTTAACCCACCTGATTTATCGGAGGCGAGGTTGTATATTCAATCTGGGGTGATACTCAATACATTATGGCTAGCGCGTACTGCTTTTTACAATCTGGGCTTTATTTTAAGTCAAGATATGCATGAGCCAGACCAATTGGTGGATAAATCGAGGGTATCTCAATCTAGAGTTTTTGGGGCCAAAAATGGCTTATTTTCAAATGCTGGTCCAAATAGCAATGATGCGTGGATGCACCATAATTATGGTGGTAGTTCGTAACAATCCCGGGTAGTTACCTCTATCAGCCTCATCTCCTGGAACACTAGGGGCTTTAAACACCTTATTAACACCGAAAGTAAAGATCTTCTACAGTATGATATTATAGTCCTCCAGGAGATGTGGCTGCGTACTACCCAGTATGGGATGCCTACGATATATACTTAGTTCCTGCCATCGTAGCGTGTACAGGGAGGCCGATGGTAGGCCTAATGATGGCTTTCCGCAAGGATAAAAATGTTGACGTGGTCTGGCATAAATCTCCATCGCCATGTTTTCAAATTATAAAAATACAAAGAGGTGTAACTTGTTGTGCCATTGTAAATGTTTATTGGTGCAAGAAACATCTAACCTCAGAGGACTTTTTTGATCAATTCAATGGTATATTGGATCAGCTTTTATTGGACAAAACTATTGTGGACTCCTTCATTATGGGTGATCTGAATCTACATCTATTGTCTGAATCTGTTTCTTCTAGAACTATGGACGAACATCGGTGGATTAAGCTAATGGCTAACAGAGATTATGTGATGTTGAATGGGGCGATTCAGGGAGATGTTCCCCCTAGATGTACATGGCATAGCGAGGGCTGTCATTCTACGTTGGATTACATTTATGTGAATAGCCACCATTTCTCAAAGATTTTATCTTTTAATGTAAAATCTACAGTATTGAGTGACCATAGTCAAGTAACGTTGACCTGTCATTGGCCCCTGTCTCAACCGAGACCTGTAAATTATCATTCAACAAACTTAATTGTAAATAATGCGGGTAATCGTATAAAATGGTCGAGGGCTAAACTACTCTGTTATAAGCACATTTTGAGTGATAGCCACGGGGAGACAATGTCTCTGACAGCCCTTGCTATATACACGCAATGCAAATGTTTTCTTCTGGAGGTTTGAGAGCTCTTGGTAGTTGCCCTAATCATCTTCACTGTTTTGACTTGGAGGTAAAAAACAAAAAGCGTGATTTAAGACGGAATATAAAGATGTTGTCTAGGCACCCCACGAATTTGAGTGATAATTATGATCAGATAAAACAGCTAAAGTATACGTACAAAAGATGGCTTTTAGGTCGGCGCGCCTTACAATATCAGCGTGATGGTGAAGCCATGCTGAAACAGATCCTTGCCAAATCATCAGGGGGCATTTGGGCGCTTTTGAATTCTGCATGTTGCAAACATCAGTCATCTGTTCAGATTAATCCCGTTTTGGAGCGCGATTGGATAATTCACTTTGATAACATCTACCGCACTCCTTTTCCAGAGCTGAGCCTTGATTGGAATGGTATTGTGGCCGATCATATGGTTAATTTTGATCTAGATTACATCATTTATTGTATAGCTAAATTAAGTACTTCTCGAGCCTCTGGCCCGGATGGGCTTCATAATGCATTAATCAAGAAGGATTCTGTTCTATGGGCAGAGATACTATATATACTTTTTTCTGAAATTATGAGATCTGGGAAACTGCCTCAATCTTAGAAAACATCTGTGATTCTTCCGATTTGCAAGAAAGGGGACCGTGCCAATCCAACATCTTATAGACCTATCGCCCTCCTGGATTGTCCGGGAAAGATCTTTGCGCGTTTGATTCTAAATGAATTTAATAACTGGCTGAATAAATTAAATCATCGTGACCCGTTTCAAACGGGCTTTATTCCAGGGCTGGGTACGGCGATCAATTTAACTGCTCTGAATGTGATTATTGCTCAGAGCAGACAAACCAAGCAACCCATATACATGGCCTTTGTTGATTTTAGAGCAGCGTTTGACTTGGTCCCTAGGGAACTTCTATTAAAAAAACTAATTGATTTGGCTTGCCCCTGGCACATACTAAAATGGATTCTGGAATTTCATTCTAATACTTCTATCCAGATTCGCTTGAGTAATGATGGACATCTAACAGACCCGATTGAAACCACGCGTGGTCTTAAACAAGGATGTTTGTTGGCCTCTGCCTTGTTTAATTTCTTCATTCTTGACATTGGCCTTGGCTTTCGTAACCTCATAACAGATCCAATTAAATTAAAAGGGTCAGTAATTAATTGGCTTCTTTATGCAGATGATATGGTTCTCATATCCAAAACTCCAATTGGATTACGGAACATGCTGAATGCACTGGATGTGTATGCCATTAAAAAGTGTATTAGCATTAACCGAAAAAAAATAAATAAGTATTGCAATTTGACTTAAAAAATAGACAAAAATGCAATCAGTGGAGATTGCAAAATACCAATTTGCAAGTAGTTCACTCATATATCTATCTGGGAATATGTGTGAATAATTGCAAACTGGATAAGCCATATGAAGATTATCTTCACCTGAAACAGAATACAGCTTTATCTCAAATGAGAATTATTCGAGCCAAATATTGTAAATTCTCCATTGAACCACTAATTGTATACTATAAACAGAAGTACATTCCAACCATCCTGTATGGTTCTGAATCAAAAAAATGTCGAAATTATACCTATTGGGTGAAATACGAAAATCAATACTGGAAGAAGTCTTTACTACTTCCATTGTCTGAATCCATGCCGGTAATTAGGCACGAGTTGGGTCTCATCTCAGTATTTGCAATTTACAAATGGAAAATATGTACATTGTATAGAAATTGTATTCTGAGAGAAAACAATAATGGCTTATTCTTGATTCTATCCAATTATTTATTAACATCTAATGAAATATTTGCAAGATCTTGGTGTGCGTTTGCAAGAAAAATCTTAAAAGGCGCAGACATACCTGAATCTTTGTTGATACAAAACCCAAACAAGGCTAAAATCAAATTATGGCAATCGGATTGGATAAAGACAAGAGCAGCATGTATGAATATACAGAAATTCAATCGAAATCCGTTTGTACATAAAGTTTATGGTCAGGTTGAAAAATACTTACACCAATCTCCCAATCCGAGTCATCGTCAGGACTTTATGAGGTTTAGACTAAACATATGGCCTACTAAGGAAATAATGTATAAATGGGGAAAAATCTCGGAAAAAGATAATACATGTCGATTCTGTAATCAAATGCTTGAGACTTTGAAACATCTTATGGTGGAGTGTCAAATTTTGTTGCCTTTGCAAATTTTTTATTTTAAGTCTCTGTTTGAAGCTGATCAACGGTTATGTACTGAAGAACTATGGTCGAAAATGTTTAATGGGAATTTAAAGTCCATAAGATATGCAGTTGTGAATTATTTGAATCATTTAAAAATGAAGGTCCATGGCAACAATGTAGAAGTTGACAGTGATACTACGGTGATTCATATTGCTGGACATAAATCTTTTTTTTTAGATTAATTGAATGAATGTATATATGATTGAACTGGAGTTATTATATGTACAATTCAATTATTATGAGAATAATCTGTTTTGTATCCTTTTCCTACTTTTAATGCTTTTTTATATAAATATGTTGAAAGGTCTGATTAATTTTCGTGACCAAAAACAACAATAAAAAAAAAAAAAGAAATGTTACTTCTAAATTATTACAGAGTCCTCCAAGAAGAACAGGAACTATATAGCTGAATTATTACTGAATGCTACAGGAAGAACAGGGATTTTCCATCTGAAGTATTACTAAGTACTATGACAAGAGACACAGGAAAGGCACACTCAGAGTATTATTGAGAACCACAGAAAGAGCAGAGACAGTGTTTCCAAAGTATTGAGTACCACATCAACAGAAGAAATGTTGCTTTTGAAGTATTACTGTGACTGAGGTTCATTGCCAGACACCGCTAAGCCTGGTCTCGTACAACCCCTTATGAAAAAACCAACCCTAGACTCAGACAAACTGGCCCATTGTGAACATCCTTTTATTAGCAAAATCTTTGAAAAAGTAGTCGCTACACAACTACTCACCAGAATCAAACAACTACATCACCTACACAACTATAAATCGGGGCTGCCCCAAGTGCAGCATTGCGACAGCCACCATGCAGGTAGGGGAGACTCATGACTCATCATCCACTTTCACCTCTCGGCTGCATTCGACACCGTTGATCACTGCATCCTCCTTTCCTGGCTGGTACTGTCCTGAATTAGTTCACTTCTTTTTATTCGGGCAGAAACCATGCCAGCTAAATGTACACTTTGCATTCTAACTGACTCCCAGTCTCTTGTGGAGTTCCCCAAGTCTCCATCCTCTCACTGATCCCTTTTAACCTTTAACCTTTACATCAAGACTCTGGGCACCCTCCTCAAAGTTCCTGATATAGCCATACATCAAAGCGCAGACGAAACGCAGTGATACATGAGAGTAAAAAGCCCACAGGGCATCAGTCATCTCGGCAATACATAGCCATCATCCAGTCCTGGATGTCGAGCGCCTACCTCAAACTTAATCCCTCCAAGACCGAATTCTTCCTCATTGGTCCCCCCACTAAAAAACAACTTGTCCAACAATGGCTGAATGATATGCGACTAGAAAGACTTGATCTGCAACTCCGGGATTGAGCAAAATCCTTAGGCTGCAACATCGACAGCAGCCTATCCTTTACTTGGCTCTAAACTCCACCATTCCCAACATCAAACACACTTCATCCCACCGCAGGACTTCCAGACTGTAGTGCAGACCATTGTGGTCCCACCCATCGATGGGGGAAATGCCCCCGTGACGGGGCTCCAAGCCACTCACTGGGCTCCCCCAAAAAACAGTTCCCCACGCCTCAGCATGCCTCTTTACGGGTGCATGGAAATGTGACCGAATCACCTGCGTCCTACGTGAACTACACTGGATCCTTTCCAGGCCAGGATACTGTTCAAGACTGCGCATATCATCTACAAAGAAGTCCCAAGTAGCGCACCAGTGTACCTGCCGTCTAAGGTCCACATATCTGGCGGCACATGATTCTAGCACAGCAAACAGGCCAACCTGCTCAAATCCCAACTCACCCGAAAGAGAGGACCCGCAAATAATCCTTCTCTTGCCACGTACCCACCATCTGGAACTTGATCCCTTTATCGCCCTCAGGATGCCCCCACTATTCTCCAGTTTCACTAAGCCCTCCAAACATTACTTTTTTAACAATACCTGACCAAGAAGTAATCCCGATAGATTTACAGACTGATGCTCAGATCGCAACTCACAGTACTGCGCTACTGTTAAAAGATGCCAGCCCAAACGATGGCTACCCACATCCTGTACAGTGCTCCGCTGCTCTTGAGCTAGGTCCACGCTTAGAACAATACAATAAAGAAATACATAATTACTATACGAGGAAAAGGAATGGTACATTTGAAGTATTGCTGAACACTACAGGAAGAGCAGGGTTGTAGCATCCAAACTATTACTCATTACTACAGGAGGGGAAAGGAATGACACACCAGGAGTATTACTGAGCTCCACAGGAAGAGCAGAGGCGGTGCTTCTGAAGTATCACTGAGTACTACACCAAGAGTGGAACTGTTGCTTCTGGAGCATTCCTGAGTACTATATGAATAACAGGATAAGTGCTTTCTATGAAGTACTACTGAATACTGAAGGAAGAGGAGGGATTTTGTGTCTGAATTACTGCCAAGCACGACAGGAAGAGAAGGGAATGGCACACGAGGAGTATTAGTGAGCACCACAAGAAGAGAAGAGGCGGTGCTTCTGAAGTATAACTGTGAACTACTCCAAAAGTGGAACTATGGCATATTACTGAGTACTACAAAAAGAACAGGAACAGGGTTCTCTGAAATATTAACGGACACTGCAGGAAGAGCAGGGATGGTGCCTTTGTATTCACTATGCATACATCTTGCCAAGGGGCCCTTGATGGGTGGAGTTAAGTGTACGTGGAAGAGGGTAAACATTGCCCCAACACAGAGAGATGCAAAACAGTGGCTACACATCAGTTGTAGCCGGGGGCCTGTGGGAGACAAAGGGGGTACCGTATGGGAGAGGTGATGGAGGTTTTGAGTAGAGCAGGACGTACACAAGCAGACTCATAGGAGCCCAAGAGACCCCGACCCGGGGAGGAGATAAAGGGTGTTATGGAGGAGGTGGATTCAGGGTGTACTGGAGGCACCTGAGGGCCCTGGCCTGACCTAGTCAATACCGTTTGTATGTGTTTTTAACTAAAAATATTTTATCAACGTAATTTTTACCGAAACCAAAATACCGAAAAAATACCTCATTTCTTTATTTGGGAGGGCTAGCCACCTCCCAAGCGCACAGTTTCCCTGTTTATGTAACCCATCCAAACCCCCTCCCCACCTATTTTAACCCCTTACCCCAGCTATATATATATTTAAACTTAGTTTCGGTATTTCTTCGGTATTTTGGTTTCACTAAAATCACAGGATACGGGCCATCCCCATTCCCCATGCATCTAATATGCTGATCGCTGGCCATGTCTCTTCTTCACTCACTGATGCTGTGTTTGTAGCTGTCCAGCGGATCGTCCAGTCCCACCTAGAGTCCATCAGCTCCTTGGGGGACAACAGCGAGGTGCCGGAAGAGGACACGGATTACCCCAATGAGGCTCCCGAGGCCCTCGATGAGGAGGCCGAGTCAGAGGACGATGATACTCCAGAGGGAGCAGGAAGCTCGGACGCATTACTAGAGATGCCGGAGGAGTGGGAAGTCGAAGAAGGCAGGACCAACGGTAAGAGGAGAAAAAAGCTCAACAACTTTGATGGCATAAAAGACCATATTTCTTCAAGCAGGAGGGGACAGGCAATTTTGTGGTAACAGGTTTTATTCTGAAAAGTGACATGCACAAATATTGCCTGGTGAAAAATGTAATGTAAAGTGGTCTTATATAGCGCCCTTCTGCCAATAATGTTGGCCACGCTGCCCATGGCTCTGTTAGAAAAGAGGGCAGGGTGTGTTCGTCCGATAGCGGGACGGCAGATGCAGAAACCTTTGGTGTTGATGGAGACAGGTCGGAAGTACCAGTTGCCTGTGTGTCGATATGAAAATCACTCTGTTGTTTCTGGTTGATGCCAGCTGGGCAGTTTAGCCATGTAAGCTGCACACAGACTCTGGAGTGCAATAATTAACAGCATGGCTGTTGATAGAAGATGGATATGGTCTGAATCTGTTAAGTAACTAGACCTAGGAGGTCATCTGTATGTGTGTGAGGTAGTAAGGACCCAAGATTTCAGTAGTAAGGAGTTAGTTGAGGGATGAGGGGGTGGCAAGAAATAATAGCAACAGAACAACAGATATTTTGGGGTATAATGTTCACCCGCTGTAGAGCCAGTAAATTTGGCTTACTGCCAGAGGGAAAGGGAATGTCTTTTTAAAACATGTTTTACACATAAAAGAAGTGGGGAGTTAGTTGTGTTGCAACTGCTCAGGCCTTTTCCTATATGTATAACGACCCAAAGCCAACTTGGAAACTTGAGAATATGTTGTAGATAGGGAAAAGCCCACGATCTGATAGACTACAGTGCGTTGGGTCATGTTAGCCGCTGATGTGGGGGTGTGTGATCAGACTCAAGAGGAGGGCTTAGTCGAGGTTCGGTTTGTGTTGATGTGCTAATGGCTAGGCCTGTGACAGCTGTCTGTGGGGGCTTTGAGTGTGTAGTGTAAGGTGCTTTTAGAATTTAGGGGAAAAGGGTAAGTAGGCCATACAAGGCAAAACAACCTACAACTCTGCACTCCTACCCGTGGCCATTTGAAGACAGGTCCTATTTCTCTAGCTCACAATGCCACCTGTCAATCTCCCCACCCCATCTCTCTCTCCCTCTCTCTCTCTCTTTTGCACGCTCTCTCTCTCGCTCTTGGTCTCTCCCTCTCTTTTGTGCTCTCTTTCCCAGCCTCAAATGGATACATTGGGCCTCATTACAATACCGGCAGGAGCCATGTCGGTAGAACAGGCATGGCTGCTGCCAGTATAATGTTTTTTCCGGCGCCCAGGAATGGGCAATTACCAGGTCATTATGGCCCGCCGGACCCAGTAATTGCCCATTCCTGGGCGCCAGAAAAAAAATGCTACCCATTCGCATTCGAGCCCCATAGGGCTCAATGGGAATGGGGGGGCCGGATGTACCTGCACCATTCAGAATGGTGCCGGTGCATCCGGCATGGTCTGCTCGCGGGTGCCGGTCCGCCCGCCAGGTCAGACCTGGCGGGCGAAAAGGCACCCGCGAGCTGAACTCATACTTTGCGGGTACGGTTATAGTGGTACCGGCAAGCTTACCGGTACTATTGTTAGTGTACCGGTAAACTTGATATGAGGCCCATTGTATATTGTGAGGAACAAAACAAGCCTCGCGCGCTGGCGGATGAGGTAAGGGGGCAGTCTGGAAACTTCAGACATTACCATGAGCTGCAGCTGAGGGTTATGAGAAGGAAGTACGTTTGGTTCAGTGGAAGGACTGCTTGAAATTTGAGAGCCATAGTCACCCATCTCCCCTCTTGGTGTGTTGGCTGGCAGGCTAAAACGATGCCTGAAATCAGACTCTGGCACGGTCAGGTGCTATGCTCATTGGCCTGCTGAGACATTGGACAGGGCAAAGGTCAGAATCCACGCTCGTTCCTCCCAGAGGTCTACCTGGTTGTCTACCACAGGCCCCAAACTCTTGTCACACAGTCCAAAATGCCCCCCAATCCTTACTGCCCCAAACTGTCATAACTCTCCATATTTTGACACAGAGCCAGGATTTCAGTATCAGAGTGATGCTGCCAGCCTGCAGGGGGTCCTTGTGCATCATCATATCCAGCACCCACGTGCAGAAGATATGCAATCATCCTATGCACATGCATATGTCTATGTATACTGCATTCCTGTGTTGTAAAACCAGCAGGGCAAACTGGATGGGGGAACAGGCAACAGTCTCAAAGCTGCCTCCATATCTAGTTCAGTAAGCAAAGGGCCCTTCCCGGCCCTATGACCAAGCCCGCCACCTCTTCGAAAGATGCACAATTCACAGAGAACCCTTTATTTATTTATTTATTCATTAGCATTTTTGAAGCACACAGCAGCCCGTGGGCAGCACTGTGCTATCCAGCCATTCACAAAGGTCCCTGTTGGGCACGAGAGACAGCGAAGCAACCTGAATTTACCCATCTCATTTTAGGGTACAACTTCCAGGGGTGAAATCACTACATTTTGTCTATGGAGGTTTAAAGAATGGGGGAGGGGGGGTTGCAAATCGTCCTTGGGCCCTTTCTTTTTCAATCTCTCGCAGACATTTTGTAAGGAATCTCAAACCCCCTGCTGCACCCCTCAGACAGTGTTTCGCTTTGTTTCATGAATGGGCATTGGCCAGCCATGCCTGCAGCCTGCCCATGCTCATGGGAGACAGCCCTCTCACAGCAACCTCAGGTTGTACCTTTGTCAGCCCCAACCCTTATAGACTTTCTGTTGCCGAGCAGCTGGCAGCAAAGGGCTCATCTTTACCTCCATGCTCCTGCCAATCGCCCTCGCTGTGATAAAGCTCTGCCTCTCTTGGTCTTTCACACACATCCTCGTCACAAACTTCGGCACCTTATCTTTACTGTGACCACATGGTGTCGGATTGTTAAGTAGGGCTATGCAGCCCGCCCACATCGTTGTGTGGGCAGACCGCCGTTGCGGTCTCAGTTCCCGGGCAGGGAAGTGACGTTGGGCTAGGGAGGGGGCGGGACAGGAAGAGAGGGGAGTTAAAGGAGAATAAAGTGGTCGCACGAATCCCCGGCTCCCGCGTACATTATTCCGCGGTTCGGGGGACCCGCGCAAAACCCCACAACTGGCGACGAGGAGCACACGAACCCGCAGGAGAACGGGTGAGGCACTTTGGCGCAACGCCACAAAAGCTCCGCGGAGGTCCGCAGTCGAGCGGCGTGGCGCGTCGGCGCACCTCCCAGTGCCAGCTGAGGCCGCAGTCACGGGCGGCCGCAGCGTCAGGAGCCGCGAGGGAGCGGGTGCGGAGGCGCCTGCAAAAGCACGCGCAGGCCCGGAGGCAAGTCGCCAGGGTCCCGCCCCCCCTCCCCCAATCCCACACGCGATCAGCGGGAGGCCCTGAGGGGGGCCTCAAGAAAAAAAAAAAAAAAAAAAAACAAAATTTTTTTTTTCTTTTCTTCCTTCTCCTGTCCTCGAGACCTGCAAGGCCAGCACACGCACCAGCCACGCCAGAGCCGGCAAAGAGGCTACCCATAGCCACGAGGCACGCACCAGCCTGGGCAGATCACAAGGGCAAGCTACAGCCAGCCAAGAGGCAACACACTGTCACACGGAGCGACAGGCACGGCGACCATGTCAGGCCCAGCAAGCCCCGTAGCCTCCTCGTCAGATGGGTCGGGAGCAGCGCACGATGGAAATCAACAGGCACCGACTTCAGGTACGGCTGCCCATAACTTACCACTACCGGGCCCATTTGATGTGAGAGACACTTCCAACCTAGGACCCAGATGGGTCATATGGCTCAGGGATTTCAAGTTCTACACGGGGGCAATAGGTTTGACAGACAACGCAATGCTGAAAAATACCCTCTTCATGACAGTAGGCCCCGCTGTCAGGGATATTGCAGGCGAACTAATGAACGTAGACACCGTCACCTATGCGGAACTACATGGGAAATTATCGGAATACTTCACGCCCCATACAAACATTGACTACGAGCGCCACGTCTTTCACACCACGCGACAGGAGAAAGGGGAATCCCTCGACAATTTCGTGATGCGTTTACGCATCAAGCTTAAGTACTGTGAGTTCCATAAGTACTCTAATGATGAAGCCTTAAGATCTCAAGTGATAGCGGGGTGCATCTCACAGCCATTCAGGAAACAGCTTCTCCAGAAACAGAGGTCCCTGGAGGAAATCCTTGCACTTGCCAGAATGGAAGCAGCAGTGGAGTCGCAACTCGACAGCCCAGGCAAGGTCACTATTCAACACCCGCCACCGACCGCTGAGTCCATCAATAAACTATACACGGCCCCCTCACAGAGTGGGAAAGGAACGGACGCCACGTGCTACAGATGCGGATTCGAATATCCGCACGCGGGAGACTGCCCTGCACTTGGACAAAAGTGCGCCGCATGTGGCGGAATGGACCACTACAGAGCCGTTTGCAAAAATCCACCGGGGCAGGGACCCAGCAAAACGAGACACCTAGAGAGAAGGAGAAGCTCGCGACACAGCCCACCAGCAGGCAGAGGTGAGGAAGACCAGCCGGGACCCAGGAGAGAAGAAAAACCACGAAGGAGCGCATACACCAGAGACGACAGAAGGCCCCCGGACGGATCGAGGCGATCGCAAAGAAGACGGTTCGTCCGGTACATCGAGATGAGATCCCCATCAGGCAGTGAGTCCCAATCTTCAGAGGAGGATCAACGGAAAAAAGGGTATGTGTGGGCTCTCAACAATGCCACAGCCACTCAGCACAGCCCAACGCTCCAGCTTCAAGTAAACAACACACCGTTACAATTCCTCATAGACACGGGGGCAACTGTTAATATCATAAGTGAACAGGCGTACAACTCGCTCCCCAACCCCCCAAAAATCCGAAAGGCAACAGTGGACATTTACCCCTACGGTGCCACGACCCCGCTGCC
This sequence comes from Ambystoma mexicanum, assembly GCF_040938575.1. Lineage (NCBI taxonomy): Eukaryota > Metazoa > Chordata > Amphibia > Caudata > Ambystomatidae > Ambystoma > Ambystoma mexicanum. The sequence goes on from NC_090938.1 coordinate 686,862,391, forward strand.
ATGCAAAGGAACCATATCAGCATGGTGCGTGCACAAATCGCACGCCGCAAAAATCACTCTACACATCTTGAAGACGGAAGCCAATAGCGGGTGCATTCTCAGTTTCAAGACTGCCGTTGAGATGGGTTTAGTGCACATCCTATATCAATTAATGGCCCATAAATACTTTGCCAGACCAGATGCCATCGAGCAAACATTCCCCAACCTATTCAAAGGCCTAGGAAAACTAAAGCATCGCAAGGTACAGTTGCACATAAACCCAAAGATACCGCCCGTAGCACAACACTACAGGGGCATTCCGATAAATATACAACGCCAAGTCGAGGAGGAGCTGGACAAACTGATTAAACTCAACGTTATTGAACATGTCTCAGGACCCACTCCATGGGTATCCCCCATCGTCCCCGTCCCCAAGAAATCACCGGACGGATCGATACGCCTGTGTGTCGACATGAGGAGGGCCAACGTGGCCATCGAAAGGGAAAGACACCAGGCGCCCAGAATTACGGACATGATACACCTGCTCCATGGGGCCCAGGTCTTCTCGAAACTGGACCTCACCAAAGGCTATCATCAGATTGAGATCGAGCCTGAATCCAGGTACATCACGACATTTGTTACACACCTGGGTCTATTTCAATATAAGAGACTTAGCTTCGGGATATCCTCCGCCGCAGAAATATTTCAGGAGGAGATACACAGAGTCATTAGGCACGTACCCAACTGCCTAAACTACTCCGACGACGTCCTCGTTTTTGGAAAGACGCAGGAAGAGCACGACACTGCTCTCCACAGAGTGTGTGCTGCACTGCAGGAGGCAGGACTAACGCTCAACAAATCCAAATGCGAGTTCGGGAAGGGCTCCCTACGATTTTTCGGCCACATATTTTCTGACAAAGGGATGCGACCAGACCCGGAGAAGGTGGCGGCACTCAACTCAGCTACACCCCCAACGAACACGACGGAACTTCGATCTTTCTTAGGACTGGCCAGCTACTGCTCCAGATACCTAAAGGACTACGCAACCATCAGTAACCCGCTGCGCCTCCTAACGCGCAAGGATCAACCATACACCTGGTCCACGGACTGTCAAAAGGCATTCGAGGCGATCCGTGATGCCATCTCCAAAGCTGAAGACATGGCGTACTACGACGCCAAAAGACACACCGAAGTGATAGTGGACGCCAGCCCCGTGGGTTTGGGCGCCATACTAACGCAAGTTGACCCGCTGGAACCGACAAACATATTCGTGGTCGCATACGCCAGTAGGAGCTTGACCCCGACAGAACAAGCATACTCCCAAGCGGAAAAGGAGAGCCTAGCGGTGGTATGGGCATGCGAGTATTTTCATCTGTTCGTATATGGCAAGGAGTTCACCATCATCACCGATCACCAGGGGGGCGTGGCCAGCGCCGATGGTGTAAAGACGTGTCTGTGAGGAGCTCCCGTCTCGATCCTGGCCTAGATCCTTAATTCGATCGAAAATTTTGACCTGAACAAGTTCCAAGCCCATACTCCGGTGGGGGAAGCGATTCTGGCCCTGCCCGGCGCAGGAACGAAGAGAAACGGAGCCGGCGTCCCTGAAAACGCAGCATCCGAACTGATACCCCCGGGAGAAACAAGATGGCGGACGGCGCCGAGGCCTGACGGAAGAGCAGTTTAAGCCGGCAGCGAGGCAGCAGGGAGAAGGTCGCGTCGAAGGAGTCCCTGTGAGTAGAGCGGAAAGACCCCAGTGGAAACCAGGCGCAGGACCGGCCGCCCTTAGATCTCCCTCCCCCCCAGAAGCCCCTGAGCGCACAGGAGAGCCTCCGCATTACCCAGGGGAGCGAACGGAACTACATCCGAGGCCCTGGGACCGCTGCAGAGGAGACACAGGGGGTAAGCGGACCGCTGCCATTTCGAGGGAGACCCGTCGGTGAACTGCCAGCCGCGAGTGCGGTGGGGCTCCGTGGGCCAGAGAGGCAGCAGAGTAAACGAACCCTTGCCGCTGTCGTTACAGCGTACTGCACGGGGCCCTCCTCCCTCCCTGAACAGGCAACCGCGCGGTTGAAGAGGGAACGGTCCACGCTCAGATGAACCGGAAGACTTGCAGACCCTAACCCAACACCGGGGAGCAGGAACTCGCCCGTGCCGCAGACAGCAGGGCCTAGCAGGGTTACAGGACAGCGGCAGAGCACTCCATTGCCCAACCGGGAGAATACCCTGCGCAGGAGCGTATACTTAATTGCACCCCCCCTGTGTTCTCCGGTGCCATCACGGACTAACACTGTGCATCACTGCATAACGCTCGCCTTGTTACTCACCGTCTAAGGGCTCGTATCTGCCTCCACAACATTAAGAGGGACTAATGTCTACCTCACGAAACAAAAACAGGGGTGCAACAATCATGGACTCGTTCTCAGGGGCTAAACCTAAACAGTCCAGCCAATATGAGATCCCCACACAGACGGAACCCCCTGCAACAGTTGACGACCCCAGCAACGCCCAAGTGCTGCAGGCCATTGCTACACTCCAAACGTGCATGGAGACCAGGATAGATGAACTTAAGGTAGACATGCAGCTCATCCGCCAAGATGCCCGCAACCTAGCGGAAAGAATAAACACGGTGGAAATAAAACTGCAGGACACCACAGACACTGCCAAGGACTTAAAGCACAAAGTTATCGCACTTGAGAAACAAGTGGCTCATCTCGAGGCGAGGTCTGAGGAAGCAGAGGGAAGGGCCCGCCGCAGTAACATCCGAGTCCTTGGCGTTCCGGAAGGGATGGAAGGTACCGACCCCACGGAATTCATTGAATCCCTATTAATACAAGAGGTGGGAGCTGGCAAGCTTACACAGGGATTCTCCGTCGAGAGAGCCCACCGCTCCCTACAAAAACGACCCCCACCGGGATCACACCCACGCCCGATGATAGCCAAGATTTTAAACTTTCGCGATAGAGAGACGATCCTCAAATTCTCGAGGGACGGAGGCGAGATCAGACGCAATGACTCCAAGATCGTTATCTACCCAGATTATACCCCACAAGTGCAGCGTGCCAGGAACTCATTTATACCTGTCAAAGCCCAACTGCGGAAGCTGGATCTCAAATACATGCTCCTGTACCCCTCGCGCCTTAAGATACTATACAAAGGCAAAGCTGTCTTCATGGAGACTCCGGCAGCAGCCACTATGTGGATGGAGCACAATAATTTGGCTGAGGGAGAGGATCACGCCCTGACGCCCAACGGCTGATCACGAACAGATCTCTTTGCTGTAATGATCAATTGGTTCTTTCAAGGACGGGAGCTATAAGGACTACCCATGGACATTGTCACAACCCACCCCACCCCAAGCATGGCTGGCCTATGGCCAACACCACATCCGCACCTCACGGCCCGGATCGGCCTATGGGTAGCGGAAGCCCCCGAGCGTTGTCCTCCCAGAACGACTGCTGGGGGCAACACACAGTTATCTTTCATATTCGATCCACCTGTTCGAGTGGAAGTTAAATTTGTTCATAAGTCTCCGTTTAATATATCAACACAACAATCATGGGCAACAGGAAGATTACAATGCGCATTGCTGACGGCCGACCCAGGGGGCATTTGTTCAGCACACGAAGCTGGCTTGAAGACGGTTGAGACCACCATGAGTTCAGCGCTCCAACTCCTCTGCCACCATCATGTCTACACGCCTTAAGATCGCCACTTGGAATGTGAGAGGTTTGGGTACCTACTTACGCCGCAACAGAGTTAAATCCTTTCTACACAGGAAGAAGATAGGGCTGGCCCTATTACAAGAAACCCACTTAACCAAGGAATCCACCGCGACGCTCCAATCATACTGGGGTGGACAGGGGTTCGGGTCCGCCTATTCTAAATTCGCAAGAGGGGTGTTCACTTGGATCAGCCCTCACATCCCCTTCCAGCTCAAAAAAGCCGAACAGGACCCGGAAGGAAGGTACGTGATACTCTGGGGCCACATCGAACAAACTGAGGTATGCATTGTCAATTCATACCTCCCCAACAACAATATCCCCGCGCACCTTGCTATGTTGTACACAAAGATTACACTGTATAGAGACACATTCTTTATCTGGGGAGGCGATTTTAATTGCGTCAGTGACTCAGTGCTTGACAGATCTGCTCCTCCCTTGGGGGGCCCGTCGACCGCTACCACCGCCATGAATGTCATGCTGAACCGCCTAGACCTGGTAGACATCTGGCGGGAGCAACACCCAGGGGATCGAGGCTATTCCTTCTACTCCTCGCCACATAATCTTCACACCAGAATTGACTACCTCTTTACTGGCAGAGAAAGCTTTCCCCAGATTGCTTCTTCCAATTATTTGGGCCGTACCATCTCTGATCACTCCCCCCTGGTAATTGAATGGAACATTACGGGCCCCAGACCTCCTATACCTACATGGAGGATGCCCACCGAGGCACTTAAAGATTCGGAGTTCAGGGAAGATCTCAGGGAATCCCTAGAGGACTACATTCGTGAGAATAAAGACAGCGTTGACCACCTAAGCACAGTCTGGGATGCTCTCAAAGTGGTTGTAAGGGGAGAGGTCATAGCAAAGGCTGGAGGAATGAGAAAACGCCTAAGATCTGAACTTGAATTACTAGAGACTGAAATAGAACAGCTAGAATCCAACACCCTGGACCCCCAACCGCAGGAAGACAGGCTTGCCAGTACAAGGGCCACCTGCAAGGAAGCCTGGGACAGACTGGCCAAATTTGATTATATCACCAGAACCAATAAAGCACACGCCCACGCTGATAAACCTGGTAGACTGCTCGCCTGGCTGTGTAGGAAAGAACACCCTAAACATCCGACTACAGCCTTAAGAGATGCTGATGGCACATTACATCGGACCCAACATGGGATTAACGACACTTTCGGGCAGTTTTATGCCCAACTATACTCCCATAATGACGTGGTGCCCCCTGAGGAAATTTCAAACACCTTGGATGAAATTGGCCTGCCCCTACTCCCGCCGTCACATAAGGAGGCTTTGGATGCTGATATCACCATAGATGACATAACCGATGCCATCAAGTCTCTGGCCACTTGTAAGGCCCCGGGCAGTGATGGGCTACCTGCCGAATTTTACAAAACCTACGAGCCGGAATTGACTCCGCTGCTGCACGAGGTGTTCCTAGAGGCCTACGAGACGGGTATCCTGCCTGGGAGCATGCGTGAGACTTTGGTGGTTCCGCTCCTCAAGCCAGGTAAACCTGCAGATGACTGTGACTCCTATCGCCCTCTCGCGATGCTCAATTATGATGTCAAAATTCTTACAACCATTCTGGCTAAGCGGCTGTCCAGGGTGATCGGAGGAGTGGTGCACCCCGACCAGAGCGGCTTTGTGCCGGGCCGCAACACCACTGCCAACCTTCGTAGGCTACAACATGTATTATCACATTCCACTCATGTGGGGGAATCTTATGCCTTGCTCTCTTTGGACGCCATCAAGGCGTTCGATTCTATTTTCTGGGAATGGCTAATTGCGGTGCTCCGGGAGTTCGGCTTTGGAGAACGATTCGTTAGATGGATCACAGTTCTCTACACTAAACCACGAGCACGAGTAAAATCTGGCCGGCTCATCTCCACGGCATGGGACATACAAAGGGGCACGAGGCAGGGCTGCCCGCTCTCCCCTATGTTATATATACTTGGGCTCGAACCCATCGCCATCTTTTTTAGGAAACAGTTCTTCGATGCTGGTATAAGGCTAGACGGGGTGGACCACATAATTTCCCTGTATGCAGATGATGTCCTCCTTTATGTGAGGGACCCGCAGTTGAATGTCCCGACCATGCTGGAGGTCCTCGGCAACTTTGCCAAGGTATCAGGCATACACTTCAGCAGACATAAGTCTTGTCTGTTTCCGTTAGGCGCCCTCCAAAACACACACGTCGATGACCTCCCCTTGCTGGGTATAAGTTGGCGCCCCATCACGTTCCGCTATCTGGGCATTAATATTTATCACACGCCTGAACTTATGCACGTCAACAACACGGCAGCGGCGCTGCCTCCCTTGCGCAGGTCGATTAAGTTTTGGGCTCGCCTCCCCCTATCCATGATGGGCAGGGCTTCCATCATCAAGATGATTGTTCTCCCCAGATTTCTTTATGGTTTCCAAAACATTTTTTATTATATTAGGACACCCTTCTTTCGCCTTTTGGGGAAGATACTTAAAGACTTCCTGTGGGGAATTAGTAGGCACAAATTTGCATTATCCACGCTGACCCTACCCTATGAGCAGGGAGGCATTCGGCTCCCTGATCTGGAGCGATACTACCTGGCTGCCCAACTAAGCTTCGTGGCTAAATGGCTAGCTGATGATGACACCCCCGAAACAGCGCTTTTACAACGCTCAATTGCTCCGATCCGGCTAAACGAACTCATCTGGGCCCCTCAATGTCTTGTGGATGGGATCCCATATTTAGCTACCCTGGGTCGTCAGATATGGCAAAGGGTTAAAATTCTTCTCCACTTGAAACATAGATATACTCCGGACACACCGCTCCTGGCCGACCTGTGTCAGAACTCTGTAGACCTTGCTTCCATTAGATACTGGGAAAGGCTGGGAGTGTACACTTGGGGGGATCTATATAACGAGGGCTCCTTCCGGGATTTCTCCTCCTTGCAGTCAGTAGATGGCGTCCCGGCTGGCCAATTCCTTTGGTACTTAAAGATCCGTAAATTTGCTCGGACCAAATGGGACGCGTGGCCAGAAGAACCTGAAACTGACCCCTTCATAACACTCCTATATAGTTTGGGAGATGGATGGAGGCCTGTGTCCCGTATATACAGCCACCTAATCGATAGGCCCAATCCCCGCAGTCAGGATCTCAAACTCAAATGGGAAGGAGACTTGGGGCATGAATTGTCTGAAGCAGAATGGGGTAGAGCACTAGCGTTTCCCAACGTGGTATCTAGAAACTCTAGATTTAAATTGATTCAGCTTAATATGTTATATCGCTCGTACCTGACACCACTTAGAATAGCCAAAATATATGGGCTACCCCAACATAACTGCCCTTGGTGCGGCAGAGATGAAGCAAATCTTTTACACATGTTCTGGGGATGTGTCCAGGTCCGGCAACTCTGGGCGAAGGTGGAACTCCTCTGTAGCGAGGCAGGCATGACCAGATATGAGTGGACCCCAAAGGAGTGCCTTCTCGGAACGTATCCCAGACTGGCCAAGTTCAAACACTCAGTTAAGCTCATGGACCTAGTATGCATTCTGGTCAAAAGGACCATTGCTATGGCCTGGAAGCGACCTGGAGGCCCACGATACCAGGTATGGCGTAACGAACTGGAGCGCTGGATAGGGGCAGAAACCTCTGCTTGGGAGGATGGGGTCACCACATCCCCCGAAGACACGAGCTTGGCACTTTCTGCCTGGAAAACTCTCACCTGGGCCTTACTTAACCCCCCCAATGACGATAAACCCCCTTGAGTAACTTGCCACTATCGAAACATGCTATCTGACACAGAACATTTGCGCAGTCCATAACTTGAACTTATTTGTTGCCTGATCTTCCTACGTTGCTTACGCCACTGACCATACGGAGACTTGTTAATGTTGTTTACGTTTTGTTGTTTCTGTTTAATTGTTAATTTCTATTTGGCCTATCTTGATTAATCCTGACTTATACCAATGTGATCGCACAATGTTACGATGCAACTGTCTCTTATATAAATGCCAATAAAGAAATTTGAAAATAAATAAAAAAATCACCGATCACCAGGCACTGATCACGATATATGGAGACCCCAAATCACGCATGCCGCCCAGAATAGCCAGATGGGGCCTAAGACTGCAGGATTACAAATTCGTCATCAAGCACAGGCCGGGAAAAGAAGACAATCCCGCGGACTATCTATCACGTCATCCAATCGGCCCGGCCACACCACGCCCATCCATTGCTGACGAATATCTCAATTACGTAGTGCATCATCTACAACCACTACCAGTCAGCTGGGCAGACATCATCGCACACTCGGAACAAGATCCGGCTCTACGCATTGTGCGTCACTGCATACAAGCAGACAGAAGGGCGCACATGCGTCAACAGGCGCAGCACGAGTCGGAAGAGGTCCGAGCAGACGTCAAACTAATAGACCAGGTCCGGGACGAACTTTCCATCGTCGACGATCAAGTAATACTCAAAGGGTGCAAAGTACTCCTTCCGAAATCGCTACGCACCAGAACGATCCAAGTAGCACATGAAAGCCACCGGGGAGTGGTGGCCACCAAGAGACTACTAAGGGAAAAAGTGTGGTTCCCCAAACTGGACTCGATGGTTGAGGAAATCATAGGCCAATGCGCAACGTGTGCACAGGTAGCACCGCCCCCGCACCCAAACCCACTCCACATGTCGCCACTACCGGAAAAGGTATGGGAAGAACTGGCGGTGGATTTCTTTGGACCCCTAAGGAATGGCACATATGTGTTAGTGCTAATAGATGAACACTCACGATTCCCGGACGCACAGATCGTCGATAGCACAGCAGCAACCAGCGTCATCCCGGCACTAGATCGCATGCTGTCCACATATGGGATACCCAGGATCATCAAATCTGATAACGGAGCGCCATTCATGAGCACAGACTTCGAAAACTTCGCGAAGTACATGGGCTTCCACCATAGGAAGATAACCCCGCGATGGCCTCAGGCCAATGGAATGGTTGAGAGGTTCATGGCCAACGTCAAGAGAACTCTGCAAATAGCGACCATACTCCACAAACCTTTTGAACAAGCACTGTACCAGTTTCTCCGGGACTATCGCCACACCCCCCACAGTACAACGGGCGTCTGCCCCGCTGACCTGATGTTCCGCAGGCCAGTACAGACACGACTGCCAGAGGATGCCCGCGCAGCCGAAGCCACGCCCCTGGAAACAGAGGCTAGAAGCAAGGATGACACCGCTAAAGCCAAGATGAAGGACATGGCGGATCACAAAAGAAAAGCACAGGAGTCGAATGTGGAAGTGGGAGACCAAGTGTGGCTACGGCAACCGAAACAGCGCAAGGAGGACGCCACGTTTGCACCGGAACCGCTGACGGTCACGCAAAAGAAAGGCACAATGATCACGGCCCAGAGGACCGACCAGTCCTCCGTCACAAGAAACATATCGCATTTCAAACCCAAGAGGCGCTCCACGGATAATACCTTACATCAAGAAGCCGACAGCGAAGATGACATCGCCCTTGACAGGTATTATGTGGAGGAGAGTGAGTCCTCAGAAGGCGAGGACAGGTCAACACCCCCGGGTCAGGATGAGCATACACCGGGCAGCAGAGGTCGCCCTCAGAGAAGTCGCTTCAAGCCCCAGAGACTCATAGAAGAAATGGAGTAAGTTATACAGAGACATGGGGTTGTTTAAAAAGGGGGGAGATGTCGGATTGTTAAGTAGGGCTATGCAGCCCGCCCACATCGTTGTGTGGGCAGACCGCCGTTGCGGTCTCAGTTCCCGGGCAGGGAAGTGACGTTGGGCTAGGGAGGGGGCGGGACAGGAAGAGAGGGGAGTTAAAGGAGAATAAAGTGGTCGCACGAATCCCCGGCTCCCGCGTACATTATTCCGCGGTTCGGGGGACCCGCGCAAAACCCCACACATGGAACCTCCGATGACAGCCGGGGCGCGCCCCAGCTAGAGCACATCTTTCCCTTCTGATAATAAGAGTCAATAATGACTTAACCAGTTTAGTTGACAAAGATGTGCATTGTACATTCTTTACAGACTTTGGTCCTAGTCTCTCTTGCTCTTCTCTGAAATACACTGGATTGAAATCTTTCTATACCGTTCCCTGCCCACTCTGATGATCCAGTACGCTTGTGTCCACCCTCAGCAGGTCCACCCTTTGGTCCTAGCATTTCTCGACTGTCTTGTGGTCCCACCTCCTGTGCGCAGCAACCCACCCCCCAGAAACTCTCTACTTTCTGCACCCATTAACTATCAGCAGTATTTAAAGGCTGTGTGCAATGTTCTTTCATCGATGGGTGTAATTTCGATGTTTTTTTTTACGAGTACATTTTACCAAAAAAACGAATCGAAATATATAGGGTGGGTTGGAAAAGTATATATAACGGGTGGGGGTCAGGAATAGGTAAAAAAACAATAGGGTATGGGGGTTTGGGGAGAACACCCCAAAAATGAAAAGAAATCAATTTCGATGAGTTTTTTCAGTAAAACATACTCGTAAAAAAAAACATAGAAATTGCACCGGTCGATCAAATGACATAGAACCAAAGGCTGGGCCTGGTTCTGGGTATTTTTGCACAATAATCTGAGCCGATATTTCGAATGCCTAAAGCCAGTTATTTCTATTCACCTCTAGCCGTATGCACTTCTTAGCTCTCATTAACTCATTTCTTTCATTTTCCTGCAAGGAGTCCTATTCCGTAGTCTCATGCTCCAGGATCGAAAAGATATCAATGAATGATCTTCTCCGATTGCATTCCGACACTACTGCAGAGATGTGCCAACTCAAGTAATTAACCTCCTCGGCTTGGGCATTACCTTCAGTAGCCAACCTGCTGCTCTCCTACTCCCCTTGCAGCCCCTCGTTTGTTGCCAATGCAGAACTTTGATCGGTGACCAGGACCACCCTTCCATATTTACTGCCCTGTTCACTAACTTTTATTTTATTATTTAAAGGGCAGACCTAGGTCGAGAGCAGGAGAGCACTGTACACGTTTTGGGTACCCAACTTTTGGGTTGGCATCTTTTAACAGTAGCGCAGTATTGTGAGTTGCGTTCTGCGCGTCCATTGGGATTAGTCCATGGTCAGGTGCTGTTGCAAAATCCACCTTTTTAGAGATTTCCCAAAATTGGACAATTGTGGGGGCATTCCAAGTCGATTCTGGGATTGAGTTCCAACGGGTGGGTGCATGACAAGAGATGGATTGTTTGCGGGTCCTCTCTGTGCGGACTAGTTGTGATTCAAAACGCTTGATTGATTTGCTGTGCAAGGAGCGTGTGCCACCAGATATGTGGAGCTTTGCTGGTATACACGCTGGCGCGCTACTTGTGACGGCTTTGTACATGATACATGTAGTCTTGAACAGTATCCTGGCCTGGAGAGGAAACCGTTGTGTGTCACATAGGACGGGGGTGATTCTGTCAAATTTCTTTCTCTTTCAATTTTCCCAAAATGTCTATTTTATTACTTCAGGCCCTTCCTGCCTTCACTTCCACTTTGCTTGTTCTCTAACCTTTGCATTGTCTAGGATTCTCTCTTTCGATGCCCATATTCAATGGACAAGCATTCTTTTTCTATGCCTCCAGCCACAAATCAAATCCAATTTTGACCTTGTGATCTGCATGCACTCATGCAAGTACTCAAGGTTGGGTGCCATAATTGCGCCAACCATATCACGCACTGTTTGCTCGTCCATGGCTAAGTCACTTCCTTTTGACTTTTTCGAAAGTGCCATTCTGTGAGCTAGCACAGCTTTGTCGCTATGGTACGATGTTGTTTCATCGATAGCCGTTTTTTCGACAAGTGTTTTTACGAAAACACTTTGATGAAAAAAATCATCAAACATTTGGGGGGGGTGGAAAATGGCAGATAAGGGTTTGGGGGTCAGGAACAGTTAAATATAGGTGGGAAAACGGAGGCTTGTGGGGAACCCCCCCAAAATAAAAAATATAAAAATGTCAATGATTTTTTTCAGCAAAATGTTTTCGTAAAAACATCCGTCGTATAAATGACTGTCAATGATATGACATAGAACCCCGGTTAATATCTGTGAAGAGGGGGCGGACACCTACCTTTCACATTTCCCACACTGGGAGTCTGAGACTGGAACCTTTATCTCTGGGAGCAGCGGTTCGACTTGCTGCATCTTCAATCCCCAGCTTGCTGCTGCGGATCACATCGGAGTATGCAGACGCCCCCTGTGGATACCACTGCACTGTATAGGCCCACCAGAGATAGGGTTCAGTAGTGAGCCTGCAACGCTGTGCCCGTTGCGTGGTCGAGAGTCGTGCGGGACCTGGAAGTTTTCTCAGGTGAGATGGGGGCATGAGCCTCCTAGCCACTGCGGTTAAACACCTCCTATTAAGTGTGCAGTGAGGTATGAAATTGAATGACGGTAGATCAACCTCTGGAAAATATGTGGGGCTAATCCACACACATTTTCCTATGCTCACTGCATGACATACACATAGACCTGTGTACTCTGGGTGGACACAGTCTACAGGTGCAAGTCCTCCCTGCCATATTTAGTTGGGATCTGACAGGTGGAGTACACAATGTATCTCAGAAGGGGGAAGACCAAAACCTTCCTCCTGCCATGGCCAGCCTAATTAACTATCAAAAGCTCTATGGATCCACCCTATCTGTTTGTTTACTCTCTGCAGATGGTGGCAGCAATTAACATAATTAACATACTAATAAAGTGTACTTCAAACAGGCCCAAATGGGGCCTGGCTGCAGAGGCTAAAACAAAAGAGACCTGGAAACTCCAACACCCCTTTCATATGCACTGCATCAACCTGAAGCCATCCCCCACCATAAAGTATCAATGACAGTGAGCTGTCATGTCTGGGACTATGTGTTTACTGTAGGCAACCCCTGCAGGGGAACCCCATTCAGAAGGTAATAGTATGCGCATTGATGGAGACACCAAAGTCTGTTCTCGCTCCAGCTTCAGGGGAGTCCTGCCACTTTAATCAGGAACCACAGAGAGCTCAATTAACCAGTGTGAGGAATTAGACCATCCGCACGGTGGGTGTGCGCGCACCTGGGCTTTTTTGAAATGTTATATAAAATGAATGATGGTAGATCAACCAAAATGTGTGCGGCTAATCTGCATATATGTTCCTATACACACCGCACGATATACACATAGACATGTGTACTCTGGGTGGACACAGCCTACAGGCACAGTCCTCCCTGTCATATATAGTTGGAATGTGACACCTAGAAGTACATTAAAGCATCTCAAAAAGGGAGGGCAAAACCTTCCTCCTGCTATGGCCAGCCTAATTAAATATCAAAGACTCCATGGATCAACCCTGTCCTTTTGTGTAAGCACTGCAGAATAGTGGCAGCAATTAACATAATTAGCATACTAAGAGCGTATACTTCAAGCAGGCCCACATGGGGCTGGCTGCAGACATTAAGACAAAAGAGACAGGAAACCCCCAACAACCTTTGATATACAATGTGTCTACCTGAAGCCAGTTCCTGCCTCTCAGTATCAATGACAGTGAGCAGTCCTGTCTGGTACATGTGTTTACAGTAGGCAACGCCCGCAGGGCAACCCCATTCAGAGGGTAGAAGTATGTGTTTTGATGGAGACAGAAAGTCTGGTCTCGCCACATTGTCAAGGGAAACCTGTGGCTTTCATCAGGAACCACAGAGAGCTCAATTAACCAGAGAGACCCTTTGATCCACAAGAGACAGGAAGATGGGTGGGACTTAGTAGAACATGTTTTCACCCCTTTACTTTTCCTTTTGTAAAGCACTCTGGTTATGACCTCACGCTATTCATTTTTTCTCCCGAAGAACCGTTTTTGTGTGTTATATGACCTCACGCATACATGAGATTATTGGTGGGGACCCAGGACTTGTTCATTAAGGTAGGCATAGCTTACACCAATCACTGTGGCCCATTTGGCTTTAAAAGAGGGTTGAGACCCTCTTTTGGGGAGAGGATCTGAAGACATTGCAAGCATTAATAAGAAGAACTCAGCATTGGACCCTGGCAGAAGGGTCACTCTGTAGAGAAAATATAAGGGACGCCTGATTTTTGTCTGTGGACTTTCAGGCAATATAGTAAAACTGAAGAGAGATAGACCAACCAGACCAGAGATAACATCCGATTACTGTTTCAATTGTAATCATTGACTATTTATTTTACAAAAAGCGTACATCAGATTGCACAATAACAATTCTATTCATGTAAAATATGGCTCTTTGAACCAAAAACACATCCCTCCATACACACTCATTCACAACTTCTTCATGCATTCATCATATTCACAAACAATAGAGAATGATGTTTTGTTCATATCACAATAGCAGTTAAAGCATTTCTTAGTTCAACACTTGATTGATTTGCAATGTGTCCCTCTGTCAACATTCAGGGGATAGAAAAAAACTGTTTGTCGACATGTTTCGGTTGAGTTCTTAGCGTGGGCAACTAATTCCCTTGTATATTATATTCAACCTTCTTCAGGACAAGAGACGATCGCCAGTTCCGCGTTGTCTCAAACTAAAGTGGGGGTGTGAGGCAAAGAGGCCTTGGGTCTATAAAATAATCATAAAAATACACAAAGATGTCATCTCTATTTCATGAAAACCCATTTACTGAGTCACAGCTGACTAATTAAGCTGTGTCACACCGACTCACCTCCTCTGAATTTTTCAGTGGCTGGCGGGTCGGTAGGTTGGAATAAATCCCATCGTGAAAGTTTGTTTGTTTGTTTATTTCTCAGTTAATGAGCCTCACGTCGTATGTCCTACAAGGTGAGAGGACATATATACTCCTAAGGTTATAAAATGAGTATAGCATACTATTAAAAATTGACATTAGTGGGTCAGTACTCACTCGATTAGAATGAATAAGCTTGGGAAAATAAACGGGCTGTAGAGTCGAGCAACTGCAGAGGAGAAAGCAAACAACACAGGGCTCATAAATCTGTGAGCTCCTATTGCCGTTACCGTGCAGCATGTTACTATTATACTTGATAAAGAAACTTACTTAAGGGGTTACTTAGGGTGCCAGCTCAGTAGAGTAGAATAAAAGTGCTGTAAATTAGAGCAGGAGCGTGGTATAAACGCCTGCAGTGGGGAAGACAAATAAAAGACAAGGGACCTGTAAGTATAAAAGTCTATGACCCGACATAACTCGCTGTTGTAAAACTAAACACTCAATAGAGGGAAAAGTTGCTTACTTATTTGTTTCCCTGGTGCAGACCCCTTGACATGGAATATCAACTAATGATGTTCAGCCACGGATAACAATGTCACGAAGCTGTAGAAACAAACGTGATACAGAGGATTTAGTACAGAGCCGAGTGAACATGGGCTAGCAAAAGCTATCCCCGCTCTCGTTTACTCACCTTGTGTTTTCATAAGTTTACTCATAAGTGGATAAGTCTGTGCGCGCTCCTCCGTAAGTTCTCACTAGTGCTCGCGGCGTCTCAAACGTGTGTTAAAAATAACAACACACGGCCGCTCAGAATTCTGGTCCGGATGACATACAGCCGCTCCGCATTCTGGAATACGTAGGTCCAGATATCAAGAGAAAAGCAGATAGTGTGCTACAAGGCGCATTGTCGCTGGGCATTATGGTATATGGAGTCCCCACATGAAAGTTGGAGGGATTCCTTATATGCCTCCAAGATGATATTTAGCTTACTTAATGGCAGAAACACGCGGCCACTGGGCATTCTAAAATGCGTGGTCCAAGTGTGAACAGCAAACAAGAAAAATCAAGAAAAAACAAGAAAAAAGGGGGGGGGCAGCAGTTGGTGTGCTGCAGAACGGCACATGGCCACTAAGCATTATAGGACATGAAGTCCCAAAGACATAAGATTACATAAAACCTCAATTGCTGATGTTTAATTGTTTAATTTATTAAACATGTACGGCTTCCTCTGTCAGGAACAATGCGACTACAGGTGAATAAAGTGATGTACTTACCCATCTGTTGGTACACACCATCCAAACAGTACCACAAGGATGATGTATCCTGAGAGTGCTGACGTTTATGTGCTATTGAGGACATTCCATTCCAACGAAATATTCAAACCGTGTCGGACCTGCCTAAAGAGTAGATCCATTTCTGTTCAAGGCGGTGTAAGGCCCTAGCCATGTCTCCCCCTCTTATCCTGGTACACAGGGTTTGAAGTACAAACCACTTGATGTCTGTATCTTTGTGATGAAATCTATCAAAATGATCAACCAGAGGTTTGTCAGGCGTATGGTTTCTAATGCACAAGCGATGTTCTCCAATACGTATTTGAACCTCTCTTGTGGTTTTTCCTACGTATAGTAGCTGACACGGGCATGAGATGACATAGATTGCATTTTTCGTGCGGCAATTGGTATGATTTTTCATCGTCCATGTATTAGTCCCATATTGAAAAATATGTTTAGTCTCAGTGAAAGGGCACACACTACAATTCCCACATTTGTAGTGTCCGATAATGGGTGGAAGTCCCCATTGGTTCAGAATCGAATTTTCCTTGGGTTTCTCATAATAGGTGTGTACCAGTTTTTGTCGCAGATTACAATTTCGTTTGAATGCAAACATTGGTTTTTTCGATAGTGTACCCGGATATTTAATTGAATCCCAATTCCGATTGATGATTTTTTTGATTGCATTACTAATTGGATTGTAAGTTGTAACACAAACCAGTCTCTCATTGGTTTTTTTCTCCTGACTTTGTAAAATGAGGGCCCTGTTGGTATTGGCTGCTCTCTTCATATTCCTTTTAACCAGTTGTTTTGGGTAGCCACGTGTGTCAAGTCTTTCTTTCAGTTGTTTAGCATGTATTTGGTAATCATCCCTGTCTGTGCAATTGCCTCGAATCCTAAGGAATTGACCATATGGCAGGTTAAATTTCAGACTCTCGGGATGGAAACTTGAATAATGGAGTAAGGTGTACTTGTCTGTTGGTTTCCTATAAAGTGAGGTGACCAACCCATTCCCTTGTTTTTTGATCAATAAATCCAAGAAACTTACCTGATCCCTGTTCCATTCAATGGTGAAATTGATATTGGAATCACACGTATTGAGCCACTTGTGGAAGGTGAGTAGAGATGTATCATCACCCCGCCATATGACGAACACGTCGTCTATATAGAGACGCCACATCTTTAGCTGTCCATGCGGTTGTATTTTTAGGATTTCGGCAATGTTTCTCAGCTCAAAATTAGCCATGTATAAATTGGCCACATGCGGGGCAAAAGTGGCACCCATACTTACCCCTTTTTGTTGTTTAAAAAGCTGTTTTTTGAAGAGAAAGAAATTCTCTGTCATTGCGAGTCTCGAACATTCTAGTATAAACCCTGTTGGTGGTTTATGTGGTTTGCTGCGTGTATCTAGTATCTCGGCCAGTACTTCTAGACACACCATTTGAGGGATCGACGTGTATAGTGCTTCCACATCCATAGTTACTAGCAGATCTCCTGTTTCTAGTACAACGTCTTGAAGGATTCTGATCATATCTGTGGTGTCCTTAATATATGAAGGCATTGCCAGAACAAAGGTTTCCATGAAAGATTCACTGTAAATGGAAAGCGGTTCCAAGAGAGAATCTATTGCTGACACAATAGGCCTCCCTGGTGGGTTCTCAAGACTTTTATGCACCTTGGGAAGAATATAGAAGGCCACTTTTTTGGGATATTTTTTGTTCAGGAATTTTGCCTCATCCAGGCAAATCCATTCTAGTTGCAGGGCGTATGTTGCAGTCGTGCAGTAGGATCTTGGTCCAATTTCTTGTATGCTCTACTGTCATTGAGCAATCTAAGGCATTCTTTATCATAGTTTAGACTGTCCATTAGGACTATCCCTCCACCCTTATCAGCTGATTTGATGGTTATATTTTCCTGATTGCTTAGATTTTTAAGGCTCACTCTTTCATCTTTTGTCAGATTATCTGTACAATAATTTTTCTTTTTTAGACTCAAATGACTCGATTCTCAAAGGTGATGATTTCCGGTGGGCAAGCATGTGCCGGTGGATTAAAGTTGGACTTCGTCTTGAGACCAGTAATGTTAATGTCTGCTGGATCCTGTGCTTTTTCACCCGTGTTAGTTTGATTTTGATTGGGTATATATTCTTCGAAGAAGTGTTTCAGCCTAACATTACGAAAAAACTTCTGTAATTCTAGCTCCTGCTCTAATTTACAGCACTTTTATTCTACTCTACTGAGCTGGCACCCTAAGGAACTCCTTAAGTAAGTTTCTTTATCAAGTATAATAGTAACATGCTGCACGGTAACGGAAATAGGAGCTCACAGATTTATGAGCCCTGTGTTGTTTGTTTTCTCCTCTGCAGTTGCTCGACTCTACAGCCCGTTTATTTTCCCGAGCTTATTCATTCTAATCGAGTGAGTACTGACCCACTAATGTCAATTTTTAATAGTATGCTATACTCCTTTTATAACCTTACGAGTATATATGTCCTCTCACCTTGTAGGACATACGACGTGAAGCTCATTAACTGAGAACTTTCACAACATGAAATAGAGATGACATCTTTGTGTATTTTTCTGATTATTTTATAGACCCAAGGTCTCTTTGCCTCACACCCCCACTTTCCTTTGAGACAACACGCAACTGGCGATCGTCTCTTGTCCTGAAGAAGGTTGAATATAATATACAAGGGAATTAGTTGCCCACGCTAAGAACTCAACCGAAACATGTCGACAAACAGTTTTTTCTATCCCCTGAATGTTGACAGAGGGACACATTGCAAATCAATCAAGTGTTGAACTAAGAAATGCTTTAACTGCTATTGTGATATGAACAAAACATCATTCTCTATTGTTTGTGAATATGATGAATGCATGAAGATGTTGTGAATGAAGTGTGTATGGAAGGATGTGTTTTTGGTTCAAAGAGCCATATTTTACATGAATAGAATTGTTATTGTGCAATCTGATGTACGCTTTTTGTAAAATAAATAGTCAATGATTACAATTGAAACAGTAATCGGATGTTATCTCTGGTCTGGTTGGTCTATCTCTCTGAAGGGACAGTCTGCCTTACAGCTTCCGTCAGTGAAGGAAGGCCAGAATTTCCAAAGAGGGAAGCAAGATCCCTCCCCTAAACATCTCCTAGGGAACAGAGGGAGATAAAGAATCCAGAGGACCCTCCAGCAACACCAGAACTCGTACCCAGCCAGTATACAGCATCCACTGCTAGGCTCTGCAGCAAGCTTCCTAGGTGGGAAGTGCAAGAGAGTCTCTGAACCCAACCAAGGACAAGGCAGTTGCCTGAAACACTCTCCTCAGCTTTGGGACGTCTGCATTAAAGGATGGCACAAGCCCAGTGAAGAAGCTAGAGGAATGCATCAACAAACACCCACTGACATCTGCCTTAGAAGGACATTTTTCGAGCCTGTCGAGCCCCTCGAGCTGAAACTGACTGCAACGCTGACTGTTGTTGCGCTGCAGTCACTCACTCCCTCCAAGATGCCTCGACCAGTGCTTCAGACCCACCGACCAGCACTGAGACAATGATTCCTGTCCCTGAGCTGCCGTGTAGGCCAGTCTGCAGCTGTCTGTTCAGCCTCGCTTGCCCAACAGCCTGACACATTATGCCTGCAGCTATCTCCCGTCTTGAACTCTGTCACAGAAGCTGCAAAGCTCCCTGAAACGGACTCTACACTGTCATGCACCAAGAATCTCTACAAGCACAAGGTACATTGTGGTTCTGTCCTTCTCGGAAGGCCCCTCGTAACATTTTATGACCCATTTCTCCCAATGTGCTGAAACCAAGTATCCTTGAACTCTCGCAATTAATTACTATACTGACTAACCTCCTGTCAGTATCCAGAGTGCATCCCTTTTTCCTCTTGAAACTGTCTGTCCTCTGCATTCCTTTACTGGGTGAATTGTATTTTGTAGTGTGCTAGAACTGTCTGTTGAATAATAATAAAGTAGAAATGTGTATACATCCTTGATTGGACAGTCCCTTATAATTGGCTAATAATTGTATTTTCGCTGTGTTGCAACTAACCAACGATCCACGACCTTGCAGAGATAAGCCTGCTGTTCCATCCATGTTACCAAAATTGGACAAGGAGGTTTATAAGGTGCTTGTGTTTCCAATCTGTTCGGATCCCTTCTGGTGCACTAGAGGTGTGAGGCTGATTGATGGCTTAGAAACCGATATTGTTCCCTGGACCACTGGTGCCATGGAAGATGATTTGTCACATTGGTGGCAGGCGGTCGGATCTAGTTGGAGCCTTGTGCACAGCTTAGTCAACCAACGATAAAAGTACTGTTGCGGGCAACATTTAGACACTGCTACGTATTTGTAATAAATATTGGATCTTGACATGAAGACTGTGAAATGCATGACCAAGGATGTCCTGCACGTCCTATGTCAAGAGAGGGGACCTCCCCACAGCATCAAGGTTAATACCCCTTATCAGTTCACTGTGATGCCCTTCGGAATGAAGAATACCCCTGCCACTTTTCAGTGGATGGATAACCAGGTTTTGTCTGGTCTGAAAAACTTCAGTGTCTCCTATTTAGATGACACTGCTGTGTTCAGCCACACCAGGGAGGATCACTTATCCCACCTGAAACAAGTGCTTCAGGCGCTGCAGCATGCAGGTCTCACTATCAAGGCCACAAAGTGCCAGACAGCGCAGAGCACAGTGACTTCTCTAGGCCACCTGGTTGGTGGAGGTAAGAAACAACCTCTTGAAGCAGAGGTACAAGCTGTGAAGGAGTGGGACATCCCTACCACACAGGCGTAGGTGAGAACCTTTCTAGGGGTCAAAGGGGTATGCAACCATTGCCATGCCCTTGAATGATGTATCTTCCAAGAAAATGCTGAAGAAGGTAACCTGGACCCCAGCATGTTAAACCTCCTTTTGGGATTTAAAGGATGCATTGTGGAGGGCCCCAGTCTGAAAGTGCCAGACCATAGTCAGGTGTTCATTATCCAGACAGACGCCTGTGATTTTGGGATTGGTGCAGTGTTAGCACAGCTGAATTTTCAAGAGGTAGAGCAACCTGTCACCTACATTAGCAGGCGGTTGGCAAACAGGGAAAAGAACTAGACGGTCATCAAAAAAGAGGCTTACATGGTTGTGTGGGCAGTAAAGAAGCTGAAACTCTATATCATTGGGTCACACGTTACTACAGACACACCACCGGCCTCTTCGATGGTTAATGGCCATGCAAGGGGAGAACCCTAAGCTTCTATGGACAATCAGCACAAGCCAGGCTCCCAGCATGGAAATGCAGATTGGCCTCAACCGGTACTTTCGCCTTGATGACTAACCAGACTCTGAGTAGGGTGGTGGTTTACATGTTGAGGTTGGGGGGGGCATGTGAGGAATTCAGCCATCTGCACAGTGGGTGTGCGCTCACCTGGGCTTTTTTTTAAATTTTACATGAAATTGAATGATGGTAGATCAACCTCTGGGTAATGTGTAGTGCTAATCCGCACATACTTTCCTATGCTCACCGCACGACATACAGATAGACCCATTTAATCTGGGTGGACACAGCCTGCAAGCGCAGTCCGTCCTGTCAAAATTAGTTGGGATCTGACAGCTGGAGTATACGATCCATCTCAGAAGGGGGAGGGCGAAAACCTTCCTCCTGCCATGGCCAGCCTAATTAACTATCAAAGGCTCCATGGATCTGCCCTGTCAGTTTATTTACCCTCTGCAGGTGGTGGCACCAATTAACATAATTAACATGCTAATAGAGTATACTTCAAACAGGCCCACATGGGGACTGGCTGCAGAGGCTAAAAAAAGGAGACAGGAAAGCCCAACACCCCTTTCATATGCACTGTGTCAACCTGAAGCCAGCTCCCGCCTTAAAGTATCAATGACAGTAAGCGGTCATGTTTGGGACTATCTGTTTACAGTAGGAAACCCCCACAGGGGGGACCTATTCAGATGGTATGAGTATGTGGATTGATGGAGACAGAAAATCTGTTCTCGCTGCAGCTTCAACGGAGACCTGCCGCTTTAATTAGGAACCACAGAGCGCTAAATTAACCAGAGAGACCATTTGATCCACAGCAGACAGTAGGATAGGTGGCACTTAATAGTACATGTTTTCACCCCTTTACCTTTTATGTTGCAAAGCACTCTGGTTATTTTTTTTTTATTTCATTTAGTTTATTACAAACTTTTGAAAGAATTTTTACATTTAAAGCACACTAAGTTTACAGAACCCTATTCATCCATGTCGCCTTGTTTTAAAAAAACAAATTTCTTATCCTTTTTCTGTTGCGACGAAGTTAATAGTTATGTTTGCTGTTTCCTTCAGTTAGTTCGTCAGGCCACTTCCATCATTTTGTTTTCGATCTGTTTCAGAAATAGCAATTGTCAGCTTTTTATGGATGCTGCTGTTCATACGTGACCACCATTCATCGGCGCTATACATCACGCCTGTGCACAGCTCTGGGCCCAAGTATTTGGACCTTTGCACTTTTAGATCTGTACAGAACAATACCAAATGTTTCAGTGTTTCGTCTTCTTTTTGAAAAAAACGGCATTTGATGTCGGCCACTAACATTTTCCTTCTATGTCTTTGGATTTCTCTTGATTCGTAGAGGTTTAAGCTGAATTTCAGGTAATTTCTCCTTAGGAATTTGCACGGAAACACTTCCATATATTGCTGTAAGCCATTAAATCTCTTTGCTTCAAATGGCGAGTTTTCCATGCATTTATGTGTCCTTCTCTTCTCAGATGTTTCAATCCAATCGAGTTCGAGTAGTTTCTTTTTCACTGCATTCGGATTGGATGTTAGAGTCTTTTCATCTGACCCTATTGAAGTAGGATCTCTCTACAAGTTTGTCTCAATTTTTGTATTATCGGTTGATTCCTCTATATTTCCTGCTCAACCAATACTGCGAATTGTGGAGACGCAGTTTCAATCGTTTCGCCAAATAATGTTAGCATGTTCCACATTTTTCTGGCGTTCAAGGTCCGCATTCTCACTGCATATAAGACACAAGCAGTTGGGCACCCTTGGGGAATTTGAAGGATACGCTTCCAAAACATGCCTTCGCACCGAGACCATATCTGGTTTGAACAGCCAAACATACTTTCTGCGCCGAAAATGAAGGCTGGTACCACCTTGTTCTTGTAAAAATGTATGACCGGCTTATATGAACATTTCCAGTATCTTCTTTGTATTTTGGCGGCTTGTGCGGTCAGGTGTTTACATTTGTTTAGCATTTTATTTACCATAGGTTTGTCACTTATGCTTGAGTTGATCTGGGTTCCCAAGTACCCGCAGCAATCAACTTGCCTTAGTTGTTCAGCTCCTAGAGTCCAGCAAAACTTTCCCTTTTTGGCAGAGTTAATTTCCCCAGCAGCACATGATTACTGAGCCATGCAATGCTGGGGGTGTTTTGCTTTGCAACCCTTGCATAGCTCATTGGAAATGCTGGCTGGGGCACTGCATGTATGTATGTGCGAGTGGGTGCTCCTGCGCCTCCTCGCACATACGGGCAGAATAACCTGGAGCGGGGCATTTTAGCAACCATGCGCAGGCCCCTGCAGAAGGTACGTTTATGGCGATTTATTTTTTATTTAAATGTGTATGGATGGATGTGTGTTTGCTTGTGTTATGGGACTGTGGTGGGAGCAGGATGGGTGGCAGCACTGGGAAAGTGGTGGGAGTAGGGTGGGGAGAGCCCAGGGTTTGTACTGGGAATAGGGTGCGGTGACAGCACGCATAAGTTCAACGCAATTTCTACATACTGTCCATCTGGCACTTTTAGGGGGGCCTGCCCATACTTTGCTCGGGGGGGGCCCAGGCCAAAAAAGTTTGAAGACCACTGGTCTAAGGCCTCTCCAACTTCTGAGATGTAGAAGTTCAATAGCGTTGCACCCAATGGGCACCCTTGTTTCACACCGCAGGCTGTTGGTATTGCCTCGGAGAGATGTCCTTCATTGTCTAAGCGGATCTTTACGTTGGTTTGCGAATACAGTTCTTTTATGGCCAATATTAGACTGACTGGGCATCCTCGTTTTATTAATTTTGACCATAAGATTTCTCGATCCACGCCATCAAAGGCGTGGGCTAGGTCGATGAATGCCAGGTAGACTTTCCGGCCTGCGCGAATAGCGTCCATTATTAGGAGGTTAATTAGGAGAAGATTCAGGCTACATCCTACTCCTTTTACAAACCCCGTTTGTTTTACATCCATTGCTTTTTTTGATCTTATCCATTCTGATAATTGCGTTAATAACAGGCTTGCGAATATTTTCCCCACAACATCTAACAGGGCTATCGGCCGATAGTTTGCTGGATCCATTCGGCACCCTTTTTTGAAGATGGGCTCAATTAAACCTTCCTTCCACGTTGTGGGTATTCTTGCTTCCTGTATTATGTTCTTAAATAGGATGTCACAGAATTCAGACAACTCTTCAATGTTGTTTTTCAGCATATGGTTAGAAAGGCCATCGGGCCCAGCCGCCCGAGATGAACTACATTTTTGGATGCATTTCATAATGTCTTCACATTCTAGTGTTAATTCCCACGGTTGTAATGTTGGTAACTTCGGGCTCTTTGAAGCCATTTTTTTCTCGAACAATTGGCTGTAGTGGGCTACCCATTGGTTTTCATTGACCATATTCTTCATAAGCGCCTTCTGGGGATTTTCAGATTCGTTAATCAGCGACCAGAATTCTCTAGACTTTCTTTGCGATAAGGCCTTGAAAATAGCTTCTGCATCGCTTTGCTCCAAAGTCACTCTGTATGTTTTTAGCCAATTGTTATATTTGTTTTTTAGCGACCTTATTCTCTGATTCTTATTTCCTTTGTCATCTCTTCTTATTCTCCGGCAACCTTTCCTTAGGTCTCTTTTCTTTTGAACAACTTGTTCATTGAAATTTTGTTTTCTATAATGGGGTTTCCATGGTCCTGTTGATTTGACCTTGTAGATTTCCATGACTTCTTGGTATTCCATCAAGTTTTCCTTACTTGAACCAGGCTGGGGTCTAATAACTTCAGCTAAGGTCGTTATGTCATTATTATTCATTCGCAGGCGATTCCGGCCTTGCTCAAGGACTAACTCTTGTTTCCATAGTTTTTTTGCAGAAGGTTTGATTGTTTCCATGTCAGAGTAAAAAGATTATGATCGCTTTGTGGAGTCTTTATGACCTTTAAATTCGTGATCTCTGCTGACATGAATTCCGATATAAAAAAGTAGTCCAGTATCGACTTTTGGCTGCCTCTCTCCCAGGTCTCCACAGTGGGAATGGCCCCACTGATGCTCCCGCTCATCATAATGATAGTCCGATCATGCATTTCTTCTAACCATGTGCTTTTCAATTTTAACTCTTTCTTCGTTACTTTCAGCTTGTCTGTTTTGTGTGGGTCTATTTCAATTAATTTCATGTTGACGTCTCCGCTTATCACGATGTACAGGTCTGATGCCTCTGCCAACACACTGTCAACCAGGTCAAGTCATTCTTCCATGAAGTTTCCTTGTTTGGTGTCTTGGTGGTTCCAGTAAACATTGAAGATATGAACCTCTTTTTTCACTTGACTAGTCATAGATAATGCCTCCAGTTTTGCATGTTGAATGTAAGGTAAATAATGTATGCTTGTTTTAATGTTAAACCCGCTTTTACGGTTTACTAGGATGAGTTGACCTGACATTGGTCGGCCCTTCTTTTGTAGCACTGCGGGATTCATAGCTTCTATGAAATCCTTCTATGCAAGGGCATTTGGACAGCCAAGTCTCTTGAAAACATGTTATATCGCATGCCCTGAGCACTACTGCCGGGCGATCTACTAAATGTGCAAATCCTCTGGTGTTCCATGTTATGAATACCACTTGGTGGTGCTTTCATTGTGGCGTTAACTTTCGGATGTGTCATTTAGAGCCTTCGCTAGCCAAGACCAGTTTCCTTCATCTTCATTTTTGTACATGTATTTTTTGTCGTGCTGTTTTCGCTGGAAGTTGCCTGTGAATTCAAGACTGTGATTTCAATTTTTTTAGTTTGGGTTCTTCACACAGGATTTCCCCCACCATCAACTGTTTTTTCTTCTATACTTCACCAATTTGCGTTTTACTTGGTTGTGAATTAGGAGACTTTACTTTTGATTTTGTAACTTGCGGAATAAAAGTAGGAACAGTTTAATTTAGCAGGGCGTTGTCAACTTCATAGATCTGGAAACCGGCCTTCATTAACAGTCTTTCGCACATCTTCACTTGCTGTGCTACTTTTAGAGAGTCAATATGTAGCAATACTCTTGCTCGCCCCAATTCATCCAGGAATTCAACTCGTTGTATTTCTGCACTTTTCACTGCCCTTAGGGCCGGGATGAAGTGAAAGAACTGCAACACCAGGTTTCTATTTATTGGAGGATTGTCTTCTTTTACCTCGATTCTTTCGATCAGTAGTCTGTCGGTTGTACCTGGACACGTTGGGCGTTGCGGCCCTGGTTCCTGATTTAGGGCCTGGTTTCTTACCTGATTTATCTGATGGAACTCCTCCGATTTTACTGGATCTACTACAGAAGCTCTCAATCGGTCTTGCGGGCATTCTTCGTTTAAGGTCTTTGCCATCATTGGTTTGGCTAGGTTTTTAGGGTTCTTGTGCGTCGCCAACTCATTTTTCCAGAGGCTTCACTTTAGTTTTTCTTCGATCGTGTAGAATAGTTTTTTCTCGTGCCTATTTGCCGGGCTTTCACTTGTTTTAACCTCACTGAGTTTTTCCGGCGATGCTATTATTCTTATTTTTCTTTTTGTTACTATTTCAGCCTTGAACTTGCCTGTCGCAGTATTCTTCATCTCTTTTGGGGACTCCTTCTCGGCATCTTGTAGGTTTGGAACCTCCTCACAATTTTTTTGTTCGTCCTTGGTCTCGTCCGGGGTGCTGTATGTCGACATGTTCATCAAATGGTGGATGCCACTCTCCTCATCACTAATTTCAACAGTCGCATTTTTCATTCCCACCTTGGCGTGAAGCTCGGACTTATTTGGTGAACTGTTGTTATTTTTTTTTGCTCTTCGAGTTTGCTTCTTGCGTTCGCTTCCCTGTTCGTTTCTGAGTTGTTGTTTGTGACATTCAAAGCTTTGATATTTCTAAAGAAATTCAACGTGTTTTTTGCATTTTTGTTTTTTGGAGCAATCATGTTTTTTGTTTTTCTTTTCCATTTACCTTCCTTGTGAACAACTCCTTTTGCCTTTTTGTTCTCTATTATTTGGCTTGAAGTCTGGGGTTTTTCAAATATCTCGTACCAATCAGTTTCGTTAGTCTTGTCCTATTGTCTTGTCCTATTGTAATGAGGACTTCGAGTGTGATTTGTCTGCCTTTTCATGCACCACGCTCTTTGGCGTTAAGGGTTTAGGGAGTGTCATTTGATTTGTGGAAGGATTAGTAGCATTCTGTGGAGTGGTACTTGCCCCTACATCTGCAGAAGTAGACGAGATCACAGGGAGCTCAGCTAAGACATCTCTTGTGTTTCGGCTCTCTTCTGGCACCAGCTCACCTACATTGAGACTAGGTGTGGGGTTGTGTAAACCACTCTGAGGACTCTCCTTATCATTGTCCAGGTTGCAACTGCCAAGCACAGGTTCTGTGTGCCTGACCTCAGGGCAGTGGTCTCGTAATTCACTGTTGTTGGACTTTGAAGGGTCCTGATCTCGGATTCATTCCGGCAAACTAGCTATCTGTTGAGGGTTTGTGAGGTCTATCAAGATTGGCTGGTGTGATGAGGGACCTTGTCCTCTGGGACCTTGATTTCTACCAGGGGCTGCTCTTCTGTCTTGCTCCTTGTTTAGAATTGTCAGGGCTTGCTTTGTTGCTTCTGCTAAAAGACGTTTATCCTCAGCGTTGTTTTTGAGCGCTTCTTTCAGAACAGATATCGATAGATCCTTCCCTCGGCTCATCATTTTGTTTTGAGATGACAATTCTAACAGATCACCTTCAAGTTTTATCATTTTTTAGTTGAGTAAGGCGATCAAGGTGTTTTGGTCCTTGTAAGAGTCATTCAACTGTTTATATAATTTTGTGAGGGAAGCTACTGCTATCGTGGTTGCTGACATTAGGTTAGGACGTAAGTCATTCACCACTTTTTCAATTATTGCAGCAATAGCCGGCGTCCTGTTACTGTTACGTTCCTTCCGTGAGGGAAGATTTATTACTTTATCTTTCCGATTGTGACAGATTGAACTTTTGGATTCAGACTCAGTAGAGGTCACTGCTATTGCTGATTCCAGCTGGAGAGATCGTGTAGCTCCATCATGACGTTTGTTGAGGTCTTTTTGGGCTAGTGTGTCCTCCGAACCTGATCTTTTGGAGCGTTTCTGTGAGTGACAGAACTCACTCTTGGAGCTTGCTTCGTTGCGTATCCTCTTTAGGTGCGCATGAACTCGATCCTCATTCGGCATCATGGCGAGCTGGCTCTTGCAGGGAATGCCTGAGTTCTTCGCTCTCCATTTTTCATCTCTGATTTTACCATCGTAGTCCACAGGTATTAATCTGCCAGGGGCCGTGGGCAATGGCATCTTCACGTTCAACTGCATCAAATCTTTGATCACTTGACCAGCTATTGCAAACGAGTTGCGTCGTGCTTGAGTGAGACTAGTTCCCAGGTTCTCTGGTTGTAAGTTAAACGCTAAAGCCGGCTCCCAGAAATGTTCCTCAACTTTATTGTTTAGGGAAGCTAAGGTCGGGGTGCTACAGAGCTCAGACTCGAGAGACCTAATGTTTCCAAACGGGCCTTCGCCCTCTTGTGGTGTTACATCTTGTGTAGTCGGCCAGATGGACTGGCTTATTTTGTCCTCTGGGTATTTGTTGCTGTCTTGTTTTGTTGAGGCCAGGCTGGGGCAGTTTGGGTTCTTCGCTTCGGGAGCCCTGGTCTCTTTATTGGTATTTAGCCAGGCATCTGGACTGTTTTTCTTTATCTCCCCACCTCA
Source organism: Ambystoma mexicanum (assembly GCF_040938575.1). Classification (NCBI taxonomy): domain Eukaryota; kingdom Metazoa; phylum Chordata; class Amphibia; order Caudata; family Ambystomatidae; genus Ambystoma; species Ambystoma mexicanum. Next base: position 686,890,994 of record NC_090938.1, read on the forward strand.
GTATGATTGTAGCTTGGCGAGGGTCTGTTGGCTTCCACAGGCCTCTGTGGGGGGCAGGCACCAGTCTTCTGTCTTTTTGTGGCTTTGGTTTGACAAGTTAACTTTGGGGGTGACGGTTTTCCCGGATCTTTCAACTGTCTTCCATGCTAGTAATTTCAGTGAGTTTATGGCCGACTTGCACTGTGCTACAGGCGGGTGCGGCATATTGCTCGTTACCATATGTTGCGCATTCGGACATACTCCATCTCCTGTAGTGCACCAGCCTTTTGCATTCACATTGGTTTTAGGGGGTGCAAACAGGGTTGACGAACCTCTTTCTACCCTATGTTTGCTCAGTCCATTTGCTGTCAATTTCCGCATTTTGGAAACCGCCACACGCCCTAACCATTCTCCAACGTCCGTCTCAGTGTCATTACAGCCAGCCTCTGTCTCAGCCGGCAAGACCAAATCGGTTACTGCCGTTGCTAAGTGCACAGCGATCATCGTCTGTGCAGGATTTGTCATGCTTGTCTCATATGCATTGGATTTTTGGGATTCGCATTGAGGAGTTGGTAGTCTGTTTGCGCTTCTGCTACGTGAGTTGAAACTGTTGGGCTGATTATCACACAGTTCTGTATTAGGCGCGGTGCGGAGTGGGTAGTGCTGAAGCTCATTTACTTCATTTTGTGCATCTTGTTCATGTTCATCACAACAGCGGCCCTCCACCACCTCCATCCCCGCCATTGCTGATCTTCCCCCCACAGCCGTCCCCTCCGCACACTCACTTACTTCCATTGTGTTGGGTGATTCCTCTCTACCGCAAATAGCTTCCATCACGGGGGACGAGGCAGCAGAAGATGAGCTCACCTCTCGCCGTTGCGAGTGTAGCTTTTTTCCAGCCAGTATTTTGTTGCACTCCACTCGCCTGACCTGTGCGCGAGTCAGCGGGATGCCCGTTCTTCCGGACATACTCATGCCGCCCACGACTCCACGGGTCCCAGGGAACACATGAAACACACTCCTGCCACACTCTGCGACGCTCCGCGTCCGGCAAGGAGTTTTTAGTAGTTTTGCTCCGCCTTCACAATGGAGCTGGAAAAAACACTGGCAACTGCAAAGGTCCACACAGGTAACACACTCCTGCCACACTCTGTGACGCTCCGCGTCCGTCAAAGAATTTTGGTAGTTTTGCTCCGCCTTCACAATGGAGCTGGAAAAATCATTGGAAACTGCAAAGTTCCACCCAGGTAACACACTCCTGCAACACTCCGCGATGCTCCGCGTCCGGCATGGAGTTTTGGTAGTTTTGCTCCGCCTTCACAATGGAGCTGGAAAGAACACTGGAAACTGCAAAGGTCCACACAGGTAACACACTCCTGCCACACTCCACTCTGGTTATGACCTCAGGCATGCAGGAGATTGTTGGTGGGGACCCAGGATTGGTTCATTAAGGTAGGCCTACACCAATCATTATGGCCCATTTGGCTTTAAAAGAGGACTGAACCTCTCTTTTGGGGAGATGATCTAAAGACTTTGCAAGGAATAACAAGAAGAACTCATCTGCACCCTGGCTGAAGGTACAGTCTGCCTTAGAGCTTCCGCCAGTGAAGGAAGGCCAGGATTTCCAAAGAGGGAAGCAAGATCCCTCTCCTAGACATCTCGTATGGAACAGAGGGAGATAATGAATCCAGAGGACCCTCCAGCAGCTCCAGAACTAGTACCCAGTTAGCACACAGCGTGCCCTGCTAGGCTCTGCAGCCAACTTCCTAGGTGGGAAATGCTGAAAAAGTCTCTGAACCAAACCAAGGATAAGGCAGTTGCCTGCAACACTCTCCTCAGCTTTGGGCCGTCTGTATTAAAGGACGACATAAGCCCAGTGAAGAAGCTAGGAGGAGTGTATCAGCAAGAATCCACTGACGTCTGCCACGTCAAGACCAAGTCTTTAGCTCACTGTTCTTTTCACAGAGAAGACATTTCCCCACATATCAGTCTTTGTCCTGCCCAGGGGCAGTCCAGCACCGAAATGCTAGGCAATTCTCCTCTGAACAAGAGTACCACAGCAACCCCATACACGTATTTCAACCTTGTTGGGCGTCATCAGTGAGGTGAAGCTCTGTCTCTCTAAGAGCAGTGAGCAAGGGGTCCACGTCTGGAGTCCCCTGGTAACTTAGGGTGAGAGCCAAAGTTACTTGGTATGCAAAACAGGGGGGGTCTGGGAAACTCTCTACCAGCACGAACACAGTATAGAGGCACGTGTGTCCAGAGGGGAGCATGTGTGCCCATGCTACTAGGGTGTACCGGCAGGGGTGGTTGTATTTAAGTTGGTTGTACTTGTGTAAAGTTCTATTCTTTGATGTTTTTAGGGAGGGATTTAAAATTGCTGTGTTTCAGTGGCATAGCGGATCTGTGTACAGTGTGCTTAGGCACGTAGAGGAGTGATGTAACATTGAAGCAAACAATTGACATTGTGGACACAAAAGTAATGTAGGACGCTGAGGAGCAAAATACAGTGGGCAACAAGGGGAAACAATTCAACTCATTTGAGGCTCTGCCCTGCAGATAGGCTGGTGTCTTGGAAGCACTGGCCTTTCTTCAGTGAACTAGTGAAAGGGCAAAATCGGGCAGTCAGGGTCCTGAGACATTGTGTGGCCCCTACATTTCTCTCATTTATCAATGTGATAGGCTCATAAATATGGGAGAAAGGCAGCAATTCACACACACGATCAACAAATCTGGCCAAATTATTTTGGGTGCCTTACAAAGAGAGATGAGAACAGTTCAAATTCTGGTTTCCGGCTGGGAATTTCTTTCCATTGGATGGCTTGCTGTTGCATTGGTGTGTAGTAATTGTTAGGTAGAATGCTCTTTTTTTACCGCAAGCCAACACCCGCTACTTTTTGCTGGCTTTTATGAGTTTTCGGCTTTGCTTTTCTCCCAGCCAGTCTTAATCCAAAGACTGACCGAGAGTGTTGCTCTGTTTTTATGTGCTCTGAGGTACCCCCTGGTGGCCCAGGGAAAGTACTCTCTCTCTCTGTTAGTCATGTGGCTAGGATGGTGGTGGCTTTCTCGCCTGTGCAAAACGGTTCCCTGTGGTGGGATCCGTTTTATCTTGCTGAGTCCTTTTTTATTCCCTCCTCCATTGCACAACATGGATGCTGTCTTTTTTTGCCTCAAAGACCTGAGGGGTCACATGACTATCCCTTGTCCCTATTTGTGTGCGTGTGAGAGGAAGTTGTCAACCTGGACCACTGGGGTGCCTGTATCTCAGGACTCTGTGCTTTAATTAGCCTGAAACCATTTCTGACTTGCAAACGCAGATTCCTGTCTTGGATAGTTTGGATTAATTCCTTTGTGTGACACGTCCTTCCAGGATGCATGGGTGCACTTGTAGGGATGGTCTGCCATTGGCTGACCACCCATACGTTTGAATGATGCTTGGTGTGTGGCTAGGTGCCTGTTCACTCACTGACTCTATAGAGGGATAAAAGCGGACACCCTTAGCCTCTCACCTTGTCCACTGCGAGGACTCTGTACCTGCATTCCTGGAATTCCAGCTGCTCGAGGAAGGACTGAAGCTCTGCACCATTATCCTTTGACACAATGAAGAATCGGAGGGTGAAGCTCTGCCTGTCCAGACGACTCCGACGTGCCTTTCCCCTGATCCAGTAGGGACAACTAAATCACTGCTCCCGATCAAAGCCTTGTCTCCCTGAAACCTTGTCTCCCTAAAGGGTCTACTTAGCTGATACATTGTGGCATCTTTTCTTTTTAGAAAAGTTTACTTACCTGTAGTGATTTTTCTCTTTGCCTTTTCCTATATAACATTATATTTTTATTTAAAAAATATGGATTGTGGATATTCTCTCATTGGGTTTATATGAAAAGTGTGTCCTGTACCTAGCAACCACTCAACTCCCCCTCCTGAGAGTAAGACCTGGGCTGCTCTGTCACGGCCGCCACTTGGAGTAGCGGGTGAGCTCCATGGAATCATTAGCAGTACCCGAGTCAGGAACATACACATAAAGACACTGACCACAGGGCTTCAGGAAACTCTCCCCAACAGTAATGCAGGAACTAGGCACCAAAATGAGGGAAGTCTGGTTTCCATGTCACGCCGCCTTCCATTCAAGAGCGCACACATTGCTACAGTGCATTTCAAAGCCTAAATACACATTTATATATTCAACATATTTAAAAAAATAATGAGATATATGGAACTTATAGAATGCAGGCTATATTCGTAGTCCAAATATACATGTAACAGAACTAACGAAACTGCGTTATTGCTACCAGAAGCAGCTCTCGCTCGATTAAACTTTAATTTATTTTATTTCTTTAATTGTTATAACGCGCCACACGCGAGTTGTTTCTCGTACTGCCTGCACAGGGTAAAATGTAAGCCTTGCCACATTGCAACATGTGATTAAGTTCCACCCGCTTGCTAATGGTTTTTTCACACTTTTTTTTTTATAGCAAGTTTAGCAATGTAAGTGCCCAGTTCAGAGAAAATAAATCTGCGACTGCTATCTCCTTCTCTGCGTTGAGCTGTCAGGGCACTGGCTCTCCTGACCAAAGCTGTTTCTCATTGCTTAGCCCTGCGGCCTCTTCCTAAAAGCAGAAACACTCCTCTGGGAAGAGGGCCTCGCCCTCGTGCGGCAGCAGGGAGGCGCGCTCTGCTGTCGGCGCATGCGTAGTCGAGTTTCCCGCCCGCCGCTCGTGCCCTGCCGCCCAGCGTGAGGTCGCAGCGCTGGGGATGAGGCGTCGCTAACGAGGCCTCTGACCTCCTGACTGGGCGCGAGGTCGAGCGCGCGCAGCAGGCCGCTTGCTGACAGCGTCTCGCCCGTGGTTTGCAGCTGCTGACTGACTGCGGATGAAAGGGGCTTGCGGCATAGCTGGAGCAGCTGCATTGGTAAGAAGTGTCCTTTTTAAATTAAAAGCACTCGCTCCAGCCGGCGCATTTCCCAACAATAGGGTGCTGGCACCCTATTGAGATAATTAACTCCCTGCTCCGACGCAGAAGTGGGGAAATAATCATCTTAATAGGGTGCCACGGCACCCTATTGTTGTTAAATGCACCCACTCCCGCGAGCGCATTTAATTTAAAAAGGACGCCTTCTCCTCCCATCACCGGAAATAAAGTTTTGCCACTCCCCCCCCCAATTGACCTGGGGCGTGGTGGGGGGTTGGATGGGTGCCAAATTGCTATTTTTCTGCCCGGGGTGCTGCCGCCACCAGGTGCGTTTTTCTGGTCTGCACTCCATGTGGGCGACAACCCATGCTGGTGTCCATTGTGCAGTCACTTTCACTATACAACGCATACCTCCCAATATTTTCCTTCATCGGGGCGGAGGAAAAAGAGAGATTTATTTTTGGCGGGAGAGAGCCAATTGATGTCTATGGCCGTGTAAAGTGCTTGGCGAGTCAGTGAGCTGACCCCATGGCGGGTGTTACCCACCAAAAGCATGTGAGTTAAGAGGTATGCACAGTGGCCATATTCTCTGAGAGCAGTCCCATGCACGGTGACCCATGATTTCGTGCATTGGTCAGCAGCCATGTGGAGTTCAACCTATGTTGGTGAGTACTCGTGTGAAGTGAGATCAATAGTGATATGTGTTTTTCAGTAGTCACATGCACTGTTATCTATGGTGGTCTGTCCTGATGAAGTCACATGCACTGCGGCCAATGGTGATGTGCTTTGGTGAGGAAACACAAGCACTGAGATCCATGATGGTGCGCATGCTGAGAACTGATGTGTGTTGCCACACATTCAGTTGTGTCATAGTGAGTAGTCCATACATGGCAATTCATATTGGTGTCAAGGAGTTCCCCCCTTCTCACCTGAGTTCGATCTTTGCTGGATTTCTTGATCGATGCCTTCTTGCAGATGGATCGAGTCTTGAATAAGGCTGCACGAGTCTCTTCCAACTCCAGCGTGCAAAGTTCCGGAATGCAAGGATCCAGGAATCCGGGAAATTTACAGAGTGCGCTACTAGCACACGAGTCCAGGAATCAAGAAAGGAAGGAAAGGGACTAGGACTGAGGTTGGCTGGAAGAAGCAAGAAAAACAATACCGTGAGCTACGGAGCACATGTCTGTTCGCTACTTCGCAATAGCATTGAGATGCACGGAGCCACGGGAGGCGTGGTCTATTAATAGAACATGCTACGTCCAAGGTGTTGTCATAAACGATGAATGTCACAATAATCATTACAATTTAAACAACTGGCAGGTTACCCCAAGGACTCACCGTTACCTCTCTTCCTGTCCTGTGACTGACACCTTCCAGCAGGGGAAGACTCTCCTTGTTCCAAGCGGGGAGATGAAAGTGAAAGCCTCCCAAGTACCTCTTCCCCCTCCCAGATAAACCAGGTAGGAGAAGAAGTCCCAGGGAAACCCTCTGGGGAAGAAAACCCTGTGCCGAAGGTAGCGGTAAGATGTCTTAAATTGCAGGCGGAGATTCAGGTGAAGTCCGGAAGAGAAAGAGACTGGTAAGTATAAGCAGGTAAGTGGAAAAATGGATATGTAAGATGTATAGGAATGTTGATTACCCTTAAACAGGAACGATGTGTGGGAAAAGGTGCCAGTCAGAAACTTCAGAAAACTTCTACGATAGTAAGAAAGGTTTTGATGAGAACTAGTAAGATAACTAGATTGAATAGTGGAAAGCCACGGGGAAGTCTTTACCTGAGAGGCATGAAGGGCGGAGCTAGGAGTTGTTTTGATAGAGCAGAGTTTTGCACGGGCGGTCGCAATACCGGTGTGACATAAGCCTGTAACTATGCGAAGGAAGAGAGAATAGTAAGTCGGGAAAGGGTAGAGAAACGGGAATTCAATATGCCGGAGAATTCCGAATAAAGCTTACCGCGCTCCGGAACGAGACCGGTGGGCAAACTTGGGTGAGAAAGAGATGGAGTCCGTGGAATCGGGAGACAGAGAGGCAGTGAGGAATGCACTGAAATTGAGACAGAGCAGGAAAGTTAAAAATGCTGAAAGGTAGTGTTTAGCAAGCCGTATCAGGATACCTAGATGCGAACTTACGTAGCGTTGTTGAAGCAGAGTAGCAACGCAATTGCGTGCTGATCACAGGAACAGATATACCTACACTCGGGTAGGGAGACAGCACTTCCTGGAAACCGAGTCGTGCAGAGGCTAGACCCGCAACTCCAGTTACGGCGGCCATCTTACTAGTAAAAATGGCTGACACCCGTCGTCCTAAGGTCTATCGATGCCACAAGGACCACCGCCTTCGAAGGGGCGTGACAGTATGCCCCCTCAAATGCCCCGGGCCACCCGGTTTATTCGGATGGGATCGAAAAATTCGGCGGACCAGAGCCGGAGCATGAACAGCCGATGAAGGTTCCCAAGAGCGATCAGCCGGAGAATACCCCTTCCAGTCAATCAAGAACTGCAGACGTCCCCGAAAAAGACGCGAATCACAAATACCAGCCACTTCATATTCGGGACCCATCGGGGTGATGACAGGAGGGGGTGCACCCATCCGTACTCGGGAAAAACGATCCTCCACGTCCTTCTTCAATTGCGACACATGGAAAACAGGATGAATCCTGGACCAAGACGGAGGGAGCTTGAGCTTGTAAGCAGACGACCCCATTCGTTGCAAAACGGGAAAGGGACCGAAGTATCTCGGGGACAATTTGGACGGCACCAGATGACGAGGTAAAAATCGGGAAGCCAACCAAACTAAATCTCCTGGCACCATTCTCGGAGCTGGAGTGCGATGTCTATCAGCAGAGCGTTTGACACGGGCCTGGGCTTCCAGAAGAGAGGTCCTGGCTGTTCGATGTCCCATCTGAATAGCATTGATGAGATTGTCCACATCGGGAAACATAGATGCGGAGATTGGACCGCTGGGAAAACACTGAGGGTGATATCCGTAGGAGCAAAAGAAAGGGCTGAACCCCAAGGCTGAGTGTCGAGAGTTATTATATGCGAATTCTGCCAAAGGCAACAAAGAACACCAGTTGTCTTGTGAGGAAGAGATGTAACAACGCAAATAACCCTCAAGGGTCTGATTTAGACGTTCCGTCTGACCATTCGTCTGTGGATGGAATCCTGAACTCAATGCTCGGGAGATATGCAAACTCTTGCATACTTGCTGCCAATAAGGAGATGTATATTGTGAACCTCGATCAGAAACGATGGTCTCAGGAAGTCCGTGAAGAGAGAAAATCCGTGAAAGAAAAATCTTTGCCATCTGGGATGCGGTAGGAATCCGCGGAAGTGGAACAAAATGTGCCAATTTTGTGAAGTAATCGATTGTGACCACGATTACTGTGCAACCGTCCGAGAGTGGCAGATCGACAATAAAATCTGTTGAAATCATTTGCCAAGGACGGTTAGGAACTGGCATTACTGAGAGGAGGCCCGAAGGGGCAGATCGCGGGCATTTAGATTGCAAGCAGATGGCACAAGCGGAAACATAATCTATGATGTCTCGAGTCATTTCCGGCCACCAGAAATTACGCTGGATCAATTCTTTATTATTAGCCACACCTCTGTGACCAGCTAGGTAGGAGTCGTGACAAAGATTCAGAACCGTTCTTCGTAGTTCACTCGAAGGGAGGAAGAGCTTTTTGTTATTATAAGCACATCCTTGGACCAAGGTAAGTTTCCAGGTTGCCAGAAACTTTGGATTCAACTGGATAAATTGCAAAGTTGAGTTAGCCACGTTTTGCAGAAATGTGGTAACTACCTGCACGAATGTGGCTCTGGGAAACAGAGGCTCTGTTCGGAAAGGCGTAGAGGAGTTATAATCCTTTCTAGACAAAGCATCTGCCTTGAGATTGGCTCTTCCGGGAATAAAGGTGAATACAATCTCATACGGTGAAAAGAAGTGTGCCCAACGTGCCTGTCGGCTATTTCGGGTCTGAGCATATTGTAGAACGCGTAAATTACTGTGATCAGTTCGGACCTCAACTGGGTGTCTTGCCCCCAATAGCAGGTGTCTCCACTCTTCAAATGCCCTTTTTATAGCTAGTAGTTCTTTTTCAAGCACTGAATAATTTATTTCAGAGGGAGACAGTGTCTTAGAAAGATAAGCTATAGGACATTCTATTCCTTGATCATTTTCTTGAAGCAGAACGGCCCCAAGGGCCTGATGAGACGCGTCAGATTCAACAATGAATCTCTTGGTTTGATCTGGAGTAATCTAAATGGGTCCTGTGAGGAAATGTTCCTTCAGTCTCTCAAATGCTAGTTGTGCCTCCTCTGACCAAAAGAATCGTACATTCTTTTTAAGAAGAGCCGTCAGTGGGAGAATTTCTTGCGAATAATGTGGGATGAAACGTCTATAAAAATTTGTAAATCCCAGAAATCTCTGCAGATCTTTGATGCACGTCGGTATAGGCCAATCAGTAATAGCTGAAACTTTCCTAGGGTCCATGGCTACCCCATTTGCAGAAATTATGTATCCTAGGTAGGCAACCTGGTTCCTGTGAAACTCACATTTCTCTAGTTTGCAATAGAGATGATTGTTAAACAGTCTCCGTAGGACTTCCTTCACGTGCTGACGGTGTTCCGATGGGGATGTAGAGAAAACCAGAATATCATCTAAGTAGACAATAACTGTGTGAAGAAGAATGTCTGAAAATATGTGGTCCATAAAGCGGTGGAAGACAGCGGGGGCGTTGGACAGGCCGAAAGGCATTACTTTATATTCATAATGTCCCAAAGGAGTACGGAAAGCCGTCTTCCACTCATCGCCAGCTCGTATACGGATGAGATGGTAAGCCCCGCGGAGATCTAGTTTTGTGAAAATGGTAGCTCCTTTAACGGCTTTGAGTATATCTGGTATGAGAGGCATAGGATAGCGATCAGGGATTGTGATCTTATTCAAGCCCCGGTAATCTATACACGGTCTGAGTTCCGTAGATTCTTTCTTGGGGATGAAGAATAAGGAAGCTCCAGCTGGCGAGGTGGATTCTTGAATAAGTCCACTGCGAAGATTCTTTTGAAGATATTCCTTAAGAATTTCACGTTCTCGTCCTGATAGGACATACATGCGACCGAAAGGAATCGGTGCATCTGGAACTAGTTCCAAGGCACAGTCATCTCTCCGATGTGGGGGTAGTTCGGCATATTCTGAATCGGAAAATACTGTCTGAAATTGCCTGTATTCGAGGGGTAATTTCTGAATATGGTTCAACATAGAGATGGAACCCGTATTTTCCAACATGGAAATAGTAGGACGAAACCCAACAGCTCCGTCCAAGAGACAGTGCGTCAAACAATGTTCAGAGCCCAGAAAAACAGTGCCCGCCTTCCAATTGATATAAGGATTATGGGTACGAAGCCAAGGTAACCCTAAAATTACTGGATACTGTGCTGTACGGATTACATCAAAGACAACAGATTCTTGATGGGAGGAAATATTCATCCGCAAAGGTATTGTTTGTTCCTTATGGGTCCTGAAGTTAACGGACTACCATCCACCGACTCTACTGGTATTGCCAAGGTCTTAACTGAACACGGTATATTATGAGTGGTCTTCCAGAGGGTATCAACAAAATTCCCCGCGGCCCCACAATCTATTAAGGCCGTGACCGGAATGGGATCAGAATCTCCCCATTTGATTTGGACTTGCAAGGCCAACATAGTAAGATCGGGGATCTCTGTTACTTGTGATGGTATCATAGAGGATGAGGAACCTGTTACTGATTCCCTAGCCGCGGTTCCCCTTGCGGTTGGGAAATGGCGTTTCCCTGTCTCTTGACTGGGATGAGAGGACAATCTTTAATAGTGTGTTCCTTGGAACCACAATACATACACAGCCCCTTGACTCGACGTCTATTGCGCTCTTCTGGAGTAAGACGACCTCTGGTAGTTCCTATCTGCATAGGTTCTTCCGTCTGAGATTTCCCTAAACTAGGAGAGTATGTAACAGGTTGTCTCACGGGACGGCCGCGACGTCGTTCCTTTAATCTTTCTTGCAATCGGTAGTCCATCTGCATGACCATGGTTATTAATTCTGCCAGATTTGGAGGTCTGGGTACTCGGGAGATCTCATCTTTTAACTCCTCATTTAATCCCCTGCGGAATATAGTGATCAGAGCATCGTCAGCCCATGACGTGCCAGCTGCTAACTGCTTGAAATTGGTGATATAAGACAACAGATCTTGAGATCCTTGTTTGAAATCCAATAACTGTTCTTGGGCTGAAACCGTGATTTCTTGACGGCTAAACATGGCTCTAAGACTGTTCAAAAAGGCAGGGTAAGAATCTAGCAAGGCATTATTTGTAGTAACAAGAGGCGTGGCCCATGCTAAAGCGGGACCTGTTAAATTTGCAATCATGTGTCCTACTTTATCACGGTCACTTTGAAAAAAGGCTGTCTTGAATGAGAACTGAACAGTACAAGCTTCAATAAAGGCCTTGAGTTTATGAGGATTACCATCGTATAAGCCCCCCGGAATTGGGCCAGGAGGTATCTCAGAACAACTAGGGACTCTGCCTACCTGTTGTCGGAGATAGGCATTCTCCTGTTTTAAAGCCTGCACTTCAGCCGTCAACGCTTGTACAGCAGTGACTAATTGCTGTTGTTGGGATGCGTCCATATTTCCTTGTAACCCTGAACCCCTGAGATAACCTGCTCAGAATTCCTGATTAAATTTCGAAACTCAATAATATATATTTTTTTTTTTTGGCGTTGCTAACTGTCATAAATGATGAATGTCACAATAATCATTACAATTTAAACAACTGGCAGGTTACCCCAAGGACTCACCGTTACCTCTCTTCCTGTCCTGTGACTGACACCTTCCAGCAGGGGAAGACTCTCCTTGTTCCAAGCAGGGAGATGAAAGTGAAAGCCTCCCAAGTACCTCTTCCCCCTCCCAGATAAACCAGGTAGGAGAAGAAGTCCCAGGGAAACCCTCTGGGGAAGAAAACCCTGTGCCGAAGGTAGCGGTAAGATGTCTTCAATTGCAGGCGGAGATTCAGGTGAAGTCCGGAAGAGAAAGAGACTGGTAAGTATAAGCAGGTAAGTGGAAAAATGGATATGTAAGATGTATAGGAATGTTGATTACCCTTAAACAGGAACGATGTGTGGGAAAAGGTGCCAGTCAGAAACTTCAGAAAACTTCTACGATAGTAAGAAAGGTTTTGATGAGAACTAGTAAGATAACTAGATTGAATAGTGGAAAGCCACGGGGAAGTCTTTACCTGAGAGGCATGAAGGGCGGAGCTAGGAGTTGTTTTGATAGAGCAGAGTTTTGCACGGGCGGTCGCAATACCGGTGTGACATAAGCCTGTAACTATGCGAAGGAAGAGAGAATAGTAAGTCGGGAAAGGGTAGAGAAACGGGAATTCAATATGCCGGAGAATTCCGAATAAAGCTTACCGCGCTCCGGAACGAGACCGGTGGGCAAACTTGGGTGAGAAAGAGATGGAGTCCGTGGAATCGGGAGACAGAGAGGCAGTGAGGAATGCACTGAAATTGAGACAGAGCAGGAAAGTTTAGAATGCTGAAAGGTAGTGTTTAGCAAGCCGTATCAGGATACCTAGATGCAAACTTACGTAGCGTTGTTGAAGCAGAGTAGCAACGCAATTGCGTGCTGATCACAGGAACAGATATACCTACACTCGGGTAGGGAGACAGCACTTCCTGGAAACCGAGTCGTGCAGAGGCTAGACCCGCAACTCCAGTTACGGCGGCCATCTTACTAGTAAAAATGGCTGACACCCGTCGTCCTAAGGTCCATCGATGCCACAAGGACCACCGCCTTCGAAGGGGCGTGACAGGTGTAGAGCGAGGAAGGTGTTTCACAGTGGACGGCCATGTTGGAAGTACAAGGGAGTGTAAGCCCCGTTGAGACAAGGACCAGGAAGTCCAAAAGGGGTGTGTTCTGTAGTTCATGACAGCATGCCTCCTCCGAAGACCCGTTCCTCTGGGTTTGCCCGGGTGTATAAGGTGAAATCTTCTGAGCAGTCGAGGGGCCTTGAGATTAGAAAGTGGTTCCCAGGTTCTTTCACTAGGAGGATATCCTTTCCATTCAACCAGGGATTGAAGCTGACCCCGTTTATACCTGGAGTCACATATTCTGGATTCTTCATATTCCAATTGGTTGTCGACCAGCAGAGGAGGAGGTCGGCAGGATTTCCGGGAGGATTGGGTGTAGGGTTTTAATAAGGATGTGTGAAATACTGGGTGGATTTTCTTCCAGGAGTCTGGTAGTCTGATCCGGTATGAAACTGGATTGATAATTTCCTTGATGGGAAATGGACCATAGTACCGAGGGGCCAACTTGTTTGGCCGTAGATGTCGGGGTAGTCATTTCGAGGACAACCAGACTTGATCACCAATTGCATAAGAAGGACCTGGTCTTCTTTTGAAATCTGCATACCTCTTAGTCTGTGTTCTGGCCCTCTCTAAGTTTTCTTTGGCTTCCTGGTGTACGTTGATGAGGGTTTCTATCCAGGAGTCGACAGTAGGTACTGGTGTAGGATGAGGGAGAACAGAGGGTAAAACCGATGGATGGAAACCTTGGCTACAATAAAAGGGACTGGTTTTAAGTGCTGAATGATCATAATTGTTGTAGGCGAATTCAGCCACAGGTATCAGGAGCGACCAGTCATCCTGTACCTTGGTGGCAAAACATCGAAGATGCTGCTCCAGGGTCTGACTAGCACTTTCTGTGGCCCTGTTGGTTTGGGGATGATAACCAGATGAGAGGGCGCATTGGATTCCCGAAATGCAACAGAGATGTTTCCAGAATTGAGAGACGTATTGAGGTCCTCGATCAGATATGATCTTGGAAACGGAATATGTGTTCCAGGAAGATTCCAGCAAGCTCAGACCAGGATGGTAGCTTACACAGGGGTGTAAAATGAGCCATATGAGTGAACAAGTCTATGGTAACCATGATGGTCGTGTATCCTCGGGAAGGTGGTAATTCCACAATGAAGTCTGTAGCAATGAATTCCCATGGCCTTGTTGGCAGTGTAGGTTGCAGTAGAAGACCCGCCTGTCTCTTGTTATCATGTTTATTTTGACTGCAGATAGTACAAGCTTTGATGTACTGCTGTACGTTGGTCTTCATTCCAGGCCACCAAAACTGTCTTTATATGAGACGGAGGGTGTTGGTTATGCCATGATGTCCGGAGTGAAGGGTATCATGACAGATGTTTATTATTGTTTGTTGTAATTTCTGTGTAGGAATGACCAGTGCATTGTCCTTGAATAAATATTCTTCCTTAACTCTTAGGTTCCATGGATTCTTCCTTGAAATATCCTTCCAGTGGTCAGAGGATTGGGTTTGCACTCGAATTTCTTCCAGGAGGTTGACTGCTTGAGCTACAAAGATCGTGTGGGGAAACATCTTAGGATAGGCCCTGTCTTCAGTAGTTACATAGTCAGGACGTCGAGATAAGGCGTCAGCAATCATGTTTTGTGATCCGGGAACATGAGTGATTTGGTTTTTGGTACTGGGCAAAGAAGTAGGCACAACGCACCTGACGATTGTTCCTGCACTCCAACGACTGTAGAATTTGAAGATTCCGATGGTCCGTGCGGACCTGAAGTGGATATCTAGCACCCAGAAGTAGATGTCGCCATTCAGTGAAGGCTTGGCGGATGGCTAACAGTTCCTTTTCCAGGACGGAGTAATGTGTCTCACTGGGAGTCAGGGTTTGTGAGAGGTAAGCAATGGGGTGTTCCAGTTTATCCTCAAGTTCCTGCTTCAAGACCGCTCCTATGGCGTAGTTAGAGGAATCCGTTTCCACTAGGAATGGCCGATTTATGTCGGGTTGGGCCAAGATGGGGGCTTGCGTGAACTCTGTCTTCAAACGTTGGAATGCCTTATCTTGCGGTGTAGACCAGATAAAGGGGGTGTCTTTCTTCAAGAGGGCAACGATCGGCTGAACGATCTCGGAAAAGGTAGAAATGAGGTTCCGGTAGAAGTTGGCAAGCCCCAGGAAGGATTGAATTTGTTTCACAGATGTGGGAGCGGGCCATGCCAGTATGGCCTTTACCTTTGAAGGGTCCATACCAATTCCTTATGGGCTAAGGATGAATCCTAGGTAGTGAACAGAAGTTTTCGGGTTTGGCTAAAAGTTTGTGTTCACAGAGTCATTGTAATACTGCCTTTACATGTTCTTCATGCTTTAGAGGATCCTTGGAAAAGATCAATATGTCATCCAGATAGACAATGACGAACAGGAATAACATGTCAGAAAACACCCTATCCATAAAACGTTAAAAAAGTGCGGGCGCATTAGCTAGTCCAAAGGGCATGACTAGATATTCATAGTGACCAAAGGGTGTTCTAAAGGCTGTTTTCCATTCGTCTTCTTCCCGGACATGGATCAAATGATAGGCACCCCGGAGATCCAACTTCATGACTATTACGGCGCCTCTCACAGCTTCCAGGATATCTGAGATCAGGGGCAGTGGGTACCGATCTTTGAGGGTGCATTGATTTAAGCCACGATAGTCGAGGCAAGGTCTGAGTTCCTTGGTGTCCTTCTTAGGAACAAAGAACAACGAAGCACCCGCTGGAGATTTTGAGGGTTTTAGGGTGCCGTTTTCAAGGTTGGTATCCAGGTATTCTCGGAGGGCCTTTTTCTCTGGTTCGGAAAGGATGAACATTCTGCTGAAGGGAATCACTGCTGAGGGATCTGTATCTATGGCACAGTCTTCAGGTCTGTGAGGGGGTAAGGCCTGGACTATGGCAGTTGAAAATACATCAGCATATCCTTGATAGGCCTCTGGGACTTGTATGATATTGGAAACTATGAGTGGTGTTTGCTGGTCACTTAGTGGTTCTTTTGGGGGTGTCAAGGAGGGGTCCAGGAATAGACAGTGGGACATACAAAACTATGAGCCTAGGAATAGTGATCTTGCTGTCCAATTGATATACGGATTGTGCTTCTGTAACCAGGGCATACCCAATACCATGGGGTAATGAGCTGACTTAATGTCGAATGTAATCCGCTCTTGGTGATGGTTTATGGAAAGCTGGATCTCTTTTGTCTGCAGGCTTATGGGTCCTGACGTGAGGGGTCTTCCGTCGATTGCTTCCACCAGCTGCATGGTGCTTTGTGTCTCATACGGAATATGATGACTAGCAACCCAGTCTTGATCAATGAAAATTCCCATAGCTCCGCAGTCTACCAAGGCCAGAATGGGATAGGTTTTATTCTTGGAGGCTGACAGGAAGACCTGTAGTATCACCAAATTGTTTTGTCCAGGAGAGTTCAAGGATAGAATCGATGTGGAGCAAACATCTCTCTCCCGAAGCTCTGCTCCATCTAGGATCGGGAGCTGGCGTTTCCCGAACGCCGAGGAGGGGCTAGAGGACACTCCCTAACCAAGTGTTTGTCTGAGGCACAAAAAATGCACAACCCCGTATGAATCCTTCTCATCCTTTCTTGTGGGGATATAGGTCCACGGAAGGCTCCTACCTGCATGGGTTCTGGTTCAGAGACTGAGCCAGGGTTTGTGTCCATCTTGGTGGTACTCTCAAAGGACAGCTTCGGAGGATTACCTCTGGATTTCTTCTTCTCTGCCTTCCTTTCCTGGATACGGAAATCTATTTGCATGGCAAGGTCCATTAGTGCCTGGAATGACTTTGGGAGAGCCACTCTGGGCAACTCATCCTTAATCTCCTCATTCAGTCCTCTCCTGAAAAGGGTATAACTCGCCTCAGGGGACCAATCAGCTTCCTTGACTAATTGCTTGAATCGGGTAACATAGGTGAGCATATCCTGGGGTCCTTGTTGAAAGTATAACATGCGTTCCTGGGCACTATAGACCTGCTCTGGACGGTCAAACATGGTCTTAAGGGCTTGTATGAAGCCATCATAGTCATCTAGGAGAGTATCGCCGGAATTAACGAGGGGCGTAGCCCAGGTTAAGGCATTTCCTGAAAGGTGGGAAATTATGAACCCCACCTTAGCCCTGGGAGTTGAAAAGTAGTAGGGCTTAAAAGTAAAGTGGACCAAACATGAATCCAGGAATCCGCGAAGGGTTTTTGTCGACCCATCGTATTTGTCCTCTATGCCGCCCAGCAACACACTTTCTTTTGTGGCTAATCACGGGATAGAACTAATTGTTTGAGAGCGGCGTTTTCCGCCTTTAGATTCTGCACCTCGGTTGATAGCTCTTGCATGCCACGCATCAGGTCCTGGACGGCCGCTTCCATGTCCATATCGAGTTCGGTCGGGAGGCGTCTTAAACTATCAAGGAGTTCCCCCTTCTCACCTGAGTTCGATCTTTGCTGGATTTCTTGATCGATGCCTTCTTGCGGACGGATCGAGTCTTGAATAAGGCTGCATGAGTCTCTTCCGACTCCAGCGTGCGTTCAAAGTTCTGGGATGCAAGGATCCAGGAATCCGGGAAATTTACAGAGTGCGCTACTAGCACACGAGTCCAGGAATCAAGAAAGGAAGGAAAGGGACTAGGAATGGGGTTGGCTGGAAGAAGCAAGGAAAACAATACCGCGAGCTAAGGAGCACACGTCTGATCGCTACTTCGCAATAGCATTGAGACGCGCGGAGCTGCAGGGGGCGTGGTCTATTAATAGAACACGCTACGTCCAAGTTGTAGAGCGAGGAAGGTGTTTCACAGTGGACGGCCATGTTGGAAGTACAAGGGAGTGTAAGCCCCGTTGAGACAAGGACCAGGAAGACCAAAAGGGGCGTGTTCTGTAGTTCATGACAATTGGTGCATGTTGGTGAGCCATTTTGTATAGTTCTTTGTGACCAATGCCTGCCTGTTTTGTTCTCCGGCTTTCTCGCTCTTTGCCATTTCCATCTTACCTTTTTCTCTGTTTCCTTTTCGCCCCACAGACCACGGTCTGGTTTACACCATGCGTGGTGTCAGAATTCACCCATACAGACAAGGGGTCAGCGCTTTAAGGCCACTGCAGTGGTGATGTGCGCAGTACAAAAGCCAATTAACATAACTTCTGGTGCTATGTAATGGTGAGTGGTCACATGCAATGTGGCCCATGTACACAGGCATGTCGTCAGTGATGGTGTTCCCTGATGAGCAGTTCCATGTATTGCAACTAACAGTGGTTTGCACTGATGCGCCATCACCCGCACTGGCATGCATAATGGCATGCACTGGAGAGAAATGATGTGCACTACCACCCATGCTGATGTCTGCTCACATTTTTGATGGGCCATGGTGGTGTCTTGGAAGTTAACCAATGACGGTGTGGAATGGTAAATGGCCACATGCACTACTATTCATAGTGTATGCATTTGTTGGTCACACAATTGCTAGGTTTCACCTTCCTAGACCTTGGTAGCGAATGAACAGTGCATGGGGGTGGTTGCATGCTCGTTCGGGATGTTGATAGGTGTGGTTGTCTCTGCCTCTCTGTACAATAAGGCCAAAGTTCCTGATCACAAGATCAAGCCATGCTGGCATGATTTCACCCTTGTCTCTATAGTAAAGTTCTATTAAATGGAGTGGCTTTACTCAAGCGTCAAACTTCACAGGGAACCCTATACCTGCTATCCTTGTGGAGACGCCTTTCCATAGCTTGGACCTCTCCTGGCTCAAAACCACCATCCACACCTCAGTGGAACATAGGGCTTCATTACAAGGTTGCCAGTAAGCCTACCGTCAAACTTGGTTTACCGTTTCCGCCACCCGATATCCGGTATTACTGGGATATTCTGGGCAGCGGAGGAACGGTAAATTCACATTTCCATGGAGCCCCATACGTAAGCTCATAATCGGTAAAAATGTGCAATTGCACGCTAGTAGGCCGGCATAAACATTCACCTGTCTGCTGGCATGTACATAGGCAAGCAGCACACCATTTCTTACTCGCCAAGCAATTATCACTTGCCAGTGGTGAGTGCACATTGTCAGGTTTGTAAAATTGTATACAAGCTTAAGGTATGCAGAACCCGCATTTTCCCTCTCTAGCATTCGTAAGTGTACAAATGTATTTACTGCACAAAGAATTATATCACAATACATCCATCAAGTCATCTGTCTATGGAGAGCTTGTATTATTAGAGATATATTTCCAAAAGTAATATATACTTATACAGATCACAAACGAATTTTGCTGCATTATAATTTTTACAAAAAGTGTTACAAATCAAATGTCAAATATTCATGATATAACACAATCGAGAACATGCAAATTATACTTTTTCCAATTAAATATAGTCTTTGGAATTACCACCAGAAAATAAACCATTTAAACACATATGCATTTCTGAAGTCTGGCAGTAATAGTCACTTACATCACAATCATTTGGAGATATATATTACAAATGACGATCTACATGTTGCGGCGCTACTCCATAATTTTGGCAGATGCCTTCATCAGGATCCTAAATATAATCTATGGACATTGGTGTCAACAGGGAAACATGAACACTATAGAGAAACATATCCACATACACACATTAGTGGAAGGAAGGGAAATGATCTGTGTAGTTTATTACACAGTGGCACATAGCACACTCAGCCCCAGGATTGCCAGGTATGTGTTCCGGTGACTGAAGTGCATCCTGCGACAATGCTTCATATATAATCCAGGTACATTCGAGGCGGTGCATGCAGTTGATCAGATGACGTTAATCATCATCTTTGATTTGTTGTATCGGCAACTTTGATTAGACATTTTGTATTTAGACTTAGGACCATTTGGGTATTTTTGGGAGAATAAAGCATATAATTATAGACATACCTGGAGCAAGACTTGATTAATTGCTCTGTGAGCCAATGATCATTCTGACCCAAGGGAAACTGATATATCCAGGTGCCTAGCTTCACCCACGGCTCTCCAGGTGCAACACCAGCAACACATGCTGCACCTTTATCCAAGTGACTAGCTTCACCAGCGGCTCTCCAGGTGCAACACCAGAAACACATGCTGCACCTTTATCCAGGTGACTAGCTTCACCAGTGCCTCTCCAGGTGCAACACATGCTGTACCTTTATCCAGGTGACTAGCTTCACCAGCGGCTCTCCAGGTGCAACACCAGCAACACATGCTGCACCTTTATCCAGGTGACTAGCTTCACCAGCAACTCTCCAGGTGCAACACAAGAAACACATGCTGCACCTTTATCCAGGTGACTAGCTTCACCCACGGCTCTCCAGGTGCAACACCAGAAACACATGCTGCACCTTTATCCAGGTGACTAGCTTCACCAGTGCCTCTCCAGGTGCAACACATGCTGCACCTTTATCCAGGTGACTAGCTTCACCAGTGGCTCTCCAGGTGCAAGCCCAGAAACACATGCTGCACCTTTATCCAGGTGACTAGCTTCACCAGCAACTCTCCAGGTGCAACACAAGAAACACATGCTGCACCTTTATCCAGGTGACTAGCTTCACCAGCGGCTCTCCAGGTGCAACACCAGCAACACATGCTGCACCTTTTTCCAGGTGACTAGCTTCACCAGCGGCTCTCCAGGTGCAACACCAGAAACACATGCTGCACCTTTATCCAGGTGACTAGCTTCACCCGCGGCTCTCCAGGTGCAACACCAGAAACACATGCTGCAGCTTTATCCAGGTGACTAGATTCACCAGCGGCTCTCCAGTTGCAACACCAGAAACACATGCTGCACCTTTATCCAGGTGACTACATGCTGCACCTTTATCCAGGTGACTAGCTTCACCAGCGGCTCTCCAGGTGCAACACCAGCAACACATGCTGCACCTTTATCCAGGTGACTAGCTTCACCAGCGGCTCTCCAGGTGCAACACCAGCAACACATGCTGCACCTTTATCCAGGTGACTAGCTTCACCAGCGGCTCTCCAGGCGCAACACCAGCAACACATGCTGCACCTTTATCCAGGTGACTAGCTTCACCAGCGGCTCTCCAGGCGCAACACCAGCAACAGATGCTGCACCTTTCTCCAGGTGACTAGCTTCACCAGCAACTCTCCAGGCGCAACACCAGCAATACATGCTGCACCTTTATCCAGGTGACTAGCTTCACCAGCGGCTCTCCAAGCGCAACACCAGCAACACATGCTGCACCTTTATCCAGGTGACTAGCTTCACCAGCGGCTCTCCAGGTGCAACACCAGCAACACATGCTGCACCTTTATCCAGGTGACTAGCTTCACCAGCGGCTCTCCAGGTGCAACACATGCTGCTCGTTTATCCAGGTGACTAGCTTCACCAGCGGCTCTCCAGGTGCAACACCAGAAACACATGCTGAACCTTTCTCCAGATGACTAGCTTCACCAGCAACTCTCCAGGTGCAACACATGCTGCACCTTTATCCAGGTGACTAGCTTCACCAGCGGCTCTCCAGGTGCAACACCAGCAACACATGCTGCACCTTTATCCAGGTGACTAGCTTCGCCAGCGGCTCTCCAGGTGCAACACCAGTAACACATGCTGCACCTTTATCCAGGTGACTAGCTTCACCAGCAGCTCTCCAGGTGCAATACATGCTGTACCTTTATCCATGTGACTAGCTTCACCAGCGGCTCTCTAGGTGCAACACATGCTGCACCTTTATCCAGGTGACTAGCTTCACCAGCGGCTCTCCAGGTGCAACACCAGCAAAACATGCTGCACCTTTCTCCATGTGACTAGCTTCACCAGCAACCCTCCAGGTGCAGCACATGCTGCACCTTTATGCAGGTGACTAGCTTCACCAGCAACTCTCCAGGTGCAACACCAGCAACACATGCTGCACCTTTATCCAGGCGACTAGCTTCACCAGCGGCTTTCCAGGTGCAACACGAGCAACACATGCTGCACCTTTATCCAGGTGACTAGCTTCACCAGCGGCTCTCCAGGTGCAACACCAGCAACACTTGCTGCACCTTTATCCAGGTGATTAGCTTCACCAGTGCCTCTCCAGGTGCAACACCAGCAACAGATGCTGCACCTTTCTCCAGGTGACTAGCTTCAACAGCAACTCTCCAGGTGCAACACATGCTGCACCTTTATCCAGGTGACTAGCTTCACCAGCGGCTCTCCAGGTGCAACACCAGCAACACATGCTGCACCTTTATCCAGGTGACTAGCTTCACCAGTGCCTCTCCAAGTGCAACACCAGCAACAGATGCTGCACCTTTCTCCAGGTGACTAGCTTCACCAGCATCTTTCCAGGTGCAACACATGCTGCACCTTTATCCGGGTGACTAGCTTCACCAGTGCCTCTCCAGGTGCAACACCAGCAACAGATGCTGCACCTTTCTCCAGGTGACTAGCTTCACCAGCAACTCTCCAGGTGCAACACATGCTGCACCTTTATCCAGGAGACAAGCTTCACCAGCGGCTCTCCAGGTGCAACACCAGCAACACATGCTGCACCTTTATCCAGGTGACTAGCTTCACCAGTGCCTCTCCAGGTGCAACACCAGCAACAGATGCTGCACCTTTCTCCAGGTGACTAGCTTCACCAGCAACTCTCCAGGTGCAACACATGCTGCACCTTTATCCAGGTGACTAGCTTCACCAGCGGCTCTCCAGGTGCAACACCAGCAACACATGCTGCACCTTTATCCAGGTGACTAGCTTCACCAGCGGCTCTCCAGGTGCAACACATGCTGCACCTTTATCCATGTGACTAGCTTCACCAGCGGCTCTCTAGGTGCAACACATGCTGCAACTTTATACAGGTGACTAGCTTCACCAGCAGCTCTCCAGGTGCAACACCAGCAACACATGCTGCACCTTTCTCCAGGTGACTAGCTTCACCAGCAACCCTCCAAGTGCAACACATGCTGCACCTTTATCCAGGTGACTAGCTTCACCAGTGGCTCTCCAGGGGCAACACATGCTGCACCTTTATCCAGGTGACTAGCTTCACCAACAGCTCTCCAGGTGCAACACATGCTGCACCTTTATGTAGGTGACTAGCTTCACCTGCAACTCTCCGGGTGCAACACCAGCAACACATGCTGCACCTTTATCCAGGTGACTAGCTTCACCAGCGGCTCTCCAGGCGCAACACCAGCAACAGCTGCTGCACCTTTCTCCAGGTGGCTAGCTTCACCAGCAACTCTCCAGGTGCAAGACCAGCAACACATGCTGCACCTTTATCCAGGTGGCTAGCTTCACCAGCGGCTCTCCAGGTGCAACACCAGCAACATATGCTGCACCTTTATCCAGGTGACTAGCTTCACCAGCGGCTCTCCAGACGCAACACCAGCAACATATGCTGCACCTTTCTCTAGGTGACTAGCTTCACCAGCGGCTCTCCAGGTGCAACACCAGCAAGAGATGCTGCACCTTTCTCCAGGTGACTAGCTTCACCAGCGGCTCTCCAGGTGCAACACCAGCAACAGATGCTGCACCTTTCTCCAGGTGACTACCTTAACCAGCAACTCTCCATGTGCAACACCAGCAGCACATGCTGCACCTTTCTCCAGGTGACTAGCTTCACCAGCGGCTCTCCAGGGGCAACACATGCTGCACCTTTATCCAGGTGACTAGCTTCACCAGCAGCTCTCCAGGTGCAACACATGCTGCACCTTTATCCAGGTGACTAGCTTCACCAGCGGCTCTCCAGGTGCAACACCAGAAACACATGCTGAACCTTTCTCCAGGTGACTAGCTTCACCAGCGGCTCTCCAGGTGCAACACCAGCAACATATGCTGCACCTTTATCCAGGTGACTAGCTTCACCAGCGGCTCTCCAGGTGCAACACCAGCAGCACATGCTGCACCTTTATCCAGGTGGCTAGCTTCACCAGCGGCTCTCCAGGTGCAACACCAGCAACATATGCTGCACCTTTATCCAGGTGACTAGCTTCACCAGCGGCTCTCCAGGTGCAACACCAGCAGCACATGCTGCACCTTTATCCAGGTGACTAGCTTCACCAGCGGCTCTCCAGGTGCAACACCAGCAACATATGCTGCACCTTTATCCAGGTGACTAGCTTCACCAGCGGCTCTCAAGGTACAACATCAGAAACACTTGCTGCACCTTTATCCAGGTGACTAGCTTCACCAGCGGCTATCCAGGGGCAGCACATGCTGCACCTTTATCCAGGTGACTAGCTTCACCAGCGGCTCTCCAGGTGCAACACCAGCAGCACATGCTGCACCTTTATCCATGTGACTAGCTTCACCAGCGGCTCTCCAGGTGCAACACCAGCAGCACATGCTGCACCTTTATCCAGGTGGCTAGCTTCACCAGAGGCTCTCCAGGTGCAACACCAGCAACACATGCTGCACCTTTATCCAGGTGACTAGCTTCACCAGCGGCTCTCCAGGTGCAACACCAGCAGCACATGCTGCACCTTTATCCAGGTGACTAGCTTCACCAGCGGCTCTCCAGGTGCAACACCAGCAGCACATGCTGCACCTTTATCCAGGTGACTAGCTTCACCCGCGGCTCTCCAGGTGCAACATCAGAAACACATGCTGCACCTTTATCCAGGTGACTAGCTTCACCAGCAACTCTCCAGGTGCAACACATGCTGCACCTTTATCCAGGTGACTAGCTTCACCAGCGGCTCTCCAGGTGCAACACCAGCAACACATGCTGCACCTTTATCCAGGTGACTAGCTTCACCAGCGGCTCTCCAGGTGCAACACATGCTGCACCTTTATCCATGTGACTAGCTTCACCAGCGGCTCTCTAGGTGCAACACATGCTGCAACTTTATACAGGTGACTAGCTTCACCAGCAGCTCTCCAGGTGCAACACCAGCAACACATGCTGCACCTTTCTCCAGGTGACTAGCTTCACCAGCAACCCTCCAAGTGCAACACATACTGCACCTTTATCCAGGTGACTAGCTTCACCAGTGGCTCTCCAGGGGCAACACATGCTGCACCTTTATCCAGGTGACTAGCTTCACCAACAGCTCTCCAGGTGCAACACATGCTGCACCTTTATGTAGGTGACTAGCTTCACCTGCAACTCTCCGGGTGCAACACCAGCAACACATGCTGCACCTTTATCCAGGTGACTAGCTTCACCAGCGGCTCTCCAGGCGCAACACCAGCAACAGCTGCTGCACCTTTCTCCAGGTGGCTAGCTTCACCAGCAACTCTCCAGGTGCAAGACCAGCAACACATGCTGCACCTTTATCCAGGTGGCTAGCTTCACCAGCGGCTCTCCAGGTGCAACACCAGCAACATATGCTGCACCTTTATCCAGGTGACTAGCTTCACCAGCGGCTCTCCAGACGCAACACCAGCAACATATGCTGCACCTTTCTCTAGGTGACTAGCTTCACCAGCGGCTCTCCAGGTGCAACACCAGCAAGAGATGCTGCACCTTTCTCCAGGTGACTAGCTTCACCAGCGGCTCTCCAGGTGCAACACCAGCAACAGATGCTGCACCTTTCTCCAGGTGACTACCTTAACCAGCAACTCTCCATGTGCAACACCAGCAGCACATGCTGCACCTTTCTCCAGGTGACTAGCTTCACCAGCGGCTCTCCAGGGGCAACACATGCTGCACCTTTATCCAGATGACTAGCTTCACCAGCAGCTCTCCAGGTGCAACACATGCTGCACCTTTATCCAGGTGACTAGCTTCACCAGCGGCTCTCCAGGTGCAACACCAGAAACACATGCTGAACCTTTCTCCAGGTGACTAGCTTCACCAGCGGCTCTCCAGGTGCAACACCAGCAACATATGCTGCACCTTTATCCAGGTGACTAGCTTCACCAGCGGCTCTCCAGGTGCAACACCAGCAGCACATGCTGCACCTTTATCCAGGTGGCTAGCTTCACCAGCGGCTCTCCAGGTGCAACACCAGCAACATATGCTGCACCTTTATCCAGGTGACTAGCTTCACCAGCGGCTCTCCAGGTGCAACACCAGCAGCACATGCTGCACCTTTATCCAGGTGACTAGCTTCACCAGCGGCTCTCCAGGTGCAACACCAGCAACATATGCTGCACCTTTATCCAGGTGACTAGCTTCACCAGCGGCTCTCCAGGTACAACATCAGAAACACTTGCTGCACCTTTATCCAGGTGACTAGCTTCACCAGCGGCTATCCAGGGGCAGCACATGCTGCACCTTTATCCAGGTGACTAGCTTCACCAGCGGCTCTCCAGGTGCAACACCAGCAGCACATGCTGCACCTTTATCCATGTGACTAGCTTCACCAGCGGCTCTCCAGGTGCAACACCAGCAGCACATGCTGCACCTTTATCCAGGTGGCTAGCTTCACCAGAGGCTCTCCAGGTGCAACACCAGCAGCACATGCTGCACCTTTATCCAGGTGACTAGCTTCACCAGCGGCTCTCCAGGTGCAACACCAGCAGCACATGCTGCACCTTTATCCAGGTGACTAGCTTCACCAGCGGCTCTCCAGGTGCAACACCAGCAGCACATGCTGCACCTTTATCCAGGTGACTAGCTTCACCCGCGGCTCTCCAGGTGCAACATCAGAAACACATGCTGCACCTTTATCCAGGTGACTAGCTTCACCAGCGGCTCTCCAGGTGCAACACCAGCAACACATGCTGCACCTTTATCCAGGTGACTAGCTTCACCAGCGGCTCTCCAGGCGCAACACCAGCAGCATATGCTGCACCTTTCTCCAGGTGACTAGCTTCACCAGCGGCTCTCCAGGCGCAACACCAGCAGCACATGCTGCACCTTTATCCAGGTGGCTAGGTTCACCAGCGGCTCTCCAGGCGCAACACCAGCAGCACATGCTGCACCTTTATCCAGGTGGCTAGGTTCACCAGCGGCTCTCCAGGCGCAACACCAGCTGCACATGCATGCACCTTTATCCAGGTGGCTAGGTTCACCAGCGGCTCTCCAGGCGCAACACCAGCAACACATGCTGCAACTTTATATGGGAAATGCATGGGCCCAAATAGGGGCCACAAATAAAGACACTGCAGAAGTTGAATTAAAGTAACAGTCCCTACTGTAAAAGGGAGACGTGACCCTAAGCCAGTACGATCAAAAATAATCCAAAGGGCCAAATAATCACTGCACCTCTTTGCAAGCAAAAAAAGGTTTATTACATGCAATAAGTTCTCAGATGGTCCAGTAGAACCAAAATGATAAGGAGTTTGTCAGGCCCCAAGAAGTTACAGGTTATATAGCAGAAAAACACATATTAGCATACATAGGTGACACAGTCATCCCACCACTCTCATTGGCTACCACCTATATGAGATGCTAATATCCCCCTATAGTCCCTTGACCGATTGGCCACACCATATCCCCTTCCCCTAAACATGTGGCTCCCTACATAGTGACCATTGAGTCCTAATACATGATTGACTACAAGTATACTGATACACTAATGAATTTACCGTCACATGATATCCACCCCTCGGACCCAGACCCTTTCAAAGTAAGACTGGCGAGGCCAACTCTGCTTTAATAAGATAATAGGCATTCTCATTATGCCAGACAACATGACGCACACAGGCTGCACCCCCGACCTTGTACTAAATTTACTGGCATCACCTCTGCTTCTCCTATTCCAAATCACCGACCGTTCCAGACACGGCACCCCCTTATCTCCTTAAAACCTCAGGTGCCCAGTAGTGACGTGACCAGGGCACCACTCTCAGGCTTCAACTTCAGGGCTGTATTTGCTTTTGTTACACGCCTATTTGTAGTTCAAATGGGATGACCATTCTTTGGGTGAGGGCAGTAGTGACTTTTATTTCCCAAGTCCGTTTTAAGTGTTGATGACCGTGATGTCATCAACAAAGAAACAGACCTGGGAAAGTATGGTGCGGCACCGGGGCGCACAGCGAGGTAAGTTTCTTTATTTTTATAAATAAATCAAACCAGTCGGACCCGAGTAGTAAACTACATGACTGCTGTGGGGTGGGGGGAAGCGGGCGCTGGCTGGCAGTATCCAGGCTGCGTGGAACGCAGGCTCGTACCATACAATACAGCCCACTTTCTGAGCATCCATATTGATCAGCGACACCTTTCAGGGTGCTAATGCTTCATAAACTACTGAAAATGTAGAGGTGCAGCACACTTTGTTTGCACTATAACACATTAACTCCACAGTGCACGTGTCTAAAGCACTCATGATGTCTGCCTGCTGCTAATTTGCATTTCCCTCCAAAAAATGCTCATTTGTTCAACACCCCCAAACCTAAATCGATGCCTCAGTCGTTGCTGATGTGGAGTTTGCCGTCACAGCGAAAGCCACTTCTTCCCCCTCACGATTTAAGCTTGGCCTACTAATCCTGTTCACTTTCACATCTCAGGCCATAGCCTGCCTCTGTTTTGTAGAGTACTGTGCTGATTTCTGGTCAGCCTGCCTCTGTTTTGCAGAATACTGTGCTGATTTCTGGTCAGACTTCGATGGCTCAGCAGTTTCCCCCACTGCAGTAGGAAAGCTTAGTGCTACTTCTATGCTTCTTTGACATGTTATATGTGTTTCTTGGTCTTTGGCCTTGTTAATGCAGATGCTTTGCTCCAGTTGAAGGAAGAATACTTCTGAAAAAGAAGACTTCCAATTTTGCTCGAGTACTTCAATAGGTTGGATAGGGTTCTTTATTCCATTGGTGACATATGGGCTCAAGTAGATGGAGCATACCCTGATGATGGACTTGAGGTCAGAAATGCATTGGCCACTGATTCTGCCACCTCAGCCATGAGGTGGACACAATATGGAATATTAAAGAACATGATTAAGAAGATAAATTGACTTTTCACATGATTTTGTTGTAACGGTTTGAATTGTGGTAGTATTTACTAGCAGGGATAGTCCCCAGTTCTGATGACACATATCAGTTTCCTCCTACATTTTGTATAAATCATAAATTGCATGCAGGGGGGCCGTCAACATTACCTCTTTGTGAGATTTTCAACTTTTGTGACCCAGAATGCAAAAGTGAAATAGAAAATGAGGCGTAATCGCACTATGCTTCACTTGTGCACTCCATCTTACAAAGTGCAAATGGTGATTGCAAATTATGCAGGTGCTAAAACCAGACACATTCTACAGAAATGCACTGGTTTTAAGTTAGCATGAAAAACTTGTACTGGCATAAAACCAAGCCGTTTGGCGGGCGGGAAATGGAGGAGGAGACATACTTCCTCTCCTGTCTCCCACTCCGCCAGCAAAATGTGGCAAAGATGTCCTAATTCAGTAAAGTGAGGAACAAAAGTATTAGGTCTTGGTTTTACGCCTCACTTTACTATTCCAGAACGTGGAAAATGAGCCAGCTGTGTCTTATCTGCAAACATTGGGAGCCCCTAGAAGTGACAATTAAGTTCACGCTATTAATAGAAAGCCTCTTCCATTGAGGCAGAGTTAATGTTTTTAGGTGTGAAATTGTGTCTTTAGGCTCCTCTGTTCGTGATCCCTCCTGCTGTCATCTAGGATTGGGTTATTGCAGCACTGCACCTGCCACCGTTAACCCTCACTCGATTTTAACAGGTGGATATTGTGAAGGCATCATGAAGTAGGACTCAGACAAAAGGAAGTTCAGAAATTCTTCCAGCTCTTGGCTTAGGATCAGCTTCCGCATGCCCAAATTCAAAACAGTTCACAAGAAATCGGGATTCCCTTCCCCAAGAGTTCAAATCTTCCAGCTTTCAAAACCAACACAATTCCTTGGGACACTATTCAGATCTTTTGTCATCAGTACTTCTCACAAGATATCAGGGTTCCCTTCCCGAGAGTTTAAATCTTAAAGCCTTTCAAAACAACGCAATTCCTTGGGAAACTTCCCAGCTCGTTTGTCATCAGTACTTCTAACAAGATATCAGGGATCCCTTCCCAGAGATTTCAAATCTTAAAGCTTTTCAAAACAACACAATTCCTTGGGAAACTTCCTAGCTCGTTTGTCATCAGCACTTTTCACTGCTTCCCATAGATTTTTCTGTTTCTTCACTTCAAAATCACATAAGCGGCTGTTGCAAAACACAAAGGGATGCACTCGGTCTAGGTGCAGTTGGTGGACCACACCGTCCACCCATTACAGGTCACACAACTGATACCCCTTCTTGGCTGCTTTCCATCAACAATTGCCCACTGCCTTTCTTTTGACAGTGAAGCTAGAATCTTTCCTCAGTGTCACACTCTTCTAACACTTTACTGTGGCTTGTTTGGCCACCATGCACTTTGTTGCACTTTCTGTATTCTTCTGCTCTTGCCAATACAGGTTTCCTCTTAACCTGCAGTTCCTTGGACTCTTTTAGCTTTGGCCAATGCTTAGTTTCTTATCTCATACCCTTCTTGGTATTCTCTCGGCCTTGCCAACACTTGTGTCTCAAACAATTCATTCTGTGGTATCTGCTGCTTGCACCACCTTGCTTTCGCTCCATTCACAAGTGCTCATAACTTGCTTTTGCTCTGTCCGGCATGCTAAAGTGCTTACAATGTCTTTCAATTCGTTTGGTATTCAAAAGTAGTTGTTCCGGCATTCAAAAGTACTTATAACAACGTTTAGTTTGTTCGATATTCCAAAAACTTTTTTTGGTAATTCCAAAAAGTGCTTATGTCAACTTTCAGTTTGTTCGATATTCAAAAGTGCATATTTCGGCATTCAAAAGTACATATAACAACTTGCAGTTCATTCAATATTCAAAAGCACTTGTTTTGACATTCAAAGAGTGCTTATAACAACTTTCAGTTCGTTCAGTAGTCATAAGTGTCTGTTTCAAGTTCCCAGAGGGCCCCGGTAAGAGTGTTTTCCTATTTCTGCTGACTGGTTGCATACGGCAGCTCCCTTTGGTCTCTTTCCACTCCCCTCTCTTATTTCTGTCTTCCAATAGCTCTACTCTTCCTTTGCGGGGGCCCCAGAGACCACCACTCGCTTTCCTGGAGTCCTGTGGCGTCTTGTGTACTCCGGCACACCACAGCTCCCACTTCGTGCACCCGACAAGGAGGGCTACAGGACTTCCAGACCCTCTCATGCCAGACCTCAGCGTCCCGCTCGTCTGCTCGACACGGCTTCCAGCTCCCGTGTCTCCAGCTCCTCTCTCGTCAGCCTGCACCTCCCCAGCTCGCTTCTCTCCAGCCCGCTTCTCGCTCTTTTGGTGCTGTGCAGAAAGCATTTTTATATCCAGTTTGCATGTTAAGTGACCTCAGGTATGGGTCATTAAGACTATTTGCCTGACCATGGCAGCATCCATTAGGTGGACATGCCTGATTGTCTGCCTCCATAGCCCTCTTCTTCATCTCAGTACAAGAATACCAGAATAAAGGAAGTGTATATAACTCTGATTAGTCTCTTCCTCGTCTTGGTACATGACTGATGTGTGTCTGCATTAACAATATAAGGCTTATATGTATTAATCTCACCCAAAAGAGGATGTGTCCTCCTAGTTGGTCTCTTCATCGTCCCAGTATTGAGGTAGTGTTTCTGGGGAACATTTGAGAGGGAAGAAAAGGAAAAGGGCTGACAGTAGCCTACTAAGGCTTGAGGGATATAGGGTTCATTCTGAAAAGGGAATGGGGGATACCATGTCTCACCTAAGGACATCCTCTCCCCACTCCCCAGGTTTCCTCCACCCAGGTGACCCTCCCTCGCATATCCACCCCCAGAGTTGCGATCCAAAAGCGATGGCCTTTCTCTGGCCACCTGAGGGGAAGATCCAGGGGGTAAAAGAAGTGAGCATACCCTCAGGTTCCTCATAATATATATGCTCACCTGTACAGACGTCACCAGAGATTCTAGTATAGGGGGCAGACTTTATGAGAATCAACATTCATTTCCTCCCCTGCTGCCACAAGTCAACAGACTAGTTTGAACCAGGCAGAGCTCTTCCCCACAGTAGAATGAATATTATGTTGTAGGGTCTTGCATTATTGTATCGTGCAAACGCGCTATACAACACAAGCATGGTCAGTGGAGCTTTGTGACATACCCCTTGCCACTCTCCTGGCCTTTTACTTTCGCTGGGGCTGGAGGATAGTGGCGAGCAGTGATTGATGGAAACATTCTCCACTTTATTTGTATGCTTTTACGTTCTGTAAACGCCCAATACCATCTAAACCAAAACACCTTCCTGCTCTTGATGTAGATGCCATTCACCTCCCCCAGGTCCCATGCCATAGCCTCCTCTCCATGCTTTACTGCTGTAGACTGGTTAGTGCCTCGAATGGATGGACTGGGGACACTGGCACGCAACATTAAAAAGGTACATTTAAGAAAGGCGCAAAAAGTGTGTGTGCTTGCATGCGTCGTTTGTAACATGGGGTGTGTGTTTGTACATGTGGTTTGAGGGAGCTGTGAACCAGCACCATGAATATGGGGGCCCACATCTTAAATAGGATTTACAGTGGCATACTGGCATATATTCTAGGCACCATCTTTAAAGTGTTTTACAGTGGTTACACTAGCATATATTTTTTGCACAGGCAGCATGAAAAAGTGTTTTACAGGGCATTGATGTCATGTGTTATAGACACAGGCATCATGCATATGTGCTTTACAGTGGCAGAGCTGGCATATATTACGGACTGATCAGCATCATGAAAGTTGTTTACAGTGGCAAAACTAACATATATTTGGTCACGGGCAGCATGAGGATGTTTTTAAAAGGCAATTCTGGCATATAACAGACACCAAGAGCACTTGCATCATAGTGGCAATGCTGGCATATAGTGTGGGTACGGGCATCATGAAATGCTGTACAGTGCTCCTGTGTACTGTTTGTGACCTGACCTTTATTTTGGGGCTTTTGTCATAGAACAATCATACAGTGTATGGGTTTGTACCAGTTTTTTCCAAATATTTTGCTTTTAAAATGCACCATTTTAACCCATTATTTAAAGGAAATCCTGTGGGGAGAACTACCACCAAACCCTCAGACATTGGTTCGGGCTCCCTAACTGCTCTTAGTCACTCACACACATTTAGGGAAAATGTTCACGCTCCTCCAAGGAAAAGATCTACAGCCGCCAGTGACTTGTTATCAATTATAATAGAACGGATTCACCAGGATCCTCAGGTCCTTGACAACAGAAGCTGCCTCCACCACTGAGGAGGAGCAGCACTGCTCACCAAGGGAGGTCTACAACAAGTAACAATGGATGTGGAAGTAAAGACTGCTGCTGCCCATGTTTATTCTGAGAGAATGAACCCACAGAGGAAAACTCATTGTGCAAACATTAATGCACTCAACCCCTCAAAAACATGTCCCTGAATTAAAATGAGTCAAACTTTCTTCATCTGATCTTTACTTGTGTTTTATTCTCCTATCTTTTTTTCCAAAACAGTTTAGTTTTTAAAGGATGTAGTGAGTAACAGTGTGCCCACCCTTTCCTTTAAATACTACTTCACACATCAGTGATAAATATGCAGTGAATTAATGTTCTTTTTCATTGGGAGGTTTCAGCAAACCATGCTACATACCACATACAAACCTTTGTCATACATCAGCAACCACAGGGGAACCACAGGTAACTGTGGATTCTCCATTTTTTTAATTGTTATGGAGCAGCCTCTCAGAAAGTCCTGTGTTTAAGTTACAATCTCCTACTACAAGTGTCAGCTTGCAATATGCAAAACCAGATGGTCTGAGAGTGAGGCCAACTATGTACCCCTTTCATAATATATACTTTGTTTTGGGGGCCTCAAAATCATGAAAACATTTGGGTTTTACAAATGTTTTTCAAGGCATTCCACGTTCAAGAAGGCACTGACTGGTCTCCGCTTGCAGCAAATGTAGCATGTTCAATCCCTCTCCATCCCATAGCCGGTAAGATAGCTCAGCGGGTTGAGCGCTTGCTGCTGCGGTCTATTTGTGATCTGCAGGTCGCAGGTTCAAATACCGGCAAGGCCAACTCAGCCTTTCATCCTTCCTTGGTCGATAAATGAGTACCAACTCCGGTTGAGATGATAAATGTATGTAAATATGTTCTCTGTAAAGCGCTTTGGCTTAAGGCTTATATAAATAATAAATCATTATCACCCCTCACTCTTTCAAGCTATCTATGTCTTTATCACCCCCCGGACCCCATTGTTAACGTAACACTCTTAGCAGCATGAAAATATTTTACTGTGGCAATGCTAGCATATTTTCTTTGCACAACGGGAGTCTGAATTGCCTTTGGGCACACCTAATTTTAAAGGGGTGGCAGCATTGGCATATATTGTTGATGCAACTGCACACACATGGCAACTTTCTAAGACACCAAGACTAATAACAACCAGAACCAAATGCTGCAAATGTAAATAAAGACGAATTTAGGAACTGCTACTGTGCTCATTAATGCTCATATGCTATGTTATGTTACTTGGCATTTATAGAGCGCCTTATATATCATTGGTATGACATCAAAGCGCTGGGGTATCATGAACAAACGTTTTTGAAATGTATCAGATGTAAGAATGGAATATCATGTGTGGGGCACACTTTAGCCCGTCCCCTATCTCAACCCCAGAGGGTTGTAGGACATGCCCCCATTTCCGTGACTCCGCCTTGTTGTTTCATTGTCTCACATTGCTGAGGGTTGCCAGTATCTAGCTTTGGAGATTAGCCCTCACCTTTAGCAGGGGGTCAGCCTGTACGAAACGCAGTCGGGCCAGCTCAGCCATCCAACCCTATGAAATTGATACGCTGCAAACCCTTGAATTGGTAATAACCAATGTTATAGGGCTTAGGAGCAGAAGGAATTTGGTAAGCAGGGCTATTTGAAAACCTGACTATATGCATGTGGAAATATGTAGGACATGGAGTTTTTTTACAATGTATGTGTGTATGCATGCAAGTTTCTCGTATCGTAGTTAATACCATCTCTGGGTTGTTTCAAAGCGCTATTTGGGGCAGGAGAAAGGGAGGGGAGTTGTACACGAAACAGACTCAGCGGTAAGTGGTGCTATCCAACAGATCATTAATTAGTACTCTGCCTCTTCACCCACCACCCCACCCCACCCCTTGCTTTCAGACGAAGAGTATGAAGCTCTCAGCAGGCTAGAACAGTACACTGACCGGCTGGTGATATCCGAGGCTAAGCGCCTAGAAGCGGCTGAGCAGAAGGACCCAACGTGTGCTGGCCCAGAAGAGAGGCAACCGGGAACAGGAGAGAGCGCAAGCCCTACACGGAGAACGAGAGGTAATAAACAGCAATACGGTGTGGTGCAGGGCGTGGGCAGAGAGGGCGTAAACAAGTGGGCTACGACAGGGGTCACCCGCACAGAAAAGTGGCATGCCAGCCATAGGCGCCCCTTGAGAGATGTATAAGTAGTCACATGCCCCCCCAGTGGCTGCTTTGCCCCCCCTAATTGGTGGCCGTCTCTCTCCCGTCAACCCCTTCACACCCCCACCCCACCCACCACCAACAAATAACTCTTTACAAGAGACTTAAAGGTGCTCCTTTCCCCAGGCGTCCTCCCTGGGTTTGCAGGCTATATTTGCTCTGCCTGAGGTCTTTCTTTTGGCCTAGAAAGGCACCGCGGGAATCATTTGGGTCATGGATATTACTGACCTGGAGGTCATCATTGATAAAAAGCTGTCTTTCTGCGTTCTGGGCACACTGCTGTTTTCCAAATGTGCATCTTACACTTGTGAAGAAAAAAACAAAAAGACATTTCCAAATTGAAAAATGCTCTTAAAGTTACATTCACTAGTTTTCTTAAAAACGTGTTTCTTATTTTTGTCGAACTAGCACACAAATACCCTAGGAATTTTGTGCTCTTTCCTTTGTATTTTATCACAGGATATATTTTTAAAGCTGCTGTATACTTGTCAACCTGCTTAATCACAAATAAATGCTTCTATTGTGCTGACAG
Source organism: Ambystoma mexicanum (assembly GCF_040938575.1). Taxonomy (NCBI): domain Eukaryota; kingdom Metazoa; phylum Chordata; class Amphibia; order Caudata; family Ambystomatidae; genus Ambystoma; species Ambystoma mexicanum. Next base: position 686,926,580 of record NC_090938.1, read on the forward strand.
CAGTTATTAGGAGATGAACCTGTGGGTTCATGGGTGTCAGCTTTTGATTTTCACTATGGGGGCAGAAATTCCCCTACCCTCGCCCTGAATATAAGAAAACTACCACCCCAACCCATCCCCTGACCGAACACATTTTAAAGCACTTGTTTTTTTATTAAAGAAATTGCACAAATTCATAAGATTTACAGCCAATATTAAATATATAACATCTTTGCAACAGTCATTCAACCTGATGAGCTACCCTGGTAGCCATCTACTGTAGGACATGTGTGAGGAATTCGACCATCCGCACAGGGAGTGTTTTCTCACCTGGGCTTTTTTTGATTGTTTGATAATGAAAATGAATGATGGGAGATTAACCTCCGAAAATGTGTGAGGCCATTTCCGCACACATTCTTTCTGCTCACCGCACAAAACACATAGTTGTGTACTCCGAGAGGACACAGCCTGCAGCCACCGTCCTCCCCTGTCATGTTCAACTGGAATGTGAAAGCCACGGATACATCAAAGCTTCTCAAGAAGGGGGAAGACACACCTCAATTTGCTATGCAATTCTGTAGGTTTGCTAAATCAAATGGACACTTGTGTAACAAAGTTAGCTATTTAAGTTGTACTCTTCAATGAAAGCAAAGCTCGCCCTGCATTCCTCGCTTGTCCTCTGTGCTCTCTTCCCCCTCTTTTCTCTGTTCACTTCAAGTGTTGATGGAGAGAAAGTGCAGCAGTAACCATTTACTACACTCTTAAGTGCCAAAGGCATGTGTGGGAGTGCTAGGCAAGAATGTCTTTCTTTTTCAAATACTTGCAAGCCAGAAGTAATCTGGAAGATACGTTTAGTAAGCTTTCTATATCCTGTAGAGCAGAGACCAGTGTGTATCAACTTTATATTCTTTAAAAAGACAGTCATGCAATTCCTTTCCTAAAATGTAAGTTGTTACATAATGCATCTTGGAAAAGCGCAGTAATAGTTCAGATTTTTAAAAAAGGGATAAGATCGGAACCCAGGAACTATAGACCTATTGCGCTTCTTGATGTCATAGGCAAGATCTTTGCTACCCAGCTACAAATCCAACTAACTGCATGGATTAAACAGACAGGTTCTTACGATTGCAGACACACAGGCTTTATGAAAGGGGTAGGTTGTGGCCTGAATTTATTAATGCTAAACCTACTTAAAATGGAGGCAATCAAGAATAACAAAAAACATCTACCTGGCATTTGTCGACCTAGTCTCATCTTTATGCTGTATCTGTGCAAAAAATGGACCAAAATTAGAGACCCTGTGCCAGATCACAGTCTGATCTCTCCATAGAATATAGGAAAGACCAAGATTTTTGAACATTCTGCGTTTGAAGTTCAGGAGAAATAAAGGACACTTCACGCATGAGGATAGAGGAGAACCTTTATTAGAACTCTGGTCCACCTATCACATTTTACTTACACCCACCTACATACACCATGGTCTCATGGTATGAACGTCATGGTACCAACCAGGGACCTGTGGGATTTTAAAGAAATCTGCCCGCGAAAGAAACCGAATAAAGCTAAAAAAAAATGTTTCACTTGGAAGACAGTGTTTGTATGATAAAAAGGCAACAAAATGCTACCAAATAATGAATCATAATGTGGGACTACCATGGCTAAGGGAAGATTCGGGTGTTAGACTACCCTTCAGGTCCAGTACGTGGATATCCATTTGTCAACCTACCCCATGCTTTCAACGCAGTTGATCGAAATTTGCTGTGGAAGAAGATGAAGGACCGGAACTGTCCCGAGGGCCTGATTCAAGCAATAAGAGAACTATATTCCAACACCAACATCAAAATCCGGCTTCACCGAAATGGTACACTGTCAGCATCAATAACAACAGAACGTGGAGTAAAACAGGGTTGCCCTTTGGAAGCAGTCTTGTTTAACCACTTTATATCGGATGTCGGAAGATCTTTGAGTGAGAAACATTCTTTCCCCCCAAAAATTAATGGAAATCTGATTGACCTGATACTATACGCAGATGACATTGCTCTCTTGCACTTAACGCTGATAGGCCTTCAATGGAAACTGACAGCTCTGCATAATTACATCAACGAAAATGGCCTTGAAATAAACACTGCAAAAACAGAGATCCTTGTCTTAAAGAACCTGTGTGGGCAAAAGAGGTCACTGAAAGCGAAATTTCATTGGAAAATTGGCCAAGATAATCTGAGATGTGTAACTCAGACAAGATACCTAAACGTAGTGTTAAATTCAAACATCAACGACGAGCCTATGGCAAAGGCCATAAAATCCAAATGTAAAAAATTAACTTCCCAAGGAGCAATGATAAATAAGAAGTATGGGAAATTCAGCCTAAAGCCAGTTATGGGCTTTTACAAAGCCAAGGTGGTGCCTGCTTTAATTCAGGATGCAGAAGCTGCCTTGGGATGTCCTTAAAGGGTGTGGGAGTCTTGTGAATATGTGTTCTGGAAAAAGATCCTACACTTACCTAATGGAACACTGATGGCATGTATTAGGTTTGAGCTCAGCCTTACGTCGATAACAGCAAGAATTATGTGGAACACGCTCTCTTTATATAGGAAAGTGTCAGGCACTGACAATTTGCCTCAGTTCGAGATATTGAAAACAGGCCCGGACAAGGTCAATCAATCGATACAAGGCCTGTGGGGAAAAGCGTTGTGTAGAAACACTGGAGACTTTAAACACGACAAAAGAAACCTTGTGGACCAACCCGAATGAGGTAAAGAAAAAGCTTTGGCAGTGGGACTGGCTGGAAACGATACAACAAAGAAGCCAACACAGATATATGCAGTTGGTCCCTCTACAAGCAAAAGCATACAACAAACCAGACAAATACTTGATAAAATCCCCTAGTAGGTGGTTCCAAGATGTCTTTTTGAGTTTTAGGTTAAATCTATTTGAAACAAAAGAAATCTTAAAACTAAGAAACAGAATTGAAGGGGAAGACGTTACCTGCAGACTTTGCAAACATCCAAACAAAAACTTAAAGCATCTGGTGCTATTCTGTCCTGGCCTCCAAGCCGTCCGCACAACACTCCTGGGATCAGAGATTGGAAAATGATCCACCTGGGAGGACTGCGCTCTTTGAAGGTTCGAATAATAAATTGACATTTGCCTTAATTTACTTCTTGGAAGAAATTAACAACTTACTGCAAGATTCAGGACTTATTCCTGGCCTTGAACAAGACCCTTGCCTTAGTTAAGGTCTTCCTTATTGGAACCTGACAAGAAGCTGATGCACACTTCAACGCAATCACGTTTGAAAATCAAACAGAATGCATGTGCCAGCCAGGCCTATGCAGGCTATGTTGTAGCTTGGAAATATTCTGTTGTCTCACCTGAATTATTTTACACATTGAGTGGCAATTTGACGAGAGCAGTAGATACAATGGTGACAATGTTTTTCGGGAATGAAAGTAAAAATCTTGATTGTAATCATTTTTTTAAAGTTTGTAATAAACTAATAAAAAAATAAAAATAAATGCATATTTACAGTTTTGATACTGTAAAACACTGCATCATCTCCATGCTTTACTGAAAAGTTTAGGTTAGTGTATCTAAATTTCATGGTGTCAGCTGTATTTCATTTTGTTGGGGAAGGTGCATCATATTGGTGAGTAAACACTTTTGAAAATGTACATGATCACATGATGAAATGCTTTTGATGGAAAACCTAGTTCTGTAGCCTGCAGGTTGCATACATCTTACAACTGTTGATCAACCCATGGGCTAACCCATACTTCTTGAAATTCAATATTATTATCACCCTGTTGCTTTATACCAGGTATGCTGAAAGTGAGATGGCCACAAACTACAACACTCCAAATAGTTTGCCCCGTTCTGTGCCTGCTACGCAATCCACTCTGCTTAGTCACTTTCTTTCCTCTTAAATAATGAATCCATAAAGCATACTAGATGCTTTTGCAGAGTAGTGATCAATAGTTCCATCCAGTCTGTACATCTACAGATCGACAAACACCTTTAGTCAGCCTCCAGAGCTTGCTTTGCTTTATGATGATGATGTATTATATTTGACCACCTGCAGGAGACATCTGGTCAAACTGTTTTCAGAGCCTTTTTTTATCATATCTATTCATTTGTGTCCATTCATGCAGCAAACCTTTTACCGTTTACAGACACTCATCTACGGCTCGCAAAGTCTTTTCATCCACTTGCATAGTTAAGTACACTTTATAAAGGGCGAGTACCATTTACAAGAGACGTTTTTAAACTTTTATTTAAACAATTAATTTGCAGTAAATGTCAAATAAAAGTTTCAACAGTTTTGAATTTGTTGTCCTCCGATGCTATGGGTCGAGTGCATTTCTCTATTGAATATGCAAACCAAGTTACCCGACCTGCAGGTCTACCTGAGGTTTAAAGAATTTGCAAGGGGTGACGCCTCTCCCCAATGTCTTATTTCATCAGTACACAAAACTGCTGTATTGTTGCTCGTTTCATGTCTTGGGTACAAATAACTTCTGGTGACATTAACAATATTAGTAAAAAATTGCTCATCAAGTGGGTCCATTTCCTAATAAAAAAACATTTTAATTAGTAAACTCTGCTAATACATTTTTTAAAACTAATGTATGCCTTGTAATTCAAATATGAAAGGTTCCATGGATCTGCTTTCCTATTGTTTCGTTCGGCTGGTGGCAGTGCATACTAATTGAGGCAAGCCGGTGTAAGGGGCTTGATTGCTGAGCAGACAACAGGAAAGCGGGGCTAACACCACTTTGGTATGCAATGTGGCTACTTGAAGCTCATTTTTATTTATTTTTATTTTTTATTCATTAGCATTTCTAAAGCGTGCAGCAGCCCTAAGGCAGTGTGGCACTGTTACAAAGAATCTTGCTGGCTACAGGTTGTAAAGGATGCTTGGTGGTTACATGGCATCAGAGGTTAAATTACATTTTAGAGGTTGCATAAGAGGGTGGATTCATAGCAGTCATAAGTTACATTACATTTACCTGTTACATAGGATGCATTCAACTTAGATATCATATCATCTTAGCGGTTTCGTAGGATGCATTCAACTTAGATATCATATCATCTTAGCGGTTTCGTAGGATGCATTCAACTTAGATATCATATCATCTTAGCGGTTTCGTAGGATGCATTCAACTTAGATATCATATCATCTTAGCGGTTTCGTAGGATGCATTCAACTTAGATATCATATCATCTTAGCGGTTTCGTAGGATGCATTCAACTTAGATATCATATCATCTTAGCGGTTTCGTAGGATGCATTCAACTTAGATATCATATCATCTTAGCGGTTTCGTAGGATGCATTCAACTTAGATATCATATCATCTTAGCGGTTTCATAGGATGCATTCAACTTAGATATCATATCATCTTAGCGGTTTCGTAGGATGCATTCAACTTGGGTACAATATACACTGTGTAGGGGATCGGAGGGGCTAGTTGAACGGAGTGGTTTTGAGGGATTTGCGGAAGATGGATAATGAGAGTTCAGCTCTGAGTGTGTTGGGTAAGGCATTCCAGAGTTTAGGCGTTATGTGTGGAAAGCCAATACCTTCGGCTTTTGCTCTTTTGACGGGAGGAATGCGGAGTTGGTTGGCGTAGTGGCTTCTTTTAGGGCGTGTTGCGGTATCTCTAGATATGGTTTCTCTTAGGTAGGGTGGGGCAGTGAGATTGATGCATTTGGGTGTTGCTGGGAGCCAGTGGGCAGCTCGCCTGGTCTGGGAAATGTGATCTTGTTTGGGGATGCAGAGGGCTGCGCGGAGTGTGTTTGTTTTGTACTGTTTGGAGCCTCTTGAGGTTTTTTGTTGAGGTGCCTGCGAGGAGAGCATTACAGTAATCAAGTTTTGCTCCTATTGTGGCATGAGCAATAGAAAGGCGATTCTCAGAGGTGAGGAAGGGTTTTATGGCATTTATCAGTTTGGTGGTTTTGATTGATTGATTGATATTTTATTTCTATCGCGCTCGTACACAAGTGTGTCAGAGCGCGACAAGGCAAGGCAGGGGAACAGGGGAGAACAAAACAGTGATGACATTGAGAATGCGCAAGTGCATGGGAGAGGGGGAGGGGAAAAGTGCATGGAAGGAGGGAGAAATGGAACGAGCGAAGCAGAGGAGAAACAGATAAATAACAATAAATAAATAATAAAGGCAACAAACAGTGGTAATGCAGCCAGCAATTTGCAAGTGCTAGGTTTAAGCCAGCAGACAGGGTAGGTCTGATAAGTGCAGGAAGGAAAAGGGGGGCTGTATGGGTACAGATATAGACCCCAGTGCAAGGGGTGGCCCGGAGGCAGTGCAGGAGGGTGGCAAGGTGAGCAGGTACCTGGGCCCGACGGACAGAGGGTGGCCAGGTGCACAGTGCCAAGAGAGAACAGATCAGCAGGGCAGAGGGGGAGCGAAGGCAGACGAAAAGAGGAAGGTCTTGAGGTGCTTCCGGAACCGGAGATGGTTCTCCTCAAGTTTTAGAGTGGCAAGGAGGCTGTTCGAGAGGGAGGCCCCAGCCGAAGACAGAGATCTACCCCCAGCTTGTTTCTTTGAAAAACGACTGACCCTGAGGGAGTTGGAGGTAGAGGATCAAAGAACTGGAGAGGGGAGATATTTGCGGAGGGATAGCTGAAGCTATTTTGGACCCAGGCCCCAGAAAGCCTTATGGACAATGCAGAGGGTTTTGAATTTAATCCTTGCATCCACTGGGAGCCAGTGGAGAGATTTCAGAGCTGGAGAGATACGATCCCAGGGCTTGAGGCCAAGGACAAGTCTCGCAGACCTGTTCTGGATTAGTTGCAGAGGGCGGAGAGTAGAGGCAGGTATATTTAGAAAGAGGCTGTTACAATAATCCAAGCTAGAGAGAACCAGAGCTTGGGATACCATGAGCTTCTGGGGGAAGGAGAGGAAAGGCAGAGTACCTCTGAGGAGGTGCAGTCGGAAATTGGACTTTTTAGAGACCTCAGAGATGTGGGCGGAGAAGGAAAGGGTGGAGTCAAAGATGACCCCAAGGTTCTTAGCCTCGCAGGTCGGGGTTGGAGGAGGGCCAAGGGAGGCCGGCCAGAGAGTGAGGGGAAAGAATGGTGAAGGTGTGCCGATGAGGAGGATCTCCGTCTTTCTGGCAATCAGACAAAGATCATTGGCGGCACACCAATCTTGAATGGCAGTTGGGCAATCAGAGATGAGAGAGGGAGAAGAGGTGACAGAGGGCAGCGTGTAAATGAGTTGAGTGTCGTCAGCGTAGCACTGGAAATTTGAGCAGAAAGTGGCAATGCAGTGGTCGAGAGTTTCCAGGTATTGGTTGAAAAGCCAGGGCGAGAGGCTAGACCCCTGGGGAACACCACAGGTAGAGAGGAAGATAGATGAAAGGAAGGACCCAAGTTGAACCTGGGAGGGTCGATCTGGGAGGAAAGAGGTCAGCCAGGCCAGAGCCTAATCAGTGATACCCAGGTTTTCACGGAGACGGTTCAGCAGGATGGTATGGTCGACCGTGTCGAAGGCAGAAGAGAGATCGAGGAGGATGAGGACAGAAGGAATGTTAGAGTCAAGGTTGGAGAGCAGATCTAAACGGATGTTCAGGAGAGCAGTTTCCGTGCTTCTGGCAGCTCTGAAGCCAGACTGGAGTTCATGGAGACAGCCAACAGAATTGGAAAGAAGGTTAAGCTGAGAGATGACCAACTTTTCCAGAAGTTTGCCAAGAAAGGGAGTAATGGAAATTGGGCGATAGCTGGACAAGAAGGATCAGCTGTGGGTTTCTTGAGAAGAGGATGCACAAAGGAGTGCTTCAGAGGGGAGGGGAAGGATCCCAGGGCAAAGGAGGGATGTGAAAATCAGCAAGGGCCGTAGCAAGGGTGTCAATGTGGTCCTTGATGGTTTTAGAGGAACAGGGATTAACCCGTTTTGACGAGGCTTTCATAGATCGGACTTGTCTGGCGACCTCGTCAGAGGTGAAAAGAAGAAAGGACAAGAAGGATGGAGGAAGGGTGGTTAAAGGAGGGTCAGCAAGCACAGATGGAGAGGGGAGAGGAGGGTGGGCAGAGGTAGAGGCAATGGCGCTGACCTGTCGCAACATTGAGACGGTCGAGTCAATGTAGACTCCAAGGGTTTTTACTGAGGTGGAGACTGGAATGTTAGAGTTGTCGATGGTGAAGTGGCTATATTTTTAGTTAAGCTTAGGCAGCATTTCCTTGGGACCTAGGATGATGATCTCGGTTTTGTCTCCATTTAAGCAGAGATCATTGGCTGCCATCCAAGTTTGGATGGTAGTATAGATTTGATGGAGTGCTGCTGCGTCTCGGTCGTATGAGCCTGTGAGAGGGAGGAGGACTTTGGTATTGTCGGCATAGTTCATGTAGGTATGCCGAGCGGATCCAGCAGGTCAAAAAGTGGCTTTGTAAATAAATTGTATAGGGTAGGCGCGGTGCAGGAACCCTGTGGCACTCCACAGTGGATAGTGGTGGGAGCTGCATTGGTCTGGTCTGAGTAGAACTTCATGGCCCTTCCTTCTAGGAAAGAGGTTTTCCATGAAGTGGCTTTGTCTGAGAAGAGGGCTGCGTAGTTCCCATCCCTCTGTGTGAAAGGCAGTGAAGGGCATGTCTGGGTCAATCAGTTACCGTAGGTACCCCTGCAGAGCGGAACCCTTCCAGAGGGGAGAAGTATGTGATTTGAGGGAGACAGGATGTCTGCTCTCGTCACAAACTTCAAGGGAGACCTGCGCTTTAATCAAGAGTCACAGAGGGCTCAGTTAACCAGAGAGACACTTTGATCTTCAACAGACAGGAAGATTGGTGGGACATAGGTATATGTTGCCACCCCTTACCTGTCCTGATCTCATTCATATCAGAAGATTATTGGTGGGGACCCAGGATTAATTAAGGTGGGCTTAGCCTGCACCAATCACTGGGGCCCATTTAGCTTTAAAAGAGGGCTGAACCCCTCACTTAGCAGATCATCCGATGACTTCAAAAGGAGTGAGAAGGACGACTCATTTGGACACGGGCGGAAGGAACAGTCTACCTTACATCTTCCGCCAGTGAAGGAAGGACAGGTGTTCCAAGAGGGAAGCAAGATCCCTCCCCTAATAATCTCCCAGGGAACAGAGGGAGATACGGGACTCAGAGGACCCATCCAGCAGCTCCAGACCCGGTACCCAGCCAACACACATCGTGCCCTGCTAGGTTCTGTCAGCAAGCTTCCTAGGTGGGAAGTGCCAGAGAGTATCTGAACAAAGCATAAGGCTGTTGCCTGCAAACACTCTCCTAAGCATTGGGCCATCTGCCTTGAAAGGATGGCACAGGCCCTTCGGAGAAGCTAGGAGGAATGCCCCTACAAGCATCAACCAGCATCCATCTTTTAAGGACGTTTCCGAGTCAAGTCCTCGAACCGCAACCGGCTGCACCACTGACAGTTGTCACGCCACAGTCGTCAGAGCTATCTGAGATACCTCAACCAGCATTCCAGATCCATCAACTAGCACAGAGACAATGATTATTGATCCCTAGCCGACGTGTAGGCCAGCCTGCAGCCGTCCATCCAGCCTTGCTTGCCGAACTGCCTGCCGCCTGATACCCACAGCTGTCTCCCATCTCGAACTCTGTCTTAGGAGCTGCCAAGCACCCTGGAACTGCCTCAACATGGTTGAGCATCAAGAACTTCTTTAGCACGAGGTACATTGTGGTTCTGCCCCCCTAGTCCTTCTCCGAAGGCCCCTAGAGACGGTTATGACCCTTTGCCCCTTGGTGCTTGAACCAAATAACCTTGAACAGTAAGAGTGATTACTTTACCAGCTACCCTCCTGTCAGTAAGCAGAGTGCATCCCTTTCCTTTGTGAAATCGTTTGTGCTTAGTGTACCTTTACAGGGTAGGTTGTATTTTGTAGTGTGCTAGAACTGTCTGTTATAATAATAAAGTAGATATTGTTTATATAACCTTGACAGAACAGTCCCTTTTAACATTGGGTAATAATTGTATTTTCGATGTGTTGCAACTAACCAACGATCCACAACCTTGCAGAGATAAGCCTGCCATTCCGTCCATGTTACTAAAAATTGGACAAGGAGTTTTATAATTGACTTGTGTTCCAGTCTGTTTGGATCCCTTCTGGTGTACTAGAGATGTGGAGCTGATTGATGGTTTAGAAACAGATATTCATCCCTGGACCACTGGGGCCCCGGAAGTTGATTCATCACATTGGTGGGAAACGGTCGGATCAGTTAGAGCCTTGCGCACAGCTTAGTCACCCGATGATAAAAGTACTGTTGCAGGCAACGTTTAGTCACTGCTAGGCATTAATAATAGTCATGGAGCTTGACATGGAGACTGTAAAAGGCATGATCAAGGATGTCCTGCAGGTCTTATGTCAAGAGAGGGGATGTCATGATGCCTACCCCCGGGGAACCAGACCAGGTCCAGCAACCCGGGAAGCAGACATCACGTTATTTTGAGCAAGCCCAAAAACCCCTGCTAGAGGTTGTTTGGGTGCGGTCCTGGCGCCTATGGCGCTAGGCTCATATGGAGAGTCAGTCCTGGCGCCATAGGCGCCAGGCTCATAGAGTGGAACTTACTTGATGCAGACCATGCTGCACACGCTTCGCGTTATTCTGCATCCAGCAGCGTAACGCTCACCGTGTCTGCAAGCCTGCATCCAGTCTTCTGCCACGCCCACCTCGAGTCTGCAGCTCCTAGAAAAAGGGAAGAACAGAAGGAGAAAAGGTTAGAATAAGAGCAAAACCTTCGATCCTTACCTGAATTCCGGATCCATCGCGCCTTCAAGCTGGAAGAAAGAAGCATTTTACGCACGCCGCCTCGCCTGCTGCAGCCCCGCGCTGAACTCACCGGCCTTTGCAGTATCCTCACGATCCACCGCATCCTTCTGCACGTTCCCCGCCGCACTCTGGCACCTACGGGGAACACAAGAACAGCAAAGGTGAGCCAAGGGAATAAACAGAGGCAATAGTAACTACCCCCATAGACTTACCTGATTACCGCCAGGGGTACTAATCCTCTTCACGGGTCGGCGCAGTCTTCATTGCATCCTCGCCGTACCCCGGCCCATAAGGGGAACAAAAGGACAACAAGGTGAAACAAATGGACAAACAAGGGGAACTCTTCTCACCGCAATAGACTTACCTAATTTTACCGCCGGAGGCATTATTCCCCGAACTTCATATTTTCTCTCCACACCTGAATAAGGGAGCAAGCGACAGGTTACATTCTGGCCTTATTTTATTGAACTGTGTAGGATAAGCCAAATCCTTACCTGAACTTCGTCAGCTACCACGAGGAACTCTTCGCTGGGGTGAAGCTGCAAACTGCAAGGAATCGGTCAAGAGTGAAAGTCAGACATGTGAACTCTTACGAACTACATACTTTTCAGAGTCAATATTGTTCTGGAACCCTCCAATTCCTTCGAGCCAGTGAAGCAACTGGTTATCAACGCGCCCCTGCGCTCAATGCAGGATGGAGAACTCATCTTTTCAAACCATCAGAAGAATATTCCTAAGGGCCAAGCAAACGAAGCTAGGTGGGCCAGTCCAGTCCGTCATCTCGGCCCTTACGCGTCACATTGGTGGAGACCGCAGCTGTCCAGTTCAGATCTACGCCTCTGTGGGAGCCAGGCGAGCGTAACAGGGGACTTCCGCACAGCACTAAGGTTAATAAACCTGAGTTGCTGACCAGCCTCCAAGCTTAGGTAGAAGGGAGGGCAGTTGGGGACAAGACCCCAGCGGACGGGCTAGGCCCTGTCTACCCGAACGAACAAGACTTTCCTGAGGGGGAAAATGACATGGACGACAGCATGAGCAGTGTTTCTCGCCATTCATCCCATCAGGGGCAAGTGTGGTTTCTCAACACTCGAGAGTATCAGTGAAGACAGGGGCTAGTGTGGCATCCTGCAGGTCTCAGACCTCAGCCCAGTCTCTAAGTGGCCCAGTAATTGTTCCGGCTGTTAATAAGCTAGCGGCTAGAAAGCTCCTGCACGAGTAGTTCAATGTGTTAAAAATTTCTTTAATGTGTTCAAAATCGCTGCATTAACAACACTGCAGTTCATTTGCATGGCTTCAAAGTCAACAGTATTTAATCTCCAGCTACAATGACCCTGTGCATAGACTCATTGACGGGGTACCAGTGGTGGCTTCTCCATAATAAGCAAAGGGCACCGACGCACGGCCACCCTCACCCTTTTTGGAGGAGCCAACGAACCAGCCCAGTGAAAACACTGAGCACTCCCTCAGCTGCTTTTTTTCAGCTGAGGGAGCGGAGCGTTCCTTGGCTGGCTTAAACTGTTAAAGGAAAACGCGGTTTCCGTTTGACAGTTCTGTTCCCAGTCTTGCATATTGAATGGACTATGCAAAGCCAGGGGCATTTTGTTTCTCCGATATTGCATGGCCCATTGGGGATGCTAGCTGAGAAACTACATGTTTGTATGTGCAATGGGAAGCACTATTGTGCCTCCTCTCACATTCAAACAGAGCGGGCCACTTCGTCATCAGCACTCCAGCTCTCACACGCATAAGCACGAGCTAGCAAGTGCTATTTGCTTCCGGCTTCCTGTTCATGCTATGTGGAAGCTGGAGCACTGGGAGGGAACTTCAGGAATGGGAGAGATGGTATGTTAATTTAAATATGTGTATGTATGTGTGTATGCTTGTGTTGTGTGTAATTAGTGACTTTATTATGATGATGTGTGTGCGTATAAATGCGCGACTGCATGCTGCGTGTGAAGGTTGTGTGAATGTGCATGCAAGTGTGTTTGTACTGGGACGTGGAGCTTATTTGGGCAGGAGGACAGTTGTGCATCAGCCCAAATCAGCTCCCTGTGTGAGGCCTAGGGGAGCAGGCATGGTAAGTTTTTTACTGCCCATCAATGATAGATGCCTAGTAAAAAAATACCATGCCTACTCCTTGGGCCCACCAGCACCTCGCATGTACACATAGTGTGTGTGTGTGTGTGTCTGTGTGCTCGCGCACACGCATGCTGGGGGACCCAGAGGGCAGGCATGGCATTTTTTACCAGGCATCTATGGTAAAGCAAGCATAGTAAGTGTTACCATGTTGCTAAACTGGCATTTGAAGGCACCAAGTCTAGCCATTTATTACTGTCTTATGACATTTTGTATTCGGTACCTTTGATGAAGCATGCATGATATATTTTATTATATAGCTAAAATGTCATTTTAAAGTAGCCAGCTTGGACATATTGTCATACTGTGGCAGGTCATTTTTAATGGTAAAGCCAACTGGAGTATGTGCTTATGTGGGGATACTGCCATATTTTGGCAGAACAAGCGTGGACGTGATGTCTTATAGTGTCATTACTGGCATAATACGTAAAGCAAACATGAATATGTGCTTAAATAGGAAAACTGGCAGATATTAGTGCAGCCAGCATGGAAATGTATTGGTGCAGCCAGCGTGAAAATGTATGTATACTGGCATCTATTGTGATCAAAACCTGAACATGTGTTGGCGAAATGCTCCTTTGCACTGTTGGTGACTTGCATCTATTGGATTTGTTCATGCATTACCGTTCTCTGGGTGGGAAGCCCCCAACACCTCTTAATTGGTTCTGTCTCCCTCGCTGCACTCCGTCACACTGGCACACCTGGGGGGAAATATATATGCCCCTCCAATAAAAGAATTCACCAGCCGCCACTGGGGTGTGCAGCTAGAAGCTAAAAAAAGGTGAACCATTCAGGGGAGGCAAAGTGAGATTCCTGCAACCATTGCCAAAGAACTAAGGGCGCAGTTGCCTCCTTTCCCCCTGTACTCGGCGCCTGTGGGTGATTAATCTGTTAAAAAGACGGTCCTTGACTTTCATTTGAAACGGGGGGGGTGGGGGATATCTCTTCGGTTAAAATGACTTTTTGACTGGCTATTCTTTAAAGCTGAGCCAGAAGTGATAGCTCTTCTGCTAAATACCACCTCGAACTACACTGCTGTGCTGGGAGTGATGTCTGCTTGAGGTAAAAGAATGCAGTCTCTTGCGGAGTGCAAGGGCATTTTTGAAACTGTTGAGCATGAGTTCACTTTTTAGGATGTATATAACATGATGCAACACTTTTGTTGCATTAAACCTACCATGAACATGCTTAATGACATGTTTTTTTTAACCAGATTGGTAAAATATTTCATTTATTTTTTATTTATTTGAATTTATAAAGCGCACAGCGGCCCTGGGGCATTGTGGCGCTGTTGCAGAAGTGTTTGCATAGTACATACATAGGTGGATCAAACAATACAGACATTGGGCCTCATTACAACTCAGGCGTTAAGGGTTAACGCCACCGTTAACCCTTAACGCCTGATTCTGATTTTAACGCCTGCTTTCAGCAGGCGTTAAAATCCATGGCGCTAACCTGCCATGGTGCTAATTACGCCGCCGTAATTTACGGCGGCGTAATTAGCGCCTTCCCCACTCCCATTATGCCCTATGGGGCAAAAATGGGAATGGGGAAGGGAAAATGGGAAATGGGGATTTACCGCCCCACTCACCTTGGAATGGGGCGGTAAATCCGCCATCCACCATGGTGTAAACGGAGTTTAGACCATGGTGGTAAAGTTGGTGCACTTAGCACCAAGGTTGTAATGAGGCCCATTATATACAAAAGAAGAGGATGAGCGTGTTCTTTGGTTACAGAGAAACAGCATAATATGCCAGTGAGATTGTTGGCAGTTACATGGGAATGACATGGTTAATTGAACAATTTGGTTTTCAGCATTTTGCGCAAAGACATTATACGGTTCTTCATTTCTGAGTGCAGTGGGGAGGGCATTCCAGTTTTAGGGGCTAGGAGTTGAAAGCTGGGGCCTCCTGCTTTTGCCCTTTTGAACGAAGGGACATAGATTTGGTTAGAGAGATGTGTTCTGGTGGGTCTGGATGAGGGGTTGCCGGTGATCCTCTCCAAAAGGTAGGGAGGGGCGTTGACCAAGGTTTTGAAGAGAATGCGTTCTGTAATAGGTAGCCAGTGTTCGTCTTTCCTAGCCTGTATATGTATACTTAAAGCAGGTTGGCTTGTTAAACCTTATTTGGTGTGGCACCACCCCAGCCACCCATGTATTTTTGCCCCCCAGTTTGCCCCCATCCCCCCCCGCCGATACTGATTTCTAGTGATGCCACCGACACTAGCTGAGCGGTGTGTGGGCCCCAGTGCTGGAACAACAGGGGGTGCTGCAGGTTAAGACTGAGTTGCACTGAGCTCTATCTGTTCAGGGTCGGCATAGCGGGTGGCTTCTGGCGGGGCCAGACCCGATACGTTTGAAAAGCAGTTTGTAAATCGGGGGGGGGGGGGGGCGAGGGGGGTGACTGGGGTGCATTCGCTTTGTCAGTGTTGGGCCCAGTCCTGGTATAGGAGGGGCCTTCTGGGCAGGGAGGAGATGTTTGTCAGGACAGAGGTACATTGACAGAGCTAGTTGCGAGGCAAGGATGTTTTGTATTTCTCAGGGTTGAATTGCACTGGCAGAGCGGCCACTGATCTTGTGCGCATTTGATGTCTTGCAGGTCTCGGTGAACACGACCCAGCAAGAACGCCTGCCCAGGACCCTCCTTTGCATTAACCTGAAGCCTTCATACACACCCAGCGCCCTCCGCAGCCCCTCCTCTGGTGATGAATAGAAGAACGGAGCACCTGGAAAGCCGAGGCCGTCTTCTGCTTGCTTTGTTTACTTTTAGGGTGTGTTTTTAGCGCCATCTTACTGATGCCTCTTAGCGCTTGTCTAGCTTTGCGTCAAAGAGCGACTCGGAGAGACTGAGCTTATTAACAGAGGTGTGAGCCTGCACTTGTGCTCGTGAGTGTTGGCGCGCGCTCACATCAAGTAAAAATAATCTACGTCGCTAACTATAAAAGCAACACATTTTTGTTGAGGCCTACACTCGAAGAAACAAAGCGGCAGCAGGAGTTTGCGGACATTGAATATACCCTCTCGCCACCAGGTGGCACTGCAGCCCTACAATGGCCAGATCCGGAGCACGGACTTCACCAAGAATGTGCCCTGGATTAATCTGCTGATGTTTGAGTTTAATTAGTTTGTATTTTTCTTTCTCTTGTATAACATCACATGTCGGGACAGCTGTCTCGGAGGCCTTGTGGGTGTGACAGGGCTCAAATGTATACGGAATCAAAATGCACACATAAAAGCTACTCTTAAATCTGCTGGTTTTGTGAGCCTGTGTGGTAGCAGATAGTTAATATTGTTAAGAGCACACTGAATAGGGGGAATTCTTTTCATGGTGGATTATAATTTAGATCAGCAATTGAAAAAACACTTTCCCAATAGTAAACTGCATCCCTTTGTTCCATTTCAGCACCACGCCAAGGTGCTCGACAGTAGCTAACAGACATCTCTCGCGCAGCCTGTCCAAAACCACAGAGTTTTCTCTCAAAGGTAGCCCACACTGTAATGCAAAGTGGTCTTATATAGTGCAGAGTATGCAGTTTTGCAGCCTCCTGGCGCTAGGTTCTGTAAGAGTGGAAGAGGGAAGGTTGATGCGGGTGGGGATGAGGAGAGGCGAGAGGTGGAACCTAAAGTGTGGATGAGTGCAGACTGGGAGAATCTGCGCCCTGTGTGCTGGTATGCTTCTAGGTGAGTAGTGGTGAGGGCCATGTGCGCAACGCGATTGAGCTGCCTGGGCTTTAACCCTTTCCCCCCCTGAAATTTGAGGTGGGGGAGGGCTTTTTGATAGTCAGAGAGGGGAGAGAAGCCTTTCCTAAAACCTGTGGCTTTAAAGCGTTACTGTGTTTGTGCAGAAACATTTATTTGCACAAACGCAGCAAAACTTTAAAACTGTTAGTTTCAAGAAAGGCTTCCATCACCGCACTGCTTTACAAAAAATGAAATGCACACATCAGCCCCCCTCCCCACGGAAGCAAGGGAACATCTAACAATGTTATGGGCCCGATTCATGGAAATGTGCGCAGAAATCTTACTAAGGGCTGTGCGCCCAGAAGGACACTGCGTGAGCCTACGTGCAGGAAAAAAAGATGTGCGCCCGCGTATACATGGAATTTACTGCACAAAGTAACTGTAATCGCAAGTCGTGGCCGGAAAGCCCCAGACGCGCCCACATGCAAAGCATAAACAGCCAGAACAGCTACCTTTGCACGCTCCACCGAGCACGAATACATGCTCCCTTCAAATAGTGCGTTTGGTCCCCCGCAAGCAGGCCTGCATCTCAACGGTTTACGGCATCCCGACAACATGTGTATGAAAAATTGTAACTCGATTGAAATCTTGAAAAATCGGCTGTAAACCATTCCAGCACCCTTAAGTTGGATCGGCACCCCGGTTGCATGCACGGCCCCTGAAATCAAACTCACTTCCGCGCTGCGATGCCTATGCGCAAGTGTACTTAAGCCTGTCTTTCGGTGGTAGATAGTATGAAAAACATGCATGGGCATTTTCCGGCCATGAGGTTGCGTGATCGAAACCATGAATAGGTTGCGTGCCGTGCAATTGTGGACGTGTGAGGGACTACCTGCAAGCCGTCCCTTGGAACGTCCGCTTTTTTGCAAGTTCTTCCCCATTTTTGGTGTTCTGCCCCCTTCCCAAGGCGCTTGACGGCTCACAGAGACGTGCAAAGCCTGCACGAACTCCGTGCAAGTCCAGGAGAAGTCCCATGCATTCGATTCCATGAATCGCTAAACGGTTCTTGCGCACGGTTTGGCGCGGAAGTCCCTGATTTTCCCTGCAAATAATTCCATGAATCGGGCCCTTTGTGTTTTTTCACATCCGAGGGGAGGGGGCTGATGTGAGCACTTGCTTTATATCATGCAGAGAGGTGAGGGAAGCCCTTTCTGAAACTAGAAGTGTTAAAAGTGTGTTGCATGTTAGCTGATTATGTAGGTACGCATGTGTGCAAGGAGTGTGCCTAGCAGTGTGTCAGTGGCTAGTCAATGTGTGAAGTAGATCAGGTGCTCGCATGCAGTGTGGGAGTGGCTGGTCGATGTGGGATGTATAGCAGACGCCGGCCTGGCAGTGTTTCAGTGGCTAGTCGATGTGTGATGTATATCAGGTGCTCGCATGCAGTGTGGGAGTGGCTGGTCGATGTGGGATATATGGGATGGAAAGTAGAGGGGACAGATATTTCCCATGATATTTAGGTGTCAGAGAAAATGTTTTTCTTTTATGGAGCTCATGAAGGTGATGTTGATGTGTATTCTCCTTTCCCTGGTGCGCCGTGATTTGGCGCCAGCAGTGTCTGCGTGGCGCCCTCGGCACAGCTCCTCCGCGACGGTTTAGCAATGCTAACAATAATATCCCACAGAGAGACCTATTCGCACCAGGATATTACTTTTCTTTCTTAAATATATTGTCATCCAAAGCACTAATAAATGCAGCGCTTTGGGTGACAGTAAATTAAAGCCAAACACCACACGCTCAGTACATGGAAAGTGTTCCATGTACTGAGCACATAGTGTTTCTGAGAATACACCGACCAATCTACCCGGTTACCCGAATGCACGCCAAGGAAAAACCTCCCAACCTTTTAAATGTTATTAATGCATATTTTGAAATTATAAATTAATGTATGAAAATAATGACTTCTAATTTACCTATGTTCCATTATAGATCTTTAATTTTCAGTCAAAGAGCGTCCACCTTTCCCAAAAGAGAAATGTACACAAGTTCCTAAATACACTCACTTCTAGAATGCAACCATTTTGAAAAATCCCTCTCACGAGAAAGTATAGTAACAGTGAGTGACTCTCCTAGACAGAAACTATTTTAACACAGATCTTCTGTCCCAACGCGCTTCAGATTAACAGCCAATCCTTCTTCAGGGGCTAACATTCTGCCTTCCTAAAGGTTTCAAATAATACCAACATATGTTTAGAATAAATGCCTCATTTAAAATATTTTGACAGGAACAAACATAAATAAATAAATAAATGACTGAATGTATGCAGTGCTGTCTTTAATCTGTTTCACCTGTTCATTTAGACACTGTAAAATAATTGTATCTGTCTTATTCGTGATCTAAACCACAGTACAATGCAAACAATCATTTGGGGGTGGGGGGGATGGGGGTAAAGGCACATGCTTACCCCAATATGTATGAACCACGTCCCAACTCGGTCATCATAATCCTATTATCCTTCTCAGCCACTACCAGGAAATCTGTATGGAAGCACAACCCCAAGTTAGAACTGCCTATCAACTGTTAGACAGAGCAACTGCGCGAGAGCCCAAAGACACCCTCCTTACCATATATATATATATATATATATATACACAGTCACAGCGAGCGGCGAGGCACAGAACCGGAAAACCAGTCTGAGTGCCCTGCACTCGTAGTTCAAGGGAAACCGAATCAGTGGAAACTTGTGCCCCTTTCGCTGGCAGGCAGACTGGCCCTGGTAAAAAAAGAATCCTTTTTTCACCAAATCATTTTATCTCTTTACGAATTTGCCCCTCTGGCTGTGTTAAGCTTATTTCACCCGACTTCATGGGTCCCTTCCTCAATTTCTGTGGCACACAAGCGTCCGCCAAAAATGGACAGACATGACATTGCCCTATGACAGGGGAGGGTTTGCAGCACCTCATCTTTAACTGTACTGAATGGCTGCCCAGGTGCAATTTGTGACCTACTGGTATGGTAATGACCGTGCCCCTCAACGCTCTAGACTGGAACGCAGGGGCGTTGCTAGGGGGGGGGGGTTAAGGATGCTATAGCCCCGGGTCTTTTGGTTGTAGCCCCGGAAAGAATCTCAGGACCTAGCAACACCCCTGCTGGAACGCCTGGGTGCTAGCAAACCAGATACTAAAACGTTAATACTAGATGCATCCTATGAGGACGACTGCCCCTATGATCCTGTACTCATTACAATTACCGCAAGGTGAGCTATTTTTGCGACAGTCGGGGTAGCACATCCGTACTATAAGTGGCTGCCGCTGTAGAAATTCCCTGGCCTCACCTCGGGAGGGTTCCCTCCGAGCACACTGGGAAAAGATGGGATTCCGGGTTCTGGGGACATGTTCGCCGAAGGGACGTTTCTGACACTACAAACCTCGAAGTAAGAACAAGTGGGCACAGCAACTGAGATTATGCAATCCTACAGCTTGAGTCTCTGCCCACTTGAGCCCCCGAATGTGAACTCTCATGTATACCTCAAACTCATATGGCACCCGAAGACTAATAGCCACACTGCACAGGAGGATCATGAATACAATTGGAACATGAAATTCCAGTGCAAGACTTAAATGGGCTGAGGGGTATTACCCAAATTGACCGAACACAGTTGACCTTTGAACACAGTTGACCGAATTACAGTGGTCCTAATTGACCTTCTGTAAAATTGACCGTTTGGTTATTATTATATATATATATAATGGGTTGGTTTGGGTTTATAATAATATAAGGCGATTGGGTGGGGGGTTGCAGGGGAGTTTGGATTGGGTGGGGGGTTGCAGGGAGTTTCCCCATCGCATATATATCCTAATTGACCTTTTAAATTCGGTCAGTTGTGCAGAAGGTCAATTGTGATTCGGTCAATTCGTATACAACGACTAAGGAGATGGGGATAGAGTTTACGGGCGAGCACCGGGATAGAATGTGCACACTACCCAGGACGGTATCACCAAACACCAGATTCAAACTGATTCATTACAAGACTCTTAATAGACTACGTGACCTCCGACAGTAAATGCCCGAGATGCAAAAATGCGAATGCGGACCATTTCCACATGTTATGAAGCTGTGGTGAGCTGTGTGAATTCTGGAGTCGCGTATTGGATAATCTATCTGAAGTGGTGATCCATCCTGTACCATATAACCTCATGGGTGCGTCCTTTGGACTGTGGAAGGACTTTTCGATGAGACGGCTGAGATCCTTTCTCAGTATTGGATGCTTAGTAGCTAAGCGCTGCATACTGAGAAGGTGGAAGAATAATGCCCCGCCGCTGGAAAATGATTGGTTGCTGAATCGGCCATGGGCTGAAAACTATGAAGAATTCTATATAGGAACACTGGCAAGTACAGACAAGCCCAAAGAAATATGGCGTGAATTCCATATGTACCTTGCCCTAAGGCCCTCGCCATCAGTCCTCTAATAAATGTAATAATGGCGATGTATCGGTACCCTATGCAACTCTGTAATTGTTGGCAGACCCCACCTTGACGGCATTGTTTGCAATACACACTGTATTACCTCTTGTACCAGCATCGCATGTGTGATCTGTTGATATGCCTGTGTCAGTGTTTTATATCTTTGACTGCTAGGTGTAAATAAAGGTTTAAAAGGCATTTGAAGCCTGGGATCAACGAGTGGCCAGTGGCAGAGAAGTAAGGCAGAGACAGATGGCAATGGCTTGCATGCCGCTTGGCGCCAGGAATCTACCACAAGAGTATAGGAGGCTGGGTGGGGGCTCGGCACCCAATGTGGTGAGGGCGGAACGTCCAGGTGACCAGATGGCATTGGTGTTGGGAGCCCAGAACCAGGCGCTTGGAGGCTAATGTGCAAGGAAGAGGCAGAAGGCAGGAGTATATAGGCCGCTTGATCTCTGGGACTCACAACCAAAGTGCGGGAGGTTGTGCAGGGGCCCAGCGCCGGGTGAGCAGAAAGGAAGCTCTAGGCCTGCCAGAGGGCTCCAAGAGAGTAGGACCAGAAATCCCAATCAGGAACTTAAAGAGGTTAGAGTACTTGAAGAAGGGCTGAGGCAGCAAATTTAGAAAACAGGCACTGAAACTGGAAGAGACCATGCAGGAGGACAGCACAGTGCTGCCTGGACAAACTGCACAGGTGGAGATGCCGTGTACACACTAAGGCTGAGTAAGGGTCTGAGGTGCAGTTGAGTGGTAGAGCTGGACGCACTTGAGATGCCAAAGGGAGGGCCCTACGGTGATTTCCTGAAAGGGGACATTGGTAGTCCACGAAAGGTACAAAATGTAAAGACAAGAAATCAGACTGGCAAGACCAGTGAGCGCAGAATTGAGGTGCAGAAGAGAGCGCCCATGTAGTCCACGATCTGCTTTGTGCATCAAGGGGAGAGAAGAGACGTGGAAATGCTGCTCATGAAGGAAGGTTTGGCCTCAGCGTTGGCCAAATTTAAATGTGATATTACAGAGACAGTCAAGTTGGAAGCATAAAACATTAAGGGGGCAATTTGCATCTCTTCCAAGTTTTCAGAGTTCAGCGGGCATAGACCTTTACAAATTATATGGTAACTCTTTATTATACAAAAACGGTTTCACTGAGCACTTAGTATATTCCCACCCAACAATATTAGGATGGGGTATGTTGCAAACAATCTTATATGCACTGCAAAATAATTGTGTACATGCAGATTCATGGTGTTTTCTTAAATTGCCCATAACATGGTGAGGTTTTATATAGGTTTTGCTTGCAAAAGTACTGTGTGTATGTAAATATGTCAATATCCTAGTACGTATTTTACTGCTACAATACCTCACTTTTTACAGAGCCCTGTCATCTACTATTGGAGGCTAGCACAGGAGCCTGAGAAGGGTACAGGGGAAGGGCACAGAAGAATGTTCCTTGGGGGCCGAAGAACAAATCAGCTACTTTCAAAAACCAAGTCAGACCTTTCAGCAGTAGAGTGAAGGAAATGTGTTGTTTGTTTGCTAAAGATAGGAAACTCTAGTAGCGGTCTAGGAAACTGAACCTTCTCTTTCTTTCTATGCTGAGCTGCTGAGGGCTTTTCAGTATAATCATGTGTTCTGCATGTATGTCCTCTATCATCCCCATGCATCTTGCTTAACTGATAACAGTGAATTGCAGAAGAGGGGTCCCTAGTCACAGAAGGCGGCACTCAATCTGTTGTATCTCCGAGTATCACTGCTATAAACTAAAAAGGCAAATATTTTTATTTCAAACCCAGTAAGGCTCTTGTTGAATTTTGTCTAAGCTGTAGTGAGAAAATGAGGGCAATGTTGGGCTTGCAAGCCGGGATCTGATAGGATTTTACTCCCTACCTGGAGTTAAATAATTATTTTTCAGAGAGTCAAACAGTAATTTGCTTTGCCAATAGGGATAATTTATGCTTATTAAAAGAGGTTTTGTCCCCTTAAAATTTGTCTTAAGATTTAGTTGTAATATTATTAGAGTGCCTCCCTATACCACTGCCCTGCTGGTTACTGATTCGAAAACTATTAGTGGAGTTGTGTGCATAGAAGCAGAGGGTAGGCTCCCATATGTCTGCCAATTTCCAATTTTGTTGGGCACAATTCCCTGTTTTTATTGAGTAAAAACGGGTTGTGTGTCTGCCTCTTAGAGTAAGGCTGGTTTTGAGTAAGTGTTGTAGGAGCACTGTTTGCAGGACAGTGTAATGTGGCTAGTAGGCAGAGGAGCAGGAATTATGATAATTATATTCTCTGGTGCAGTTATTATTCAGGAGGATAGCTCAGGGGCAACGTGCTAGTCTTGGAAGCAAGACGACATGGAGTAACACAGGTTCGATCCCCGGGTCCACGCTTAGAAACCTGTGGGTATTAAGCGTGTAATAAATAACCAATCATATCATATGATGCACTTTTCATCCTTACACACATGAGAGGCATGTTCTTCTGGCCCTTGCATCACTTCATTACAATGGCACACACGCTCCTATTGGCATGTTTTCCAACACATTCCTTTTAGTTGACATCATTCCATCTACAAACACTGTATCCTGCTTGAATTGACAGCCACACCAGCTATTGCGAGTGATGTTTGATTTTTGTATTACGCATGAGTTTTTTTCCCAATGGCATACAAACTTTTCTGCAATTTCTCTGAGCAGCATCAGCAAACTAGCAGCCAGAACTAAACCTATTGTTTATGCTGAGCATACAATGCTTTGTTTGTCAATAAAGATTTTTCTCTTCATAGAAGTACTTTTGCTCATTACTGTGGCATATCATGAAGTCGTGGACCGGTTGATGAGCTCTCTTTATAATCACATATAATATTTGTTTTTTTAGCCTATATTATTGGCAAATGTGCTGCAATATGCACCTTTTGCAGTGGGTTGGGAAGGAAAAATGTCCTAACCTCTCTTCGGAGATGATAGCTCACTAACTATGCATGCTCACAAAGTGGCTCAAGTCAGTTGCGCACAAGGAAAATAATGTGCTCACAGGCGCCTACCATTTCCGCTCTTAGAGAAAAATAATTGGAGGGAACATTGACCCTGAGGGAGTGGATATAGAAAAGGCATCTGTCTTAAGGGCATCACGATAAGACAGATAACAATTAGATAGTAGGGGTTACTGATCTCTAGTACCAGCCTGGGATGTAGGGATGCCTGGGCTATCGGGGGACTGCACATCCCGAAGTTAGATACAGAGAGTCGACACGTGGAGGCCTTTTATACAAATGAGAAAACAAAAACTCGTGCACTATCTCTAGGAATTGGTGTGTTCATGAGGCCACCTGTGCCATGTGGTGTCATTGTCATGATGCCTACCTCCAAGGTGCCAGACAAGACCCAGCTACCCCAGAGGCAGACATCATGTCTTCAAGGGAAGTCACAACAGCCTCAAGTAGGGGCTCTTTGGACTCAGTCCTGGCGCCTTTGGCGCCAGGCTCATATCGGGCCACAGTCCTGGGGGACTTTGTGTTAAAGGTGCTTAGTGTTAACTTACCTGATGCAGACCATGCTGTAACATCCAGGCCTTCTGAGGCCTGAATGGGACTACTTTATCTTTGGAACTACTTAACCATACGGGTGTGGTCAGGGGAGGAATACATACCTGAGAGGAAGGATACATACCTGGAACTACTTTGAAGGCTATTTAAGCCATGCCCAAGCAGTAACTCACGCTTCGCGTTGTTCTGCATCTACCAGCTGGACGCTCACCGTGTTTGCTCCTGCATTCTGTCTTCTGCCACTCCTGCCAGCATCCTGGAACACCTGCAAAGAGAGAAGAGAAGAGAAAAGGGTAAAGAAGAGTCCTTACCTGCTAAATCCGCATTCCGGAGACATCTCGCCGACGGTCCTGAAAAGGAAGACATCCATTTAAAAGCACATCGCATCGATCGCTGCAGTGCCGCATCTCACTCACCTGTACAAGGTACCACCACCACGTTCTACGGCGACATGTGGACTCGCAGCCACATCACCGCGCCTAGGGAGAAAAAGACAAGAATAAAGGTGAGAGGGGAAAGAAAACAAGGAAACCTTAATTTCCATTACAAAGCTTACCTGTTGGGTTATTCCAACTTCATTTTGGGTCGGTGCCGCATCCTGGCATTTCCGGACCCCGGCCCCTAAGGGGAAAAAGAGACATCAGCGTTAGTGGGCGCATGAAAAGGCGTTACCCAACGCCCATTAAAGACTTACCTGATTTCTTCTGGATTGATCTTTGTTTCGGGTCGGTGCCCCATCCAGGCATTTCCGGACCCCGGCCCCTATGGGGAAAAAAGACATCAGCGTTAGTGAGCACATTGATTCAAGGACACTGAGAGAACTCTCATCAAGCTCACCAGAGTCTCATTCTTCGGTTCCATAGCTCTTCTCGGAATAGTTTCCGCACCTGAAAAAGAGACAACGAACAATTATTATTGCGGAATCATACTCAGTAACAGAATCCTTACGGTACTATACCAGGAAAATAAAACTTGAACCCTCTACAATCAAAATCCCAGTGAAGTAACTGGATACAACGTGCCCCTGCATGAGAAGCAGGATGGAGAGCTCAACCTTTCAAACCCTAAGGTGAAACTTCACGTGGGGGTCGCAGGAAGGTTTCGTAGAGGGGTGAGAAGGGAGCGGGAGGCTTATACTTTCTCCCGCAGATTGTTAATACTCCCTTTTCACATACAGAAAGATATTCCTGCGAGCCAGACAAGCCAGATTCGAAGGTCCGGTCCAGTCCATCTTCCGGGTCCTGCGCTTCACCATAGAAGAAGCAACAACACTCCAAACCAGACCTGCGCCTCCGTGGGAGTCAGGTGAGCGTAACAGAACGCGAAGCCTACCTACAATTTCCCACCCGGGCGCTATGGAAACTTCCGAGACAGACCAGCTGGCTCAGCTTTTGGGGGAATTAAGGGCAGAGGTACACTCTGCCCGCTAGGAAACTAATGCTCTCAAAAGAGAATTAATCTTATCCAAGGAAAGAACTGATGACCTGGCCAAACGATTGTTGCAGGGTCAAGCAGGACAAACTCCTTTACCTAGTTCTGGGGGTAATGCCTCGTCAATGGTTTCGAATAACCCGGTACAAATCAATCTACCTGGAAACATGCCTTTGGCTCCGCCTGAACGTTTTGCGGGGGACCCCAAGAAATATGCCGTTTTTATGAACCAATGTCGCCTACACTTTCTATGCAGACCTGGGGCCTTCCCTAATGATCAAACCAAGGTAGCCTTTGTATTATCTTATCTCAGTGGCTGTGCTGCCGATTGGTCTGTTCCGTTGGTAAGTCAGGATGCCCCAATTCTCCAGGATTTTCAAAGCTTCCAGGCGAGCATGGAAAGATTATTCGCTCGACACTCTCAGGGACAGGCCCTTGACAACGAACTACTATCCTTATGACAAGGTAACCAAGATCTCTTATCTTATATTGCCACCTTTAATAGGCTGGTTGTAGAAACTGGGTGGCCCGAAAATAAAAGGATCACACTATTTCATCGAGGCCTGCGCGGAGAACTTAAGGATGTTCTAGCTCAAATAGTAAATCCACCTCAAGCCTGCTCAGAATACATAGACTTAGTGGTCCAACTTGACCACAGACTGCAAACTAGAAAAGCAGATCGGTCCAAGTTCAAAACTCGAATGCTGATCAAAACTCACGCTAACCCTAAGAGTACTGACGATTCAGAACCTATGCAGATCGGCGGTGTTAAAGGACCATTGACGCAGAAGGAACGAGAGAGAAGACGGCAAAAGCAACTATGTCTCTATTGCGGGGCTTCTGGTCACTTTCTACGAGACTGCCCGGTAAAGCCACCTAAGAAGGTGGTTGGAGCCACGGACAACAATTTAATAGAACCTGATTCGGGAAACGGTCAAGCCCGACAAGCGTAGAGGTCCGCTTGCCGAGCTTGAAAACAGACTCTTTGACCTCGCATTTTGTCATGCCAATGGTGCTCTTGGACCCGAAACAGCCTCAGCGGTTGCATGCTATAAAAGCATACATCGACAGTGGAGCTATTGGAAACTAAGTAGATTGTGAATTGGCCTCCAGGATTAATCTTCCTCTCCGTCCGAAAGTTAACAAGGATGTCATTACTACAGTAGATGGAACCGAAATAGCCTCAGGGCCGGTAACACATTCCACTACAGAAATGACACTAGTGGGACAGGATGGACATCGGGAAGCAATTGTGTTCGATGTAATCAAGGCCCCACAATTTCAAGTAATTCTAGGAATCCCTTGGTTAGAAACACATAATCCTCGAATTGACTGGCGAGCAAAGAGAATAACCTTTCCTGATTGTGAACTGACTTGTTATCCAAGAAATCCAGATATGGGTCTGGCCACAGTAACTTCCACCACTATACAACTACCGGTTGAATACCAAGAGTTCCAAGATGTTTTTCAAAAAGAACAGGCGAACACGTTACCTCCCCACCGGTCGTACGATTGTCAAATCGACCTGGTACCCAATGCTCAACCGCCCTGTAGTAGGATTTATGCTCTTACTGAACCTGAGAACGTTCATTTGCGTCAGTATTTAGATCAGTATCTTGCCAACGGTTTTATTTGCCCGTCAAAGTCTCCTGTTTCCTCAGCTCTGTTCTTCGTGCCGAAAAAAGAAGGCGACCTTCGAACATGTATTGACTACCGCGCCCTAAATCAAATAACGATTAAGAATAGTTATCCTCTGCCTCTGATCCCTGAACTTCTTGACCAGGTAAAAGATGCTTGTATATACACCAAGTTAGATCTCCGAGGAGCTTATCACCTGGTACGTATAAAAGAAGGCGACGAATGGAAGACTGCATTCCACACCAATTATGGGCTCTTTGAATATCAGGTGATGCCCTTCGGATTATGCAACGCACCTGCCGCATTTCAATACTTTATGAATGATGTTCTTCGGGAACTTATCGATGTTTGTGTCATCGTATATATCGATGACATCCTGGTATACTCCTCCTCGGAATCCGAACACAGAAAACATGTCAGGGCAGTTGTTGAGAAATTGCGCCAGCACAACCTGTTTGCGAAACTCGAAAAAAATGCGTTTTTCATACCACAGAGGTCGAGTTTCTCGGATTCATCCTGACACCTAAAGAGTCCGAATGGACTCGCAAAAGGTGGACGCCATCCTCAAATGGCCATCTCCTAACTCTGTTAAGGGGGTTCAGAGTATGCTTGGCTTTGCCAATTTCTATCGAAGATTCATCCCAGAATTTTCTCGAGTGGTTCAACCCATAACAGCCCTCTTACGGAAGAATAAACGTTTCGAATGGACTCCTGAGGCAGAACAGGCCTTTCAAGACCTAAAGATCAAATTCACCTTCGCCCCTGTATTGAAGCATCCGCGCCCAGATCTCCCTTACATTGTTGAAACCGACGCTTCCAGTTTGGCCATGGGTGCTGTCTTGTCTCAAAGGTATCCAGAAACTAACCAGATGCACCCTGTAGCCTTTTGGTCCAGGAAATTCAAGGCTCCTGAAATCAATTACGCAATCACCGACAAAGAATTACTAGCTATTAAGTCCGCCTTCAAGGCTTGGCGTCATTACCTCCTCGGCGCAAGACACACCATTACGGTGATTACAGATCACAGGAATTTGCAATATCTAAAAACGGCCAAAGCCCAATCATCCCGCCAACTCCGATGGGCTTTATTCTTTGCAGAATTTGATTTCATAATCACCTACCGCCCTGGTTGCAAGAATGGCAAAGCGGACGCTTTATCCCGGATTGGAATGGATGAAACAAATTCAAACTTAGAACCAGTACCAATTATACCCGAACAAAGAATTTTAGGCTTGACATCTTTACAAACTATAGAGGACGTTCAAACTCGAGTTAAACAACTTTTAAATTCCACAGCCTTGAAAGAATGGACTCAAAAGGGGTCACACTTTTCCGTTAATAACGATTTACCATACTTCCAGGGGCGGTTATTTCTGCCCAACAAAGAACTGCAAGAATTGGTCATTGCTCACTATCATGATACATTAATGGAAGGACATCCTGGTATCGCAAAAACTGAGGAAAAGATCAAACGACAATTCTGGTGGCCATCCTGGAGAAAAGACATAAAATATTTTGTGATGTCTTGCAGAGTTTGCGCCCAAAATAAAGGTCAAAAGAAGAGACCAGCCGGTCTCCTACAACCCTTGGATATTCCACCGGCCCCTTGGCACACCTTGTCAATGGACTTTATTACCGACCTGCCTCCTTGCTATGGATATAACAATATCTTGGTAATCGTGGATCTGTTCTCCAAGATGGCCCACTTTATCCCTTTAAAAGGGGTACCTTCAGCCTCCATCTTGGCCAAGGAATTTCTGGAAAACATAGTTCGTATGCATGGTTTTCCATCCATATTAATCTCAGACCGAGGAAGCCAATTTATTTCCCATTTTTGGAGGAAATGTTGCCAACTGGCACAAATTGATGTACGCTTATCCACTAGTCACCACCCCCAGACCGATGGTCAAACCGAGAGGACTAACCAAACCCTTGAACAATATCTTCGTTGCATGTTGCATCAATCTGAAAACAGCTGGAAAGATATTCTATGGATCGCAGAGTATGCATATAACAATTCTGTACATTCTGGAACAGGACAAACCCCTTTTTACACCTTGTATGGTCATCATCCTAGAACCTCAGACCTAGACCCTCCTCAAAACCTGGAAATGCCTGCAGTTGATCATTTGCATTCTACTATAACCCGAGCCTTCAAGGAAGCTACAACTCATTTGCAACAAGCCAAGAAAAAATACAAAGAAAATGCTGATCTACATCGGAGTGAAGCACCTTCGTACCAGATTGGAGACCAGGTGTGGCTGGCAACTAAGCATTTGCCTCTCAAAGCACCGCAGACTTTTAATCCCAGTTACATTGGACCCTATCCCATCAAAGCTATAATTAACCCGGTGGCCTTTAAACTCGATCTACCAGCCAACATGCAAATTCATCCCGTTTTTCATACATCACTGTTAAAACCGGTGCAGCCTGGAACCAGACTAAGCAAACCACCTGAACCAATTCAAATCGATGGGGAATTAGAATTTGAAGTTAAGGACATATTGGATTCCAAAATGTTAAAATCAAAACTCTTCTATCTAGTTGATTGGAAGGGGTACGGACCTCAGGAAAGATCTTGGGAACCAAGTGACCATGTACACGCCCCGCGATTAGTGCAAAGATTCCACCGAAAATTCCCAAGCAAGCCGAAACCCCCGGAAAGGACGACCTTGGGAGGGGCCTTGGGAGGGGGTACTGACATGATGCCTAACTCCAAGGTGCCAGACAAGACCCAGCTACCCCAGAGGCAGACATCATGTCTTCAAGGGAAGTCACAACAGCCTCAAGTAGGGGCTCTTTGGACTCAGTCCTGGCGCCTTTGGCGCCAGGCTCATATCGGGCCACAGTCCTGGCGCCATAGGCGCCAGGCTCATAAAAGGGGACTTTGTGTTAAAGGTGCTTAGTGTTAACTTACCTGATGCAGACCATGCTGCAACATCCAGGCCTTCTGAGGCCTGAATGGGACTACTTTATCTTTGGAACTACTTAACCACACGGGTGTGGTCAGGGGAGGAATACATACCTGAGAGGAAGGATACATACCTGGAACTATTTTGAAGGCTATTTACGCCACGCCCAAGCAGCAACCCACGCTTCGCGTTGTTCTGCATCTAGCAGCTGGACGCTCACCGTGTTTGCTCCTGCATTCTGTCTTCTACCACTCCTGCCAGCATCCTGGAACACCTGCAAAGAGAGAAGACAAGAGAAAAGGGTAAAGAAGAGTCCTTACCTGCTAAATCCGCATTCCGGAGACATCTCGCCGACGGTCCTGAAAAGGAAGATATCCATTTAAAAGCACATTGCATCGATCGCTGCAGCGCCGCATCTCACTCACCTGTACAAGGTACCACCACGTTCTACGGCGACATCTGGACTCGCTGCCACATCACCGCGCCTAGGGAGAAAAAGACAAGAATAAAGGTGAGAGGGGAAAGAAAACAAGGAAACCTTAATTTCCATTACAAAGCTTACCTGTTGGGTTATTCCAACTTCATTTCGGGTCGGTGCCGCATCCTGGCATTTCCGGGCCCCGGCCCCTAAGGGGAAAAAGAGACATCAGCGTTAGTGGGCGCATGAAAAGACATTACCCAACGCCCATTAAAGACTTACCTGATTTCTTCTGGATTGATCTTTGTTTTGGGTCGGTGCCGCATCCAGGCATTTCCGGACCCCGGCCCCTATGGGGAAAAAAGACATCAGCGTTAGTGGGCGCATGAAAAGACATTACCCAAACGCCCATTAAAGACTTACCTGATTTCTTCTGGATTGTGCTTCGTTTCGGGTCGGTGCCGCATCCAGGCATTTCCGCACCCCGGCCCCTATGGGGAAAAAAGACAACAGCGTTAGTGAGCGCATTGATACAAGGACACTGAGAGAACTCTCATCAAGCTCACCAGAGTCTCATTCTTCGGTTCCATAGCTCTTCTCGGAATAGTTTCCGCACCTGAAAAAGAGACAACGAACAATTATTATTGCGGAATCATACTCAGTAACAGAATCCTTACGGTACTATACCGGGAAAACAAAACTTGAACCCTCTACAATCAAAATCCCAGTGAAGTAACTGGATACAACGTGCCCCTGCATGAGAAGCAGGATGGAGAGCTCAACCTTTCAAACCCTAAGGTGAGACTTCACGTGGGGGTCGCAGGAAGGTTTCGTAGAGGGGTGAGAAGGGAGCGGGAGGCTTATACTTTCAATGCTCCCTTTTCACATACAGAAAGATATTCCTGCGAGCCAGACAAGCCAGATTCGAAGGTCCGGTCCAGTCCATCTTCCGGGTCCTGCGCTTCACCATAGAAGAAGCAACAACACTCCAAACCAGACCTGCGCCTCCGTGGGAGTCAGGTGAGCGTAACAGTCATCAAGCCCCAATACGGAAGCTCACCGCGTGAGACAACGGACAAAGACATTGGCGGAAGGAGACTCCTGTGGAACCGAGAGCACTAAGCCGCCTCGACCGTGAACTCTGGGTGCTAGGGGTTGAATTGGAATCTCATAGTCTTGATCCCTTAGCATAGGAATCGGAGGACTCCTGGGGGTCAGCCGGGTCGCTCAGCCCTCCAGCTAGAACCGTCCTTCGCGAGGAACTGTTAGTGATCCCGGCGAGCCTGAGGGTCTCTCAGGAGCATGAAGCGGTACAGAGCTAACCAGTCAGAACACAAGCCACTGGTAGCGTTTAACCACACAGTGGAATGTCTGACCCCTGCCGTAAGTGCTACATGACACACCTCCTATCTGTAGTTGGGACCTCGGGGTACAGGAACTGTAGAGGGCAGCAATGCAGGCTTGTAGTAGAAATGGTGAAAGGAGTGCAGAAGAACAGTACCTGGAACCTGATATTGTTAGCAATGAAGAAAGGGGAAGTATATCCAGTTCCTATCTTGATAACCTAGAGTCCCACATACATAAACAAGGGCCCGAAACAAGAAGCCTAACTAATGACCTAAGTAACTAAGAATAAGCAGAAGATCATTTTATGGCCTAGGTCCAGGGGGCCCAAGGGGTAATCTGCAACCATTGTAAGAACGCAAATGAAGCATCTTGTAGAGCCTGAAATACTCTTCCTGAAGGATGCAGTGATTATATGCCATGTGACACTCCCGAGGAAAGGACCCGGGAGCGTTATGTGCTTGGCGTGGTTTCCAAGGCAACAAAGTAACAGAAATGTCACTGCAGCAATAAGCAGCATTTAAGCTTGCCAGACTAGTTGTACGTCGAAAGGGAAGGCGAGACAACTGAGCGGTCTTGCTCGCAGCCATGACTGCAATTGCCAAGGAAGTCGGTGAGTGTTAGAGTAATAGGCTGCGAATCGGAAAGGGTGTAGATTCCACGTCACAGGGATGCCCAGATGTGGGTCCGGAGCCTGCTGGGCCTAGAGACCCAAGCTACTCCTAACTGATGACGCGAAACAAGGCTGCAACATGTCTGGGGATGTTTGTGGTCTCGAGAAGAAGCGATGTGACCTGGCAGTTCGGGCTGGGCTGCCCCTTATGGGGTTGGACCAAGCCTGATTTGCATATGGTCTTTCCCCTTTTATAATGGCTTGGCAGGCTGAAAAACGATGGTCTGTGGAGTTGCCCAGAGCTGTGCACATGGTTATGATTTATTCAATACCTTCAATCCATCAAGTTTTAGTTTTTCATCATTGCCTGTGGCTTTGCATGTCTGAATAAATGCAATTCATATTATATCCGAACTTCTCTCCTTCATCCAGCGTGTATAAATGAAACCCCATTGAAACCCGCAATGTCTCCTTTATGTTTGGGCAGTGATGACCTCTCCAGATAAACGCTATCCCCTTGACTGATACCTTTAAATGCAGAATGGAAACGCAGAACAGAAGCTGCTGTGTGGCGTGTACCTGATACTGTAGAATTACAACAGAGCATCCCAGAGAGGCTGGGACAAGCTCGGCAACACTATCAAATATGGCCGAGACACTTATGCCTGCAACAGGGAGAAACTCCCAAAGAGATGTCGGGCCAAGTCTCGGTACTGCTGAAAAAATGCTTAGCTACTAGAACATACGACAAGCTCATAGAATGGTCCCAGATCAATTAACCGATTCCCTACCCCTGTATCTACAAACAGTCATCTGGCAACTGCATGAACCCAGTTTGGAAGACGCAGTTCAAACTGCTAATGCTCACCAAAGGGCCATGTATCACAGGAATCGATCCTGGGGCCTAAAAACGTCAGAAAACTGGGACACGAAGAAGAGAAGTCAGGGGAATCCCAGTGCGGCTACACAAGCAACTGAAATAAAGACTAGGGGCCTCTCTACAAATATTCCAGTGTGGAAATAACGTGCCGGTAATAACGTTTACCGGCACGTTTCAGCACTGGCATACTAAACGTTTGGTGGTGGAGTGGCCGGATTTACCTGCAGCTTCTTCAGGGATGTTATTTGGGGGTCGCCAGAGGTCGCACCTGTGTCCCTGAGGTCTCCCTTGCTACCCCTAAAAATACGAGTGGCTGGCTTTCTTGTTCAGGCCTCTTAAAAAGAACAGTGGGTTCTGCATGTGTAAAACTTTGAGCAGCGACCCTAAATAAGAAAGAATAGGAATAACAAATAATGTGTCTTTCTGGAATTATATACAATAATTGCTAGACTCATTAAAGGTTTATTTCAGGCACAGTTCAGGGGGTGGGTCACTGATTTAGTTTGTTCTTAAACACCTCAAATTCACAATGCAGACGACAACTTGCAAAAAGCATTTAGAGCAGAATAAGCATCCATTTCGAACTATGGGCCTCATTCCGAGATTGGAGGTAGCCATGGCGCTATTTACGCCATGGCTGCCTCCAATAACGGGTCCGGCACCGGTGTTGTTCAATGGGGACTTACCGGTCCATCCTGACACTGGAGGGACCGGTAAGTCCCCATTGAACAAACCATTCCCCATTCCCATTTGAGCTCCCATAGGGCTCAATGGGAATGGGGAGGGCGCTAAAAACGGGCTCGCGAGTAGCAAGCCCGTTATTAGCGCCCTGGTCCCTTAGCGGGACCCGTAAAGGACGTGTGGTCTGACCATACGTCCCTTACGGTTCCCACTAAGGGAACTCGGAATTGGGCGGTAGGGGATTACCGGCACCGGTCTCCTTACCGGTGCCGGTAATTCCTTACTGCCCACCTTGTAATGACCCCCTATGCATTTTGATTTTCACAACTTGCAGTTATAGCATGGTTTTTCTGCCGTTGTCTCTGTTAAGATCATCACACGACATTCCATCTCAGTGTCGTCGGTCACTTGACAAAATCCCTGTGCCTAAAAGCTTGTGTATAGTGTAGAAATGTTTGACCATAGCACATAAAGTGGCCCTTGATTTCGTCGTGCCACAATTAATGCTTTGTTGTAATGTGTCTATCTTTCCTATCTCGATGGCATGCTGTTCAGGATGTTTGTTTGCATGTATGAGGTAACGAGGGCCCAGAGTACGGGACGCTGTGTGAGTGCGCTGCTTTCCCTGCGCTACTCTAAATTCTTTAATTCTCAGTTATGAACCCTCCCAATGGTATCTATTTAGCCAACCTCTGAAGCCTGAAAAGTATCTCCATGCAGGCTTGACATGTGGCCAACTTTGTACCGGACCTGTAGATGAACTGGCCTGCTGTTATATCTCAGTTACCAGTTTAATGGTGTCCACTAAAGAGTGTAATTTTCTTTCTGACTTTGGGAAGATTCAGACATGTAATTGCTCATTTTACTATAGCCGGTAAGATGGCTATAGCCGGTAAGATAACTCAGTGGGTTGAGCGCTCTCTGCTGCGATGTTTGTGTGATCAGCAGGTTGCAGGTTCGAATCCCGGCAAGGCCAACTCAGCCTTTCATCCTTCTAAGGTTGATAAATGAGTACCAACACAGGTTGGGTGATATTGTATGTATGTTTGTTCTATATAAAGCGTTAAGCGTAAGTGCTATATAATAGCTTATCATTTGGCCTTGGACATTCACAGTCATTTGGAAATATGGGCCTGTACAGACTGATATTAATAATATCCATTCTTGTATGAAATGTATATCACACTGATATCGTAACCCTATTTTTCGTAGTGTACTGAGGAACAAAAATAAATCCGGAATGTGGGATTGCTGATTAGCTGTGCGCTAGTTTCCACTCTCGACTTCTCTAGCAACTTTTATTTCAAGAAAAGAAAAGAAGTGGGTGGCAGCGAGCAATTACATTCCCGCAAAACTTCCCACAAAGTTTTGTAATTGGTAAATAATAAATTGTGAAAATGGGAAAATGTCCCGCGCTCTACCCAAACTAAATATTGAAAAAAGTCCAATAATGACACCAAATGTGCCAGAAGAAACACATTTTTCCGAATGTTAATTGAATTGATGTCTTTTTTAATTTCTTATGTAGTAGGCAGCTGACACGTGTTTTGACCATAGGTCGTTTTCAAGGCTGTTTGTAAATTCACCCATCAATACCAATTACATGAAACACATATATTATTCATAAACGATAAGAGAAAATATATATATGCATAGTATATACATTCCAACTATATTTCAAAAGGTGTAGTCATCACAAATTATTTCAAATAAAAAACCATACCATATTATGTCAAATATCAGGTCAGGATGTAGTGGTAAGTTCAGGGTAGTGGAGAGAACATTTGCAAAAAGATGTAAAGAAAAGCATATTTTAGCGTATTCCTTCTGTCCGTACTCTAGATAATTATAAACCCAAGTATTTCTTATTTCCCAAAATATCTGTCTATTCATCCATCGTCACTGTAGCATGTGAAACCATCCTATCAGAGTCAAAACAAGTGGTTGTGGGACCTAATTCCAATTCTGTATTAACCCCTCCCCAATTGTGTGACTGGGTATTTCCTATTTGTTAGTACTCATTGTGAGATAATCACCTGAATATATATAGTATGTTCGAAGCTTGGTTAAGAGTGCTGAACAATTATCATGCAAAATAATAGTGACCCGCAAACTTATGTACTACTTTTCCCATTACTTAGAACAATGTCACTTCCTGTTTTATCAAGGGGTGAAAGGTTGTGTTCCATCACTTCCTGTGATGTCACTTTGAGATGGGGTCAAATTACATCACTTCCTGTGATGTCATCAGAGGTCATGGGTCGTGTGCTATCAGTTCCGCTGCCCCTGGGATTTTGGTGAAATGATGTCCCTGTCTGAGCTGCTGGTAATTCTGGCACCCCACCACCAAAAAAAGCTGGTATTACTGGCACCAGTATCGCCGGTAATACCAGCAATTCCTCCATGGAATGGGGAATACCAGCACTTACAGTCACTTGTAATCTGCCGGTAAATCCGCCAGACCAATTGGCGGTAACAATATTACTGTTTGGTGGTATCCCTCCGGAATTACCAGCGGGATACCACCAAATGTGTAATGAGGCCATAGGTCTCCCTCCCAACTGACGTGAGGTGAGAAAAACCTTGGGAGGTCTTCTTCCAGAAATAAAAAGAAGCTGCACCTGTGGAAAACCTGAACACATTTCCAGATTCTGCCCAGAAAGAACCCAAAAATCACGGATGGAAATCGGGCTCATGACACCAGGACTCTAAACCCTTCTGAAGAAGATCACGCCTGACTCAGCGAAAGGACGGGTTGACCCTGAATATCCCAAGGGCCTGTTTCCCGATGAAGCAGAGGAGCCAGAATCAACCCCCTGGGCAGTATATACTACAGAGGCGGTGTACGGGAAATTCCACCTACAGGGGACAGTGCAATGGGTCCCAGCAAGAGTCTGACTGGATTAAGCAGATGATGGACAGCTCTTCGAGTTGGCTCAATCAGTGCCAAAGAGCTTCTGGCAGGGTCTCTGTCCCAGATCATTGGGTCCAGGTTGATGGCGATATGTATCCTCATGCCACAATAACCATCCAGGTTTTGGACAAACAAGTAATTATTTCAATGCAAGTCATGCAGGGACTCCCTGAAGAAGTTCCTTTGGGCACAGACTTACCTCTGTTTGATCATCGCCTTATGGCACTACAAGGGGAAGGGTGGTCCGTACTTCCATCATGGCATCCCCAGACCGATAACTTGCCCGCGGATGAATGGAACCTCCAAGAAAGGATGAAAGTGTGTGGCAAGGTCAGTAAGCAGATCCTATCAAGAGGGGATGCGGACCCCTCTCCGCCTTGGGTGGGAGGCCAACTGGGTTGGAAGCCAGAGCCAGTCCTACCCCAGAGTGGGAAGGTGGCAGTTGGCAGGACCCAAATCCCTGTCCCTTCTTACAGTACGAGCATGCTTATACAGAGTACCACTGTCAATCACCCCCATGCCAGTGTTGCACAATGCTGGCCAGTTTCTTTCTGTTTTTCTACAGGAAGCTACTTGTCCCAATAGAAAGCCGATGGAACAGCTGATCTGCAGTTTCACCGAGTGGCTGGATACCCACAAAACCAAACTGGCATGGTCCTGAAGGAAAGCTGCTATGCCATGCAGAGTCATAGGGCCTCATTACGACCCTGGCGCTGACGGAATGAAGGGGGCCGGTACGGGACCGGCCTCCTTCATTCCGTCAGGGCTGATTAAGAGGTTCCCTTTGCGGGAACCAGATCAGACGTCTTTTCCGGGTCCCGTCAGGGGAACAGGGAGGTAACAACGGGACACTTGTAATGTGCCCGTTGTAACCTCCCTCTCCCCCATTCCCATTGAGCCCTATGGGGGCTCAAATGGGAATGGTGAATGGTTCCTGCAAGGAGGACTTACCGGGTCCTCCTATGTCAGAATGACCCGGTAAGTCCCCATTGCAGGAACCCAGTAATGGAGCCCGGTTTGGAGGCAGCCATGGTGCTAATAGCACCATGGCTGCCTCCAAACTCGTAATGAGGCCCATAGTCCCAACGGATGACAGCGCATATGCTGAATGCTTCAAACTGCTTAAAGACATTACGCTCCCCTGCCACAGAGAAGCGGAATAGCTCCCTAGTCAAACTAATGGCCTTACAAGCCTGTTGGGCCCGCAAACACACTGGGCCTTGAGCGATAGTGCTCACCACTGCATCCTGCCATTACAAAACCCTGGTGGACTCACACATGAGAAAGGGACGGGCCTTCTATCCTCTCTTATGTATCTTTCTGATTGTTTCATCTCACAGGATGGGAGAAAAGGAAAAGATTCGCCCGGGCGACCAACAGGGGAGGATAGCCAATGGAGAGAAAATGTATGTGTATTTTTCTGATTGTTTCATCTCAAAGGATGGGAGAAAAGGGAAAGATTTGCGGGGGCTACCAACAGGGGAGGATAGCCAATGGAGAGAAAATGTATATGTATTTTTCTGATTGTTTCATCTCAAAGGATGGGAGAAAAGGGAAAGATTTGCGGGGGCTACCAACAGGGGAGGATAGCCAATGGAGTGAAAATGTATATGTATTTTTCTGATTGTTTCATCTCAAAGGATGGGAGAAAAGGGAAAGGT
The DNA here is from genome assembly GCF_040938575.1 of Ambystoma mexicanum. Taxonomy (NCBI): domain Eukaryota; kingdom Metazoa; phylum Chordata; class Amphibia; order Caudata; family Ambystomatidae; genus Ambystoma; species Ambystoma mexicanum. The sequence continues at coordinate 686,965,644 of NC_090938.1, forward strand.
TCGCCCGGCCGACCAACAGGGGAGGATAGCCAATGGAGAGAAAAGGGAGAGGATTAAATGAAACCTAGGACATTTTGGGTTGTACGGGTGAGGTCAGAGGAGGTAGAAACAAACCAGAAGACCAGGCGTAGGAAATGCAGAGGAGCACGGAGGAGGATTATACAGGCAGTGTGCAAGGTGAGGTATTGATTGGCGTGTAGTACTAGGAGGTGAATACGTGGTACAAGGAGTGTCAGGAAAAGAATGGAATGAATGAGAAGGTGACTTAAAAAATGAAAGAGGGAGTGACTAATTGGGTGTGGATGGAGTAGTAGCAGCGTGGAAAAGTAGTAGTAGTGTAGAGAGGGGAAAGTAGTATTGATGTGGGGAGGGTAGAGTAGTGTACGTGTGGGGAGGGGAAAGCAGTAGTAGGGTGCAGAGAGGAAGTAGGGGTGGTTCAGGAAGGAGATGAGAGAGTAGAATTTGTGAGGCGTTGCATGTAGCAGAATAGAAGGGAGCAGGATCAGAAAGTAGAGGTAGACCTTGGCAAGAGGAACTTCGGAGAGAAAGAGGAAGAGACGTTGGGTGGACAAGGATGGTGGAGAGTAGGAAGAGGAAGGAGAGCAACAAAGAGATATAGGGAGAGGAACAACAGAGCAGAGAAGGACAGGATAGAGTGGGAACTGAGTGTCTGGAAGGTACAATCCTTGAATCATTATGGTCCTTGTGTCTACCCTTGACTGAATGACCAGCCCACTATTCCCGTGCTCTAATTAAGTTATCTTCGCATTCAAATAATTATCATTAACTTGTGTCCTTTGTTCTGTATGTTTGTACATGTCACATTTAAGATAGAAAGACATTAATGCCTCTAACAATTTGTACAGCGAATTTCCAAAACATTTGCCTTTGACAGTCAAGCCTCCAGTTCTGACACAAAGGGACTCCATATCACGAATAGGCATTTAAGTGCAGAGTATTTTCCCAATTGATGTCAGCAGTAAACCACACATTGGGGGTCATTATAGATTTGCCGTTATCCCGCCGTTAATTCCATCGGGATACTGGCAAATGGACCTACCGTTACTGGCACCTGATATCCCCGAATTTCCAGGATATTACAGGCTTCCGGCAACTGCAGGTAAATCCCCATTCGATAGAGTCCTTAAGACTCCATGTGGGGGAAGGTAAATCAGTCAACCCCCAAAAGCAAACTGTGCCATAATTGCACGTGCCAGCATAGGGGCAGAACTGGATTATTGCTCTAGCCGGCTGCTTGGGATGCAAAAGGGGAACTTTCCCGGTTACAGGTCATTCAGAACAATGCTGTACGCATTGTAAAAGGGCTGCAGAGAAAAGACCATGGGCCTCATTACGAGGTTGCCGCCAACATCGTAACACCGAATCCGGCGGGACATTACATGTATGGGCGGAACGGGAAGTCAGGCGACAGTATTTTATAACTCCCCATTCCCACAGTGTCCGATAGGACTCTATGGGTGTGGGGAGATGGGAAGTCAGGCAACAGATTTTGTAACTCCCCATTCCCATTGGTGTGGGGAGACGGAAGCACCGGTATCGTTGCTAATGGTGCCAGTGCTTCCGTGACATGTCTGCCTACCGGGGCCGCTGAGCCTGCGGGCACGACAGCCCCGGCAGGCAGACTTGTACTGTGGCGGTCCGGAAACAAGGGTGCCGATAAGCTTACCAGCACCCTTGTTTCCGGACTGCCACACTCGTAATAAGGCATCTCTCATCGGCCAGAAGAGCTTTACACTGATGTCCTGTGAGTAGCTGCGTTCTGTTTCGGATACATTGCATTACCCATCACTGCCTCTATGGCCAAGGCCCAGAGTACTTCGGCAAATGTCTCTCCTGGTTGCCTGCCCTCAGAACCCTGGGTCTAATAATAATCTCTTCTGGTCACTTTAAGGACCACACTTACCTGTGCGGCAGAAGGGTCCTTTCCCCATGCTCCCCCTAGGCCCTGGAACACTCTGCCACCTGATCTGCGATCGCTTCCCATCTTCAGCCGAGGATTGAAAACTATGCTATTCTGCTGACCTACTTTTTTCTGACCTGCACGTTCTGTTTTTGATTTTGTTATATGGTGTCTGGCTTGTTTAGCGCCTCCATACCTCTAGGCTTCGTCTTCGTGCTATATAAATTAAAAATAAAATTTTAAAATTAAAATAAGAGGCCTGGTTCGGGCAGCGGATGCCATAAAATCACTGTGGAATTGGGTATATAATCACTGTTCACTAACTTTGTTCTCATTCCTGCCTCTCAATGGCATGCTTGGAGGGTGGTTCACTATTGGACTTTCCTTTCAAGCCCTGTGACACACCACTGTGATGATTTGGGAGCTCTAAACCAAATGTCCTGCTTGCATTCCCAACAGGATCCATTCCAGGTTTTTGGCAGCCTGTATGCTTTTTTAACATAAAGACTACACTTACCAGAATGCATTGTCCACTACTTAATCTCTACCTTTGCAGGACAAGGGTGGGGGGAAGATAAGGAGCAAATGTAGCTGACAGGTGTTAGCATTGATCACACATGAGGCACGTGACCATTAGCCAGCTTTAAAAGCTTCCATGCAGTTCAGTCCAGAGCTATTCATTGTTTCGTTTTTTTTTCTCTTTTGTGCCTCGCTCTTTGCTCCTTGTTCTTCATTCCTAGTTTCTAGTTCCAAGTTCCTTGTTACCTTGTTCCTGAATATTTGGATTTCGAGTTGTGTGTGCCTATTATAAGTACCCGGCGAGGGTCACTCAGAATGTAACAAACAATCTGATTGGCCCTTGCTTGGTCCATACCCCACACAGAACCCCTCGAAGCTTTAGCTTCCTTCACATCCCTGGCAGAGGGGGGCGGGGTCAGCCCCTCAGCCAATGAGGAGGCTTGGAACAGGGTAATCCCTGCTCCGAGCCTCTGCAGGGCTGGAGGCTGCCATCCTCCTCCGCCGGGGATTCGGGTACGTGTTTTCCACATTTGCTTTGCTCGGGCCTATGGGCCCCGGGGCATTACCTGACTCGGTAATGGCTCAGCGGCTGGGGGCCTATTGCTTAAATATTTTCTTCTTCCTGGATTCCCTTTCTAGCTTTCTCTGTTTTTAAAGTCAGAACTTCAAGTGCTTTCCCGTTCCTGAGCACCCCAAGATTATCTGTGTTCTAAAGTTATTTGACCTTGCTGTGCTCTGCAAAGTAAATGTGATCCTTGGGACATCCCAGGAACAGAATTCTTAATTTTGTTCTCTTTTCCTTCCATTACCTTGGTGGGCGGAACTAGGTTTTGGGCTTGTAATTGTTGAAGTCTGTTCCCGGTTTTCAATTGCGCTCCATCCTTGGTTCCCTTTTGATTGTTAGGTGTAGTGCGCTGTTTCTTCCTGTATCTGTGTGAATACCTATTTTTTCCTCTCTATCATGTAAACACTTTTCCTCCTTGTCCCCTGTCAAGAGTCTTATGTTTTAGGTTATTCTCCTATTGCTATTATCGCCTTTCAGGGTCATTGTTTGGTCAGCAGGGTTCGTGCTTATTGCTGGCATCCCAGGAGGTGTTTTCCATCCTCGCAAATGTTGCCTTTAAGTTGCATTATGTAACACCAGGAAGGGTGTCAGCTCCCAGACTCTGTCATTGCTTGTCTTACATGTTGGCTTGGCTTTGACAGCACTTGTAACAGTAATTGTGGGTGAGGCGCTTGTTGACTTTCCTTGTAATCACAAGGAGATGCTAAGTGCTTACCCCACATCCCTTTTCATATATTTGTATTTGTATAAACTTATACTTGCACAAGCTGGGTGTTAGCGTGAATGTCTCTTGATTACTGCGTGCATGTTGTTTATTGTTACCTGTGTGCTCTAGTGCACAGATTCCTTGCCAATATCATCTGCCTTGACAATAGTTCCCGGCACTTTGATTTTCTGAGGGGACTATTATCACGCATGCTCATTGCTGACAATCAACAGATACAATGCGAATGGGATAAACAAGCATGCCAGACTATATGTGTCCATGTCTAGCTGTGGTTATTCCTGGTTAGGGTCCGGAACAATCATAGGAGTCCATGGTACCATCTCTATACATATCTGTGGTATAACCTGAATCATTTACCATCTGTAGTTTTTGAAGCTTATCCATAGTCATAATCATGGACAAACTATGGTCATCAATAGTCTTTGTCCATGGATGACCATGGTAAATCCATGGGCAAGCATGGTGTGTCCATGATCGTAAAAATTGGGTCATGGGTTATATGCTGTTCTTAGCCAAGAATAATTACACAACTTCATGAGGGTGCATTTATTGATTGACATGTTTTCCTCACGTTCTTACTAACCTCACGATTATGTTGTGATAAGGAGACTGTATTGGCCTAACTATGGGTTTGTTTGTGTTAGCCCTATAAGGCCTGTTCCACGATGTACTGTTTATGTGTTTTTTTTTAATTTTTGTACGTTTTGTATATATCAATTAAAATATGTAAATTTCTAGTGCTTTGTCTAATACACTTTATGACACATCATTGCCGTTCTGTTGCAACTAATCACACCTGAAACGTGTGAAGCTGGGATGCTGTTTTTGTGGACCATTTTGTGTACATATATGCTGTTCGATACAAGACTCAAGCACAACTATCCACTCCAAAATGACAGGACTACAAACCACTACAGGGCACAGATCATAAGAAAATGAATGGGGGAGTTCCATATGGCTGCTGGCACTGGGTAGACGTGCCAGCAGCCGTTCTGCTAGCCCTGAAGCTTCTTTGGCATCCCCACCACCATGGAGCCATTGGCAGTTGAGGGCGACAGGAGCTCTGGAAGTGAGGAGCATCGAGCCCCCAGAGTGGCAAAGGCTGACAGAGCAGCAGCCACACGACGTGCGAACATGGGGAGCGGGAGCCCAAGCAGGGAGGCCGAATGGCAGGGACGTCATTTCACCAAAATGCCTGGGATAGCGGAAGTGACATCACACGACCCTTGACCCCCTGATGACATCACAGGAAGTGATGTCATTTGACCCCATTACAAATTGATATCGCGGGAAGTGATGGAACACAACCTTTCACCCGTTGACAAAACAGGAAGTGGCATCACATAGCATCGTACACTACGAAAAATATGGTTACGATATCAATATAATGTGATGTACATTTCATACCTGAATGCATTGCCATATGTATCGTTAAGATCAGTGGGTATAGGCCCATATTACCAAATTACTGTGAAAGTAAGCAGACGTCCATGACCAAATGAAACTGATGTGTTATTATATAGCACTTAAGCTTAAGCGCTTTATATAAAAGAAATATACACCCAATATCACCCAACCTGTGTTGGTACCCATTTACCGACCTCAGAAGGATGAAAGGCTGAGTTGAGGCATTTGAGAACAGACTAAATCAGTGACTCACCCCTAAAGTGTGCCTGAAATAAACCTTTAATGAGTCTATCAATTATTGTATAGAATTCAAGAAAGACACATTTTTTGGTATTCCTATTCTTTCTTATTTAAGTTCAGTGCTGAAAGTGTTAGACTTGTGGCCCTCGTGTTCTTATTTTTCTTCTTTTCTTAAGGGGCCTGAACAAGAAAGACAGCCACCCCAGAATTAAAGAGCCACATGGTGCTGGCCACAGCCCAGGAGCTTGCATTGCAAAAAAATAATTAAAAAAAAATCTTTGTTTTTTTTTAGAGGTCGCAAGGGAGACCAAAGAGGTCGCAAGGGAGACCTCAGAGGTCGCACTTGCGACCTCTGGCGACCCCCAAATGATGTCCCTGCCGAATGGCCGCAGGCGAGGAGCAGTAGGCGGTAACAGCAGAGCCTGGACTACTGGGCTGACAGCAGACCCAGCGGAGGCCCGGTTGCCAGGACCCGACCGCAGGGCAAAGAGCAGTGGACAAAAAAGAGAACAGCGATCTGCGGCGGATCACGGTGTCCAGGCAGTCCCGGGCTCTGTGAATCCGTCTCGGCCCAAAAGGACAGCGCAACTGAGGCAGTCTGACAGGAACGACCGCAGGAAGGCAGGGATTCCCCCCCTCCCCGCAAAAGGTGAAGGCAGGTCCGGAAGAACTATGCCACACAGACAGGGAGAGCGAGCGTCCAGGTAGAGTGGCCCGAGACCACCGGGTTGAGGCAAGGTGGCAGCAGAGGACCGGCAGGATGGCCGTGACCGCCACCCAAAGTAAGGAGGCGGAGGAAGAGACTGGTGCCTGGCACAGTGCAACCCTGCGCTCGGTGAGAAAGTCCAAGAGGGTAGTGGCGCGACGCGGCTGCGAGCCAATCATGGCAGCTGGAAGATCCGCAGAGGTGGCTGAGTGCAGCAGATACCCCGGCCAGACCGTGAGGAGAGAGAGAGTGGACTCCCTCCTAATTGACCACCTAGGGGAGTCAGGGACACTCCTGCAGGCCGGCAACCATATCACCATGCAAGGTGGCCCTCACCCAGAGTGCAGGAGGAGCCGTGGGGGAGAGGTTTACCCCCCCAAGTGGAGAGATGCATAGGGGGCAAGAGGCCACATGAGAGGGCAGAAGTAGCACTTGAGGGCGGACCCCAACCCCCAGTCCGGGGGAAGTGTGGCATAGAAGGATAAGGCCCGCATGGACACTCAGTGGGAGGAGAACGCAGAGGCCAACCTGACAAACAGGGATCAACGTAGTGCTCAGCACAGCAGGAACGGGAACCAAGGGCAGTGAGATCCTACCGCACTAATACACATGTTCACTGCTCGTAAGAGGACCCATATGCCCGAAGCAAGGCAGAAGAGGCAGGAAACGCAGAGGGACAGGATCAAGTGAGGGCAATTCCTTGGTGACCTGGGAAGGAGGACCTGGGATAGATGGACTTCACTCTGCGACAGTCTGAAGGGGCCAGGTGGGGTAGCAAGTGAGTCCAAAACCAGTGGGAAGAAAGCCAGGGCTCACAGGTACAGGCAGGGCACTGCAGGCTATGGCGGAAAGCAACAGCAGAGAGCATGACCAGAAAAGCAGTGAGCGAGGACTGCAGCCTATGTGGTGAAGGGGCAACGTAGCCTCTCCGGGAGGGGGAGCTCCGACCAGGCAGGGTGAGGAGGTGCAATCGAGGAGAGCCCGAAGCCTCACTCAGGGCAGCAGCCATAGAAAGGAGAGGAGTACAGGGGAGGAGTACGAATGTCGAAAACCAAAGCCAAGGCTGACAAGCAGGCAGCAGTGTCAGGGGATGCAGGAGGCACCCTCCCCACGATTTGGGTCTCATCAAAAGTGAGGGGGCAGGACAAAGTGCCCCAGGAAATGGTGGAGCAAGGGGAAACGACAGGAGTGGAAGCAAGGGCTACCATCTCAAGGCAGGATCTCCACAGTGACATGATGATCCTCCAAACATCGCTCACTAAAGCTTTCCAAGAACAATTTCCCCTCATGAGATCGGATCTCAATCCGGCCCTAATAGAAATTCCTCAAGAGGTTGGCCAGCTGGGGGAGTGGACTGACCTTATTGAAACAGGGTTGCAGGAACTGGGCAAGGACACAACGCTACATGGTGAAGTCAGTGAGCGGCTAACCGTGGATATGCAGAATCTTGAGCTGCAAATTGAAGATATGGAGAATCGTTCGCGTAGGATCAACATTAGGATCAAAAACCTGCCTGAATCTGTGGCGGACAAAGATCTAAAGGTGGAGGCACAAAGTATCTTCACGGCTCTCCTTGGAGAATCAAATCTGGATACCATCGAACTTGACCAGATCCACAGAACCGGCAGAGTGGAAAGAGGTCCAAATGGGAGACAGAGGGATGTGCTAGCAGCTTTCGCAAGATATGCGCAAAAGGAAGCAGTCCTGAGAGCAGCAAGGACACAGGAACTGTTGGTCTACCAAGACACATCAATAACCTTGTTTCAGGACCTGGCAGCAAGCACGCTGTTTAAGAGGAGACAAATGGGGCCGGTGGTAAAGGAACTGTCTAGCAGGGGAATTCGTTACAAATGGACCTTTACTTTTGGGCTGGTTTTTTAATTGGAAGGAACGCAAAAGCGCATCACGACAACCCAGGAGAGAATGGACATCCTACAACTGGAGGCAGGCCCAGGACGCCAGGAAGAGCGAACTCCCCAGCGGGGGAATTGCTCGAGACCTCGCCCCTGGGAATGGATGACAGCAGCAGAAAGATGCAGGAAGAAGGCCTCCCTGCGGGGCCCTCCACTGAAGATGGAGGGGGACGACAAGGGAGCGCAACAGAACGATAGCTAGTTGATACAAGTGGGTAGACCTGCGCAAAGAGGGGTGGTGGGCTCTAAGGGGGATAGCTGGGCTATGGAGCACCAGTGAATGCTCCATCTTGGGTTCAGTAAAGGAGGTGGTGCCTGTGAGACGGAAGGGGGGGTGTTGGCATAAAGGGTAAGGGAGGGAAAGGAAGGGAGGGCTGTTTCAAGTTGGGGGGAGTGGGGAAGTGGGATGGGAGGTGTGAGCGGCACCAAAGGTTTGGGATTGGGGCCAGGGAAAGTAGAAACAGGCCGTGGAATGGGCATGGGCAAGGGGCGTAGATAAGCAGTCGAAGGAACCAGTAGCAACAGTGGGAGAGGTAGGAGGCGCCGGATTGAAGTGCATTCAAATGGTGTACTCATAATGGGAGAGGGCTTAACTCCCCCCTCAAAAGGGAGAAGCTGGGGAAGTTTACTAAGAAACTTGCCCCAGATGTAATTGCAATTCCGGAGATGCACCTCCTGACGAAAGACCGGGCGAGGCTAAGGCTATGTGGTTTCTCCCAAATATGGCACATAGCCTGCGGGACAAAGACATTTCGCAATGGCATTGGCCATTAGGGATGGGTTGAATTTCAGGGTGAAATCCACAAAGGTGAATAAAGGGGGCAGATACCTTTTAATGGTGGGTGAATACGCTGGGGTCACATACTCAATGGCCTCGATTTATGAATGTGGTGCAGGAGGTGTTCCTTAGGGAGCTCTTGGATGTCTTCGAGGCATCAGCGCAGGGCCGCATGATCCTAATGGGAGACTAATTTAGCATGGTCCAGGGAATTAGATCGGAGTGCAGGGGGGTATACGCACGGGGGCGGTGGCCTCGCCAGCATAGCGAAACAGATTTGAATCCTTGAGATTATGGGACGTTTCGAGAGGGCTCCAGGGTAACAGGGAAGGCTTTACGTGTTTTTCTAGCATCCATGGAACACAATCCCGCATAGATCATATGTGGATGTCGGGCCCCCCTGTTGGGGGCTGTCTCGGTATTGAGGTGGGTCTGTTAGGAGTCGCAGATCATGCAGTACTTACCATGGATCTGCACCTACCGGGATGCAGTCCGGGGTTATGGGGATGGCGGGTACCAGGGGAACTCCTGAGAGATTCAGTTCTTAAGGGGGAACCGGAGGATAAGATAAAAAAAACTTCCTTATACAAAATAAACCCTTGGATACACGGGAGAGCGTTTGCTGGGGTGCGTTTAAGGCCACAATATGGGGAGATTTCACTGCCTTCAAAGCAGCCACAGACACTGGAGCACCAGCTGGAGGCAGAGGTGGACATCTGTAGGAGACAGGCAGCAGGGAGCCCCTCCAGGAATGCAATGGGGGTACACAGGCAAGCGGTAAGCCAGTTGACTGTCCTCTGAACCAAAAAGGCAGAGAGGTCACTGCTGTTTGTGCGCTAGAGCGTTTACGCAAAAGCTAACAAAGCTAACAGACTCCTGGCTGGGCTAGTCAGGGAGGCAGGCGGTAGGAATACCATAACCACTATAGTGGATGATGAAGGAGTGTGTCACTGCAGGACAGAGTTGATCCAGGAGTGCTTTGCACCCTACTATGAGGGCCTGTGTACGTCCCAAAACCCCTCATACCAGAGACTGCTGGACTTTTTGGATAGGGTCCACCCTCCCTCGCTAGGAGAGGAAGAGAGGGAAACACTGGGGCACAAGATCAGCCCTGGCCAGGTCCGGAAGGTTATAATGGCCTTCCCCCCCCCTAATGAATCTCCGGGGCCGGACGGATTCACGATCCACTTTTACAAAACGTTTGTTGATTCTCTGGTCCCCCATCTCACCAGCCTCTTCAACCATTTTCAGGAAACTGGCAGTATCGCGGCATCCTTGGGGGAGGCGAAGATCACCTTGATTCCCAAGCCCAATAAAGACCACACAAGGAGCACAGCGTATAGGCCCATAGCATTAATAAACGTAGACTCTGACATTTATACAAATGTCTTGGCCAATCGACTGGAGGGGCACCCCCCATTCTTAATCCACCCAGACCAGCCAGGCTTTGTACTCTGGAAGCAGACTTTCGACAATATGAAAAGAGTGGGGCACCTAGTAGAGAAGGTCCAAAAGGTTCGCGTTCCAGCGGTCCTGCGGTCCTCTTGTCCCTGGATGGCGAGTAGGCTTTCAAACACCTGGAATGGCCCTTCCTGTTCAAAGTGATGAAAAGGATGGGCCTGTGAGGAAACCTTCTGTACATGGTTCAGGCGAATTATGCCTCGCCTGTGGCACGCCTACTGTTAAACGGTTCCTTGCCCCGCAGCAAACAGGGAATTTTGAGATTCTTTCCGGGTCCCGTCATATTCTCCACCTGATTGGCTGCCGCCGGTAGCCAATCGGATGGAGAATTGGGCGGGACCCGGAAACGGTGCTCAATGCGACCCCCGATCCCTGTAATAATAGTGCTTGCAATCCATATAATTGGATTGAAAGCAGTATTATTACGGCGGCGGTGCCACGTTCATTTTGCTTACCAAAATCATTCATTCAATGCTATAGTAAGCAAAATGAAGGCGGCGCTGCAGCAGGAATAATGCTGCTTTCAATCCAGTGACATGGATTGAAAGCAGCATTATTGCGGCGGCGGCGGCGGCGACTTCAGTTTGCTTACTATAGCATTGAATGAATTATTTTCAGTGCTATATAAACAAACAGTAGCCGCCGCCACCGCAAAAATGGTGCTTTCAATCCAATTACATGGATTGAAAGCACTATTGTGAAGGCGGCAGCACTGCCTTCATTTTGCTAACTATAGCATTGAATGAATTATTTTCAATGCTATAGTAAGCAAACTGAAGCCTACAACAACCGAGTTTACCTGTTGGACGTGTGGGCGGAGCCATGTGCAAATGGGCGGAGTCTTGTGCGGCTGTGGGCGGGGCATAAATCTCAGGAATTTTGATTTTCAAATGTAGGCAGGTATGGTCATGCCAGGTCTGGGCATGGATTCCTCCTCCCAGGTATTCCGTCCCCAAGCCCCCTCCTTTTGCCAGTTAGATATATTCTGTTTACTTCCAGGCCACCACTTCCTGGGATCACACAGTTTGATAGAACTTTTTGATACCAACGAGGCAATATAACCCGAGCTGGCGCCTAAGTTAAGGGCCTGAGTATAGCGTTGGTCCTTTAACGCGGGTGGCAGTGCTGTTATCCACAGGGTCACCCCGCCGCCAAGGGTCATACCACCATTAGCACCTGTGTGGCTCCCTACATGGGTGCTAATAGTGTTTAATTGAAAAGAAATACGTACCTTGCAGTTTGGCGTAGCGCCGTAGTTCCCAAGTCCATTTTCTATGTTGATGGCCGTCACGTCATCAACAAGGAACCAGAGTTGGGAGACCATGGTGCCGTGTTGCACCGAACCACAGGGTATGTTCCTTTTTTTTTTTTTAAATTGAACATACTTAGCACCCTCGTAGGAAACTAGTGAGGAAGAAAAAGGAGGAGTGGGGAAGGGAAGGAGAAATGGGGCAGGGGAAGGGGGCACTGGCCCTCAGCACTCAGGCTGCTGAAACGTGGGTTTATACCGGAGAATACAGCCGGCGTTCCGAGCATCCTGATTGGCCATCACCCCTTTCCAGGCTGCCAACAGGAAATGTACGTAAAATCTAGGAATAATAGAAGCACAATTCAGAGTATCTACTCTTTTAGATGACTTCTCTGTTTTAGCATTGAGAACCGTTCATCACAAGCATACTAATGTAAGTTTGGAGTATTTTGAGCTAATGTTACAGTTTTTGGTATTTGGTATGTGTGTACTCAAAGCCCAAAGCCCCTGCACTATGTGTCTTTGCTAACATTCGTATTTGATTTTAATATAATAAAATTAAATATATCTATGTTTCTTGTATTTTTCCTTTTTTTCATGTTTAAAGATTTAAATTACCTTTCTCATGTCAATTTCAAAAAAGTGTAAGTTTACACGAAACATGTGCCTGGTGTGTGTTATGCGTGCAATGAAGTGAATGCACAAACCAAATCAGTGTGTACGAAATCAAAACGGAAATATGTTTTGATTTAGTGGGTAAATGAGGATACACGTTGAATACATGTCATATCGTGACAACACGGGCTACCGGCGCTATATAAAATAAAATACAATACAATACAATACATATCCTGACAACGAGATATCATAGCACATGACATACATGCCATGTCATTATATCACGACAACATGACATACACGACATATCATGACATTTGTGATATATCACGATATGCCCTGTGCAAGTGGCGGTGGTGGCAGACGTGTGTGCCTGGGACTACTGGACAGGCCAGAATTACTGGTTGCAGATACAGGGCCACGTCCAAATGTACACTGGTTGCAGCACTGGCGCAATGAAAGCGTCTGCACGGGCGTAAGGACTGGTGCAGTAAACACAGGGGCGTCGCTATCATTGTCCAATGGCTGAGCGCAGCCATGTTCGACCATTCTGCTGGGGCTGCTACTAGCAATGCAAGTGTGATGACACCTCGTGTTGTCTTGGGATGGATGCAAAGACACGGGTTTGTACTGGGGCGTGCAAAGGTGCAAATCCTAACATTGAACCAGGATGATACTCAGGCATTTGTGGTATGTCACATTGCCACTGGAACTACAACCAGCTGAAATCCGGTCACTGCTAAAAAAAAAAAAAAAAAAAAAGCATTGCCAAAGCCAACAGTTTGGCCTTTTGTGTATGTAAGGGATAGGCCTTTGCTACAGCCTGCTGGAGATGGGTGTTCAGGCCAAGTAACAATGGGTTAACAGGAATCCTAGAAACCAGCCATGATGTGGGGTACAACTGAGAATTGTGTACAAGGTGGGCATAATGGAAACGGATAATGACGTGCTAGCTATGTCCAAATAAACATACATAAAACAACAAAGAGAGTAATATGTATTCATCAAAATATGTGGCACCTTACAGTTCAATTGTCACTTTGATTTGTACTTTTTGTTTACCTTTTCTCTTATTCTCTTGTAAGTGTTTTCAACCTTTTCAGTACTTTTTGGGACAATGATTAAGGTTGACATCCCTCTCCAAACCCCCACGCCCACCCACCTTGGGTGACTCCTGGTACACGACTAACCTTTCTCCCTTACTGTCCCTCAACTCCGAGCCCTGTTTATCTTTTCTATTTTGTCTAGGAATTGAACAAATGGACACCCATAACACATTTTCCATTCTGCCAACACCTTTCCGGCAGTTTTTTCACTCTTGTAATGTACTTCCAATGTTCGTACTGTTTTATCAAATTTTTATGTTTCAGACTGTAGTGTTTTCTAATTTTAACTTTTGAAACTTTATTAGTTGAACTCTGGATGGATCCGATACGTACAGCAGGACATGTGGCCTACCAGTGACGTGCCCAGCTGCCGCGCCCCGGAACACTGGGGACTTTTGCATTTTGCATTAGTTCCCGCAGCTGTGTTGACCTACTGCCGTCACTCCAGTCTGCTTCTGGCTGCTGTAAACATGCTCGTTAAACAGGCGCTCGCAAACACTGCCCAGTAACCGAATGGCTTCCATGTGCCTAGCCTGAGATAAGTGCACTCTCACGCTGTCAATTCTGGTCCAGGGATGAATATCGGTTTCTAAGCCATCAATCAGCCTCACACCTCCAGTACACCAGAAGAGATCCGAACAGATTGGGAACACAGTTAAATTATAAACTTCCTTGTCCAATTTTGGTAACGTGGATTGAACAGCAGGCTTATCTCTGCAAGGTCATGGATTGTTGATTAGTTGCAACAAAGCGCAAATAAAATTATTACCCAATGATAAAAGGAACTGTCCAGTCAAGGTTGTATAAAAAATATCTACTTTATTATTATCACAACAGACAGTTCTAGCACACTACAAAATACATCCCAACCAGTAAATGAATGCAGAGGGCAGACAGTTTCGAGAAGGAAAGGGGGCGCACTCTCAATACTGACAGGAGGGTAGTCGGTCTAGTAATTAACTGCGATAGTTCAAGGATACTTGGTTACAGCACAAAGGGAGCAATGGGTCGTAAAATGTCGTTAGGGGCCTTCAAAGAAGGACCAGTGGGACAGAACCACAGTGTACCTACCCTGTGCTTGTAGACGTTCTTGGTGCTCTATCTGTTGAGAGAGGGGCTCATCCTCTGTTAAAGCCAAATGGGCCACAGTGATTGGCGTAGGCTAAGCCTACCTTAATGAACCAATCCTGGGTCCCCACCAACAATCTTCTGTTACGTGTGAGGTCATAACCAGAGTGCTTTGCAACAGGAACGGTAAATGGGTGACAACATGTCCTACTAAATCCCACCCATCTTCCTGTCTGTTGTGCATCAAAGTGTCTCTCTAGTTAATTGAGCCCTCTGTGACTCCCAATCAAAGCGCAGGTCTCCCTTGAAGTTATGGCGAGAACTGACTTTCTGTCTCCATTAAATCAGATACTCTTATCTTCATGAATGGCGTCCCCTTGCAGGGATGACCACTGTAAACAGTTGTCCCAGACATGACATTCACTGCCCTTCATACTATGGGGTGGGAGCTGACTTCAAGTGCATACCAAAAGGGTGTTAGGTTTCCTGTCCCCTTTGTCTGTCCTGTGGCCAGGCCTCCTTCAGGCCTGCTTCAATTAACTCTCATCAGTATGCACTGCCTTCAGCAGGCGGACAAAGGATAGGGCGGACCCATGTAGCATTTGATATTTAATGAGGCTGGCCATGGCAGGAGGAAGGTGTTGCCCTCCTCCTCTTGCTGCTTTCGTCTACTCCTGGCTATCACATTCCAACTGAAATTGACAAGAGGACTGCGCCTGTAGGCTGTGTCCACCCAGAGTACATGTGACTATTTGTTGGTTGTGCGGTGAGCATAGGAAAATGTGTGCGGATTAGCCCCACACATTTTCTGAGGTTGATCCCCCCCATCATTCAATTTCTTAAAATAATTTCACAAAAGCCCAAGGCGAGTGCACACCCACCGTGCGGAGTGTAGAATTCCTCACAACAGGACATGCTAGGCACACAAGAAACACAGTGAGTGTGAGATCTTGCACACACAAGCCGCTTATGAAACAGGCCCACTATGCTGGTATTATTCTGTTAGTTGGCCTTTAGATTTGGGTTCTTTGGGGTTCATATTAGACTCCAAGAAGGGATGGTTGCAAAACGTTGACTACATAGCCACTGGCATTACCCTTATTAATCATGCCCACTGGCATTACTCTGGCTTGCTTCAGTTTCACTAAAATAAAGCAGCAACTACTTCTACAAATTCCAAGGTACATCAGAAAGAGCCGTGGACACTCTGTTTTTCCAAAACGAGTTTGCTCAATCCAGGATCAACTACCCTTCTGGAAAACACTAAAGTCTTGTTTATTTACTAAACTGCACCAACCCATTGGGTCTTGCCACCCAATTTAACCAACTCCTGCTGGCAGCTGCTCAAAGGGAATACATCTCTCCCAACATGCACACTCCGATAAGAGCCATTATCACTCTATCCCTACTTTCCAGACCCATCCTACTTTTCCTGCAGATCCTAAACCGCCAGGAGGCCCTGCAAATGGGTGGTCTAAAGCCTCAGACATCAACTTAACATAGAGGGCTCCTGCAGTTTGAGGATTTTGAGGTGTGTGCAAGGGACATCGTCTCCTAGCACGATTCCCAGACAGAGGAGGAATGTGTATAAAATCCACACATTTCTTCAACGGTGTCCAGTCAACTCGTCGAAAAAAAACTGGTCGACTGCAATTTGGTCGACGCAATTTGGTCGAAAACCAAATGGTCGAATTTTTTTTTTTTATTTATATATTTATTTTTCGGGTTTTCGTTTAGTTAAAAAAGGGGTTTTTAGAGAAAAAAAGGGGGTTGGGGTGGGACCCCCACAAAAAAAAAAAAAAAAGGGTTAAAATAAAAAAAAAAAAATTTCGACCATTTGGTTTTCGACCAAATTGGTTCGACCATTTGTCTGGTCGACCAATTTTTTTCGACGAAATGTCTGGCAACCTTCTTCAACCAGTCAGTGCTGTGACTAGGCAGGTGGACAGTCATTTACATCATTTCAGACAAATCTGCCTGTGAAATTCTGGTATGCTTGAGCCTTTGAGATCCTGGTGGGGCTGGGAAAGAGCCCACCATGTCAGGTAAAACAGCTTCTGGAAATCTGCTAGGACTTGAAAGCTCGGGACCTCCGAGCCTGCGACAGCAAATGCTCACCCGCTCCCAGCGGGAAAGACAACACAGACGCGGAGCAGGTGCAGTGGCACAACTCTCTTTATTCACTGCCTTAACATAACTAACTCCTTCCTTCCCCTCACATCCCATCCCCTGCCACCTTCCCTAACCCCAAGGTCACTTCCACAGTACATTGGCCCAAACGTGGGCTGTCCGCTCTAATGATTTGAGAGGGCTCCATGTCGGCATACTCACGACATGACATCTCCCTTCTTTTTGACGTAACAGATCAATTACAGTTTTTGTCACCCCATTTCCTCCAATTAGTCGTTGAGGCTTTGTGCAACATCTCTGGGGCCTCGTAGAGAGAGATGGCATCGGCGGAGACGATTTTTCTCCTTCACTGCTGGCTTCTTCCGACTGATCGCCGTCCCCTTGATATGGCTCATCCGAGTGCCTGTCCTATGCGTGCTCCCTCGCATGGAGTGGAATGTCTGTGATTTTCTTAAAGTGTGACGAGTTTCTCTTGATGGGCCGTTGTCGGTCTCAGCTGGCTGTTATCATGGTGCCCTTTTTACTAGTCACAATTAATGGGTCCGGTGCAAACGTAGGGTCCTCCTTCCTGCCCTTTGGCTGGCGCACCACTACGCAGTCTCCGGGTTCTATGACACACTCTCAGGCTCTTCGTCAGGCGTCCGCATATCCCTTCATTTTCTACTTCTCTTCATGGTCCCTGGTTCTTGCTTGCTGTTCCTGGAATGTTGACAGTGACTGTGTGTGTCCCTCGGGTAGTCTCGTCTTAATGTGTCTGCGGAACACCAGGTCGGAGGGGCAGACTCCTGTGGTACTGTGTGGTGTGTGTCGGTACTCGCGCAGTAGCTGGTATAGCGCCTGTTCAAATGGCTTGTTGAGAAGGGTGGCTATTTGTAGTGTCCTCTTAATGCTGGTCATAAATATCTCGACTATGCCATTGGCTTGAGGCCAGCATGGTGGAATTTTTCTATGCTGGAACCCCATGCACCGTGCAAAGTTTTGGAAGTCCTGGCCTGCGAATGGGGGGCCGTTGTCCGAATTTATGATTTTAGGGATCCTGTGAGTGGACAACATGCGGTCCAGGGCAGGAATCACACATGTGGCTGACGTGATATCGATCAGCTGGGCATCTGTAAACCGTGAGCGATTATACAGGTAGATTTGTGCCATTGCTGAGTGGTCCAAAGAAATATACCGCTAGTTCTTCCCAGACATTCTCTGGGAGTGGAGACATTTGTAGATGGTTGGGATGGGGAGGCTGAGCCACTTGGGCGCATATGAAGCACTTGCAGATGATCTCTTCTACTATGGCGTCTACCTTGGAGAACCATACTTTTTGGTAGAGGAGGCGCTTCGTGGATACCACCCCCCCCCCCGGTGGCCTTCGTGCACCAGCATGACTATCTTTTCCCATAGCGCCTCAGGTATGATTACCTTGCAACCGTTCATGACAATGGCCATCATTACGAGTTCGGCGGTAACCATGCCGCAATTGGCGGCATGGCTGCCGCCGAAATCGCGTCGGGGTCCGGGTCCTCGGAATGAGGACTTACCGGGCCATTCCGAGTTCGTAAGGCCCGGTAATTCCTTCCTCCAAGGACCCGGACACGGTCCTTCCCCATTCCCATTTCAGCCCCATAGGGCTGAATGGGAATGGGAGAGGGAGCAAACAACGGGCCATTACGAGATGGCCCGTTGTTTGCTCCCTCTTCCCCTCGCGGGACCCGGTAAGCACTCCTGGTATTCCCAGGCGTGCTTACCGTGTCCCGCGAGGGGAACTCGTAATGCGGCGGTACGGAGTGAACGGCGCCGGCACCTTTTACGGTGCCATTCACTCCGTACCGCCAGGGTCGTAATGAGGCCCAATGTGTTAATCGACGACTGTCAGTTCGCCTCCCACCAGGTCCATGCATGGTATATCATCCTTCACAGACTCCTGTTTATTCCTGGCCTGATGTTTCAGATGGGAGGTTTTCCCTGATTTGACACAGTGAGTCACTATTGTGAGGGCCGGGTCCCGTTCTGAGGCAGTTGCAAGGGTGCCCCAGTCCACAGGAAGTGGCTGTAGATGGTGAATGGTATAATTGATGTAGGCATCTGCAATGGATGGTCCCGCCTGGGCCGGGCCTGTGGGGTGACGAGACAGATAGTCCACTGGGTTTTCTTCCTTTCGGGGGCGATGTATGATATCAAATTTGTAGTCCTGTAATCTCAGAACCCACCAGGCAATCCTGGGGGGCATTCTTGCCTTTGGGGCCCTGTAGATTGTCAACAGGGCTTGGTGGTCAGTGATGACTGTGAATGTTTTCACCTACAAGAACAAGTTGAAGTACTTGCAAGCCCACACGACTGCCAGGCTCTCTTTCTGTGACTGGGCGTATGCTTGTTCTGTGGCTGTGAGGCTTCTGTTGGCATATGCTATGACGAACAACTTGGACTGGTCAGCCAGGTTCCTCTGCATTAGGATGGCTCCTAGCCCGAGAGGGTTGGCATCGACTATTACCTCGGTCTTCCTTTCTGTGTCAAAGTATGCCATGTCCTCTGCCCGGGCAATGTTATTGTGGATGGTCTCGAAAGCGCGCTGGGAGTCTGTTGACCACTCGAATGGTTGTTCTTTGCGGGTAAGTAACCGAAGAGGGTTGCTGACCGTGGCGTAGTCTTTGAGATATCGTGAGCAATAGCTCGCACGTTCTAAAAAGAAACACAGTTTGGATGTGGTTTGAGGAAGTTGGGCCGTGTTAAGTGCCGTCACTTTGTCTGGGTCAGGTCGCATTCCTCACTCTGAGAAAATGTGGCCGAAGAATCTGAGGGAGCCCTTACTGATCTCGAGTTTGGGTTTATTGAGGTAAGCCTGCCACTTCGAGAGTGAAGCAAATTCTGTGCAGGGCCACATCATGCTCTTCTTTTGACTTGCCAAATACAAGGACGTCATCCGAGTAGTTGAGGCAGTTGGGGACGTGTCAAATTACTTTATGGACCTCCACCTGAAATATTTCAGCGGCGGACGAGATACCAAAATGGAGTCGTTTATATTAGAATAGGCCCATATGAGTGACAAAAGTGGTGATATGTCGAGACTCAGGTGCGATCTCTATTTGATGGTACCCTTTTGTGAGGTCCAATTTCTAAAAGACTTTTGCGCCATGCAGCAAGTGTATCATGCCTGTGATCCTGAGCGCTTGGTGTCTATCATGCTCGAGCACTTAATTCGCGCTTCACATATCCATGCATAGTCTTAGGGAGCCGTTCGGCAATTTCTTGGGCACAGGCTCTATGGTCGAAACCCACGGGTTGGGACCTGTCACTGGTTCAATAACTTGCTGTTGAAGAAGTTTCTCGATCTCGTCTTCTACCTGCGAGTGTATATTAACGGGTATGCCCCAGTAGTGCTGGGCCACTGGTCTGACCTCTGGGTTGATGTTTTAATTTTCAGAGTCCTTTGAATAGGTTTGGGAATGCAGGTTCGATGTTCGATGTCTTCTGGCTTGGCAAAATATTTGTGGGCCATTAACTGGTACTAGGATGTGTACTAGGCCCATTTCCACCGTGGTCCTACAGCTGAGTATGCAGCCCTTGTTGAATTCCATTTTCAGGCCATGCAGTGGGGTACTTGCAGTATGGACCTTGTGTGTGCACCAGGCTGTAGTGACACCCTTGCATGGTAGCAGTGTGGTGGACCCGTACAGGTAGATGTCGACTGTTGACTTTCTGAGTTTGGGGGCCCTTGTGAGCGTGTTGTATGCCTCTTAACTGATTATGTTTACTGTGTAAATGAGGAACTCGAGCGGGGTGTCGTTGACGTGTAGTGTGAGGACTGGGCTGTGTTGGGTGACGGCGCTGTTGTTTAGAGCCCACACATAGCCCTTCTTCCGTTGGTCTTCCCCTGACGAGTGAGAATGACTGCTAGAGGGTGACCTCCCTTTGATGTACCGAACAAATCTTCAACGGGCACTGCGTCTTGAGCTGTCGGGCAGGTTATGGTCATCTCGAGCATATGAGCTCCTGGATTCTCGTTCTTTTCCCCTCTGCCCTCTGGTTTCACCATCATGTTTACTGCCTTGAGGGCTTGTCCATGTGGTTCTCTGCCATTCTCGGGGGGCTCTGCTACTGGGGTTAGGGGCAGGTGCATTTTTGTATGGGGTGCAAAGTATTCCGACAGCTTTTCTTGTAGGTTCTGGTATGATGCTGGTTCCAAGTTGAGCAATTCACAAGCTATGTCCCTTACGGCTTGTCCTATCACCATGGACAGGGTGTTCTATAACTGTGTGTCATCTATGAGCCATATGGCGCCACATAAAACTTGAAGTCTCTTAACCAGATCGCTCAACGAGGTCTTAGGTTGCTGGTGTCGCGGAGGTATGATATGATATGATATGGTATTTGTAACGCGCCTATACACATGTGTTTCAAGGCGCGACGAGGCAGGGAGGGGGGGAACAAGGGGAGACAGACAACGATCTTACTAGGCCAGGTGTCATTCAGATCGCGCAAGTGCAGGGGTGGGGGAGGGGGAAAAGTGCAAGGGGAAGGGGAGGGGGGGAAGTGCAGTACAAGGTAAGTGGCGTAACGTAATAAATAAATAAATAGGGCCAGCTGGTGGCAAGTGTGAGGTAAGTGCAGAACAAGTGCTGGGGGAGGGGGGGGGGGCTGTAGGGATACAGAGACAGTCCCGCAGTGCAAAGGGGTTCCAGGGCATCAGTGCAAGTGGAGAGTGGCAGGGCCCAGGGCCGAGGCTGTTTAGAGTGGTCCAGTTGCAGGATCAGTGTAGTTTCAGTGAGGAATTAGGTCAAATGCGTGGGGCAAGTGTAGTACTATTGTAGCACCCCCTGGGGCTGTGGTGGGTCCTGGCATGCCTCGTGAAGTGCCCCTGTGGACGTGGATGCGACATCCTGATCGGACATGGTGGGGAGTTACTGGTGCCCCGGGCATGTCTTTGTCATTTGTAGGATGGGGCGGTCCTCCTGCCCTGTGATGGGTGTGGTTTGTCCCTCTTTTGTGTGTTTGGGCGTGGCAAGCCTGGGTGTAGGGGGTTTGAGCTGGCCCTCGGGCCGGGCCTTGCTTTCTGGTAGGACTTCCCCCTTCCCCTCTGTCACGCCTGGCCTCTACCTCCCCTGACTCCTCCTCCTCACCTGTCTCCTCTGTGGCTTTTTCCACCTTGGCTGTAGTCTTCTTCTTCTTGACTCTTTCCTCTTCTGTCGGCTTTTTCCTTTTTTTTTGTCGTAAGTAGGGACGCGCTCCCTCGGTAGCCTCCATGATTTGACTATGACAGATCTAGGGGCTAGTCGAGGAGCACGCCCTAAAAATGGGGAAAAAAGCCTCCAGGCAAAAAAAAACAATTCTGTACAGTTCGCCCTTTGAGATGGAAATGATAAATCCTGGCTGGAAATGTAGTCGTTATGGTTCGATGGTTTAAGAGAAACTTCCACACCGGCTCCGCTTGTCTGCAGCGAGCCGCGATCAGCAAGGACTCCGCTACCAACTCGGGTGAAGTTCGAAGGCAGCAAGCGAAAGGAGAGATCTGCTGCACACTGTGGCTGACGAGAGATCCGAGGGGTGATGAAAGAGGAAAGGGAAAAGACAGGAAAGAATAGTTCAGCCGAGGTCACGTACCGTAGTAGAGTAGGCGGCTCATTTTTACTGGAAGAGGTACACGAAGGGAAACACATACAAACTGAAGACGCCTGAAGGAACGCGTCATGTAATACAGAACACACGATCCCAACCATCTTACCTGGAAACAAGAGCACACTGGTAGGGTACGGAAAGAATAGGATCTAGGTAAAGGAAGAAGAGGTGGGTAATAGGCTGGACGCTGGTAGCGACTAGCAGGCGAGTAACGCAATAAGATACAACGCAATGAGCGTTGCTCCAGTAGAATGTTTAAAGCTTCCGTCCGCCATGTTGGAAATAGACTAGACCCGTAAGGTGGAACGGATAGTCACCATCTTAGTAGAACTTCCAGTGATGCGCGAATCTCCAAGGCTGATGGATGACAGTATGCCCCCTTCGATATCTGCCCCCTCCTGGCCTTCCGGGATACAGTCTATGAAAACGTTGTACCAGTTTGGGAGCGTGTACATGGGATTGGGGTTCCCATGTTCTCTCGGTGATAGGGTATCCCTTCCAATGGATTAGATGTTGCAGAGTTCCTTTCCTCTAACGGGAATCCACAATTCTGCCAACCTCGTATTCTTCAGGTTCTTCAGGTAGAGTGATCTTTGTTCTTCGTAGAGGTCTCTTGTACTGGTCTTCTCGATGGGTCTTAAGTAAGGAAGCGTGAAAAACTGGATGGACTCGCCGCAAGGAGTGCGGTAGTCTGAGCTTAAAGGCTAGTGGGTTGATCTGGGAAGTTATCGGGTAAGGCCCGATATACTTAGCTGCAAACTTCCCTATATGAGTCCAGCGCGGTAGGTAACGTGTTGACAACCAGACTAAATCCCCGCGTTTCCAAAGAGGAGTAGGACTACGTCTGGTGTCAGCATATTTCTTATATTTCATGCGACTTACTTTCAAAGTTTGTACGCCCTCCTTGTGTATTCGTTTAAGTTCCGTCAGCATTTTCTCTAAAGCAGAGGTGGCAGTTTGGTTTCTGAGAGTTAAGGCTCCTAAATGCTTCGGATGGTAACCATAGGTGCACATGAAAGGACTCATCTTGATGGCTGTGTGGAAAGTGTTAGTGTACGCGAATTCAGCCATAGGTAACAAGGTAGCCCAGTCGTCTTGTTCCCGGTTGCAAAAACAGCGAATGTATTGTTCCAAATTTGAATTCAATATTTCTGTTTGTCCATTGGACTGGGGGTGATATCCTGAGGACAAGGCCTTCCGTATTCCTAATTGACTGCACAGTGAATCCCAGAATTTAGAAGTGAATTGCGTTCCCCTATCGGAGATGATGGTTCGCGGTAGTCCATGTAACCTTACTATCTCACGAAGAAAAACTGTAGCAGTCTCTGAAGCCGAAGGAGCGACTGAAAGGGCTGTAAAATGGGCAACTTGGTAAAGGAGTCAATTACCACTAGAATCACCCTCCTCTCCTGAGACACTGGAAGCTCCACTATAAAGTCCAAGGAGAGGTCTTCCCATGGCCCTGTAGGCGTCCTGGCTTGCTGTAAAAGTCCAATTGGTCGGTGACGAGGAGTCTTGTTGATAGCACATACGGGACAAGTCGATACATAGGAGGTAATGTCTCTTCTCATAGATGGCCACCAAAAATTCCTGGACACTAGTTCGTAAGTTGCTTTTTCCCCCTTATGTCCTGCTAGGGGAAGATCATGACAAAAACCAATGGCCTGTCTACGGAGTTCATCTGTGGGCACAAATAAGGCTGAATGGTGAAACCACAATCCGTTGTGTTCATGTAGATTGTAGGATTGTCTCTCTCCCTGGGCAAGATTTTCAAGTTGACCTTGTACCTTCTTAAGAAATATGTTAGCGATAGTATGGCAACAGTCCTTGGGCAGAATGTTCTCCTTCTTGATCTCTGAGAAATCCGTCTCCAACCAGCTTTGTGATAGCGCATCCGCTACACTGTTTTGGGATCCTGGTATGTACGTGATCTGAAAGTCAAAATCAGAGAAATAATAGGCCCATTGTGCATGCCTAGAATTCCTGCACTCCATCTGTTGGAGTACCTTAAGATTCCTGTGATCCGTCCGAATGACGAACTGATGTGAGGCTCTCTGTAGGAGATGTCTCCACTCCTGACAGGCTGCTCGTATCGCCAACAATTCTCGCTCCAGTACCGAGTAGTTTCGTTCGCTTCCTGTCAAAGTGCGAGAGTAGTAGGCGATGGGATGTTCCTCTCTCTCTCTCTGTCGCTGTCTTCTTGCAACAATACTGCTCCTAAGGTGCCTCCCGAAGCATCTGTCTCCAGAATAAATGGCTTATCCTGATTCGGCTGAACTCTTCAAAATGTTGAATGCCTCCTGAGCTGTTGAACCCCAATGGAACATGTACCCTTCTTGAGGAGTGCTGTGATGGGTAATACCAGATCCGAGAAGTTGGGTATAAATTGGCGATAGAAGTTCGCTAGTCCTAGAAAACGTTGGACTTCCTTAACCGAAGAGAGTTCAGACCATCTGTCTATGGCTAATACCTTGTTAGGATCCATTCGAATACCGTTCTCGGATAATATGAAACCCAAGTAAGGTATTTCAGTGGTTTCAAATAGACTTTCTCTGGTTTGGCGAAGAGTTGGTTTTCGATCAATCGACGAAGCACTTCATAGACATGTTTCCGGTGTTCTTCTAGGGAAGAAGAGAAGATTAATATATCATCAAGATATATGACCACCGATATGTACAACATATCGGCGAAGATCTTGTCCACGAATCTCTGGAATACCGCTGGGGCGTTAACCAGACCAAACGGCATCACACAATACTCAAACAACCA
This sequence comes from Ambystoma mexicanum, assembly GCF_040938575.1. Classification (NCBI taxonomy): domain Eukaryota; kingdom Metazoa; phylum Chordata; class Amphibia; order Caudata; family Ambystomatidae; genus Ambystoma; species Ambystoma mexicanum. The sequence continues at coordinate 686,990,425 of NC_090938.1, forward strand.
CAGCGGTGTCCTAAATGCGGTGTTCCATTCAGCCCCATTCTTTATCCTTAACAGACGATACGCTCCAGGAAGGTCCAGTTTAGTGAATATTTTGGCATCTCTGACAGCCTCTAGGATGTCTCTGATGAGTGGCATCGGATACCTGTCTCTAATAGTGATGCTGTTTAAGCCCCTGTAATCTATGCACGGGCGCAGTTCTTTGGAATCTTTCTTGGATATAAAAAATAGTGACGCCCCTCCTGAGGACTTTGATGGTCGAATGAGACCGTTCTCCAAGTTAGTCTTGAGATACTAGTTTAAAGCCTCCTTCTCGTTTAAGGACAGTGGGTACATTCGTCCGAATGGTAGAGCGGTTTCCTCCTTGAGATCGATGCCACAATCCTCGTGACGGTGAGGTGGGAGGAGTCTAGGGTTGATGTCTTCAAATACTCTGGCAAAAGCCTGATACTGTCCTGGTATGGAGGATATGTAAAGGGTGTATTGTGTTTGGATTAGACTGGAATGAACCTTGCTTTGGTTTTCACTAAGTGCCAGACAATGTTCCTGGCAGTATTCGGATTCAAAACTTAGTCTGTTGTTCGTCCAGTCTATCTTGGGATTATGCCTCCTTAACCACGATACACCCAGAATCAATGGGAAATGAGCAGCTCTGATGATGTCAAAGCATAGTGTCTCAACGTGGTGATGCATTCTTATGGTCACCGGTTCTGTCTCCATTGTGATGGGACCTGATGAGAGTTGGCGACCATCCACGCCCTCTACTGGTATCGGCCTGTCTTTCTTCCTCAAAGGGACTTGATTCCCCAAAGCCCAGGTCACATCTATAAAGTTACCTGTGGCTCCACAATCTAGCATGGCCAATACAGAGCGGTCTTGCTTCAGTCGGTCGGAGAAGGAAACCTGGAATACCATCAAACTGCTTTCTTCTATTCTTTCTTTAGTGGATCGGGTAAGGTTGCAAGGGCTTGAACAGATGTCCCCAGGGTTTCCCTTGCAAGTGCCTGGGGTCTGGCGTTTCCCTGTCTCCTAGAGGGAATTTCAAGACAATCCTTAAGAGTGTGTTTTGACGATCCGCAGTACATGCAGAGGTTTAGTTCTTGTCATCTTCTTCTTTCGGTCTTTGTTAGAGGTCCCCTAGTGGACCCTATCTGCATAGGGTCTTCTGGTGTGGTCCTTTCCCTTCTTCCTTGAGGAGGGCTATAGCGAGGCACAAATCCTCTTCCTCTTCTCCTTTCAGCCCTTCTTTCTTGTAAACGGTAGTCGATCTGCAGAAGTAAAGTTAGCAGTTCTTGGAAGTTATTGGGACGGACTACCCTAGCCAGTTCATCCTTCAGTTCTTCGTTCAACCCCCTGCGGAAAATGGTTTGTTGCGCTGTATCAGGCCATCCTGTTGACAGCGCCAGTGATTGGAATTGGGCTATATAACCCTGTAAATCCTAGTTTCCTTGTCTGACATCTAGAAAGGCATCGTATTTCGAATACTGAATGTCAGAACGCTCAAATCTGTTCTTGAAATCCTGAACAAATAGAGTGTAATCGTTTACCAGAGGGTCTTGATTAGTCACTAAAGGAGTAGCCCATGCCAGGGCACTTCCCGTTAAGTTGGCGATGAGAAACCCCACACGGGCCCTTCCAGACTCGAAAGCTCTAGGCCTAAAGGAAAAATAGACTGCACAAGCATCAAGGAAGTCTTTGATTGATTTAGGTTTCCGTCGTATTTGCCAAAGGTGAATGGCATTGGTGTTAGATCATCCCTTCCCGTCTCCCTCGTGACTGCTTGTTGGCGAAGCAAGAGATTCTCTGCGTGGAGCGACTGCATGTCAGCTCTAAGGCTCGGAATGGCATTGCACATCTCCTGGATCTGTTTGGGTGATGCCATAGTGTCTTCTGGGCGTTGTATACTGTCACGCCTGGCCTCTACCTCCCCTGACTTCTCCTCCTCAACTTTCTCCTCTGTGGCTTTTTCCACCTTGGCTGTAGTCTTCTTCTTCTTGACTCTTTCCTCTTCCGTCGGCTTTTTCCTTTTTTTTTGTCGTAATTAGGGACGTGCTCCCTCGGTAGCCTCCGTGATTTGACTATGACAGATCTAGGGGCTAGTCGAGGAGCACGCCCTAAAAATGGGGAAAAAAGCCTCCAGGCAAAAAAAAACCAATTTGATACAGTTCGCCCTTTGAGATGGAAATGATAAATCCTGGCTGGAAATGTAGTCGTTATGGTTCGATGGTTTAAGAGAAACATCCACACCGGCTCTGCTTGTCTCCAGCGAGCTGCGATCAGCAAGGACTCCGCTACCAACTCGGGTGAAGTTCGGAGGCAGCGAGAGAAAGGAGAGATCCACTGCACACTGTGGCTGACGAGAGATCCGAGGGGTGATGAAAGAGGAAAGGGAAAAGACAGGAAAGAATAGTTCAGCCGAGGTCACGTACCGTAGTAGAGTACGCAGCTCGTTTTTACTGGAAGAGGTACACGAAGGGAAACACATACAAACTGAAGATGCCGGAAGGAACACATTGTGTAATACAGAACACACAATCCCAACCACCTTACCTGGAAACAAGAGCACACAGGTAGAGTACAGAAAGAATAGGATCTAGGTAAAGGAAGAAGAGGTGGGTAATAGGCTGGATGCTGGTAGCGACTAGCAGGCAAGCAACGCAATACGATACAACGCAATGAGCGTTGCTCCGGTAGCGTGTTTAAAGCTTCTGTCCGCCATGTTGGAAATAGACTAGACCCGTAAGGTGGAACGGATAGTCACCATCTTAGTAGTACTTCCAGTGATACGCAAATCTCCAAGGCTAATGCATGACACCCTCCTTGTGGTGCGCCTTGCTGGTGCCGGGCTCCCCTGGCAGGGGCCTCCTGCAGGGTGTGGGAGTCCTCACTTTGCTTTTCCCCTGTTTATCACTATGTATGGGGTGTGATTGCCACCAGTGCCTTATATCTGTGTGGGGAGAGAGGGGGGGCTCTCCTTACCCCTGCCGACGTGGCCGCACGCCGGAGAAGTGCCTGGGCAGCTGAAGACCTGGAGATCACCTCCGTCACACCGGCAAGCATGGCAGCGGGAGGCGCACCGACGTATGTTAGAAATGCCCGACGGCATCCTCCACTGGTGTGCTGCTGGTAGGACCCGGACGTGGCAGTCCCCAGCCACGGGGTGTGTAGGCCTCGCCTGTGTCGGCTGTGGTCAGCGACGTGTGTTGGAGCACACATGGTGTCCGTCTGGCACCTACGTCGCCAGTGTAGGCTCGGGACCTCCGAGCCTGCGACAGCAAATGCTCACCCGCTCCCAGCGGGAAAGACAACACGGATGCGGAGCAGGTGCAGTGGCACAACTCGCTTTTTTCACTGCCTTAACATAACTAACTCCTTCCTTCCCCCTCACATCCCATCCCCCGCCACCTTCCCTAACCCCAATGTCACTTCCACAGTACATTGGCCCAAACGTGGTCATCCTCTCTAATGATGTGAGAGGGCTCCATTTCGGGCATACTCACGACATGACAGGACTCGGAGGTGTTGTGATGTGGGATGCCACTGATGACAGCGTGCGTGCGACGTCAACCGTTGTGGAATAAAAGGTGATCGGAGGGCCTTTTGCCTGCCAATGCTGTTCTACTCTCTGTGCCTGAGTACCGGTCTGCGCTCTGTGCACTTCTGACAGTATGGCGGAGCTCCCGCACCACTGGTTTCATTGCTCTCCATGGGTGCCGGGTGGAACCAGGCCCGAGAGTGTAGCCAATGCCATTGGGTGGGGATAAAAGGCTGGATTGGGCATCCTGTGCCCCCTGTAGGAGCGAGCATGCCCAGACCACATTGGTGTCACCACAGCACTATTTCCTGGGTTCTCATATTGCGCAGGGGCCTCCCAGCCTGATCCCACTCGCTGGCTGGTGAGGGTGTGTCCCTGGTACTCCCCGCGGGAGGAGGCACCAGGAGTTAGGGCCCTCTTGGAAGGCCTCCAGGTACGTGGACCCAAACGCTATGCCTGTCATCCACACGCCAGTGATGACCTCTAGAAGCTGGTGGAATCAGCTTGTGGCCTAATCAAGATGGCTCATGCCCCTGGGACCGGTGAGGCAGGAAGGAAGGCGTGGTGGTTACTTCCCACGTTTCCTCTCCAGGGATTTAAGTGGTACAGCGGTGGTGCCAGCTTGTGGCCCTAACAAGGGTGCTTGGGCCTAGTGGGACATCTTCTTGCGACCAGGGTGGTGCACTGAGTGACCATGGGTGATGAACAGGATCTGGTGTCTTCTTCATCTTGGACCTCTTCTTCAGGCTTCCGCATTCTCAGTACAAGACAGCACCCATCTCCAGGGGGACACCCTGGAGTTTTTGCAGGGAACCCAGTGGTGGAATTTGATGTCATAGGTGCCCCGGTAACATTGAGCCCTTGTTGGAACGTGGAGGTTGAACTGTGCTAAATGTGCTTCGCGTCCCCAAGGGAAATGGACGATGTAGCGGAGGGAGCAATGCTGCTATTTTACGCCGGGAGCGAGATATACGAGATCTTTAAAACACTACATACAAGGGATGGCTCATATGAAGTAGTGGAGGAGGCACTCCAAACGTACTATTCTGCAATGATGAATCAGGATTATGACAGGTTTCCCCTGCGCCACGCCCATTAGGATCGTTCGGAGTCCCTTGACACTTACCACGGCGTCTCGCTGTGTCTTGTTGGCTGAATGATGAGGCTGATGAAATAAGGGTGCAGATCATTCAGCACTGTGCGTCCTCGATGCTGCGTCGTCAAATCTTGAAGGTACCCAATAATCGACTGCCACATATTCTCGAGCTTGGCAGGTCACACAAGTTGGTACACTCCAGAGTGGCTCACATTGAGGAGGCATCCAAACCAGGAAGGTCGGAGGTAGCTCATGACATCATTTTGAAAAGCTTGGCGAGACTGCGCAATAGAAATAACCAGAAGGCCCAGCAGGGAGCTCCAAAACCCACATACCAGTGGAGTACGCCCTGCGATGCATGCAAAGATGTCCTGCCACATAATCAAGCGTGCCCAGCGACGGGACTAATGTGTAGCTGCTGTGGGGAGGCCCAACCATGTTGCCAGGCTGTGTCACGCTTCGTGGCTAGTACCTCAGCCCAGTCCTCTCATGCCGACTCCACCAAGTCCAAGCCAACAACGTGTGGCCACCCTGGATGATGACCGCATGTTGGTTTTGATGCGGCATGAAGGGGCAGCCGATGTTGAAGATCTGGGGCAGCCCTGATGCTCTGTGTCTATTCTGTCCAAGACGGTGCCAATCATCATTGACATAGGTGCGTTGGTGAACATCATGCCATCTTCACAGTTCCGCAAGTTGTGCCACCCTCGAAGCTGTCCATGCAGTGCATCTGTATTTTTCACCTATGGGGGTCCTCGCCAATGGCGCTGCATTGTGCATTTCCCACCATGGTGATTGATGATAAATGATATGATATAAGTAATTTATAACGTGCCTGTACACAAGTGTTTCTAGGCGCGACAAGGGAGGGGAGGCAGAGGGAGGACAAAACAACGATCTTACTAGGCCTTGTGTCATTCAGATCGTGCAAGTGCGATAACGTAAAGTGCAGTGGGGGGAGGGAGAAGGGGGAAGTGCCAGGGCGAGGGAAAGGGGAAGTGCATAAGGGCAGAATGACTCTGAGTAAGTGCAGCCAGGGCAGCGCGGCTCTGGGTAAGTACAAGGAGGCAGGGGACTGTAGGGTTACTGTTACAGCCTCTAAGTGCGCGGTAGGCCCAGAGGCAGTGCTGGGTCGACCGGTCATGGAGGAGCCTGGTAGCCAATGAGATTCTTAGGATAGCCAGGCTCCAAGTCAGCGCAGCAGACAAGTAGGTCAACAGGGGAGAGAGAGAAAGCAGAGGTGAAAAGGAAGGTCTGAGCTGCTTCCAGAACTTCTGGTGGTCCGGCTCAAGTTTGAGACGGGCAGGGAGGCCATTCCAGAGGGAGACACCTGCAGAGGAGAGAGATCTACCCCCACTCTTGGCCTGCAGAAGTGTCTGACCATCAGAGAGCTAGAGGTGGCTAAGCGAAGGGCTCGAGAAGGAAGGTCTTTAGGAAGACAGAGTTGGATGTAGTGCGGGCCCTGGCCCCAGAAAGACTTGTGGACGATACAGAGGGTCTTGAACTTGATCCTTGAAGCCACAGGGAGCCAATGGAGTGATTTCAGGGGTGCAGAGTTACAGTCCCTGGGCTTGAGGTCAAGGACAAGTCTTGCAGTCCTGTTCTGGATTAGTTGCAGAGGGCAGAGAGTAGAGGAAGGCAGATTGAGAAAGAGGCTTTTGCAGTAGTCCAGCCTAGAGAGAACCAGGGCTCTAGAGACAGTGAGCTTCTGGGGCAAACTGCGAAAAGGAAGAATACCTCTGAGGAGGTGCAGCTGGTAGTGGGACTTCTTGGCAAGGTCTGTGATGTGAGGAGAGAAGGAGAGAGTGGAGTCGAAGATGACACCACAGTTTTTTACCACACAGGAAGGTGGAGGAAGAGGGACCAAGGAGTGCAGCCAGAGTGAGAGAGGGAAAGCGGGAGCAGGGGTGCCAATGAGAAGGATATCAGTCTTACTGGCATTAAGGCAGAGAACGTGGGAGGCACACCAATCCTGAATCCTGGATAGACAGGAATGAACGTGAGAGGAGAGGAGGCTGTGGGGATCCTAAAAGAGAGCTGAGTTTCATCTGCATAATGCTGAAAGTTAGAGGATAAGGTAGAGATAAGGTGGGCCAAAGAGGGCAAATAGACATTGAAGAGCCAGGGTGAGAGATTAGAGCCCTGGGGAACACCACATGTGGAGAGAGGTGGTGAAGAGAAAGGACCCAAGTTGGACCTGGGAGGGTCGGTCCAGGAGGAAGGAAGACAACCACTCCAGGGCCTGATCTGTGATGCCCAGGTTCTCATGGAGTCGATTGATCAGGATGGTGTGGTTGACTGTGTCAAAAGCGGAGAAAAGGTCAGGGAGGATAGGACCAAAGGAAGGCTGGAATCAAGATTAGAAAGAGAATCTTCAGGGGTGTTCAGAAGAGCAGTTCCCGTGCCTCTGGCTGCTCTGAAGCCAGTTACCTCGGAAAAGGTAATCTCCCTCAATTTTTGTTAACGGGGGTCAGAGTCTCGAAACGGGAGAACACCATTCAATACACTATACAAAATTGAGACTCCTGACTACCCCCTCATTGCATAGGGCTCTGAAGCCAGACTGATGGTCATCGAGACAACCAACAGATTCAGTGGGGTGAGTAATCTGGGAGATGGCCAGCTTTTCCAGGAGGTTGCCCAGGAAAGGAGTGACAGAGATCGGGCGTTAGTTCCGTGAACAGGTAGGATTGGCAGAAGGCTTTTTAAAGAGTGGTGCACAAGGGAGTGCTTGAGGAGAGAGGGGAAATGTTCCAGTGGGAAAAAAAATGAGTGATTGCAGAAATCGTCCAAGGCCAGAGTGAGGGTATCAATGTGGTCCTCTCGCTGAGCAGGGGAGCACCTGTTTGGGTGACAGTTTCATAGATCAGACTTATCTAGAAACCTTGTCAGGTGTAGTTGGAAAGAAAGAGGAGAAGGGAGGAGGAGAGGGAGAGGCAACCAGAAGGGAGCCAAGCGAGGGAGTGGAAGAGGAAAGAGAGGAAAGGATGTCTGGATTTTTAGTGGTGAAGCGAGAAGCCAGAGCCATACAGCGGCACTGGGAGGGAACAGGAGAGGTGGAGACTGCAGAGGGATTGGCCAGCTCCTCGCAGATTTTAAAGAGTTTGGCCGTGTTGTTAGAGGTCGCAGAGACGCAGGCTTGGATGTGGGCTCTCTTCTTGGACAGAGCCTAGAGTCTGTATTGCCTTTGGAGCAGGTGTCAGGCCAGTTTGTCAGAGGATGCGCCCGATGCCCTCCACTTCCTCTCAGCCACCCTATACTTGCATTTTAGGGTGGCGAGGTTGGAGTCATACCAAGAGTTGCACTTGGAGGTAGGTTTCAGATATATTCTCATGACATGGCTAAGGACGTCCAGAGTGTTGCAGATAGAAAGATGCAGGTTAGAGAGGGCTGTGTCAGAGTGTGAGTCAGCCACAGGCATAGGAGGAGCAGAGAAAGTAGCAGCAAAGGCATTCACTGGCACACGCTTCATGGGCCGAATGACCGAGAAGACAGGTGGCAGTGCTGGGGTTGGCTTAGCCTGGGGGACAAAGAGTGTCAGGTGACAGGAGAGCAGAAAGTGGTCAGTCCAAGAGAGAGGAGTGCAGACCAGGCATTATACCAGGCAAGGCAATAGACCAGGCAATAGAGAGCCTGCAGACCAGGCATTCAGAGGAGGAGTAGGCCTGTGTAGGAATGGCAGAAGCAGGGATCCACTCTGGAAAGATCAGAGCTACTCCACCTGCGGGATGGTTGGTGCTGGGTTCGCAGAGGATCTTGTAGCCATCAGGGAGGAGAGTGTCAAAACGTGTGACAGAGCTGGCTGTGAACCAAGTCTCGGTGAGAGCGAGAATATCTAGGTCAAGTTCTTCGAGGAGGTGGCAGATGTCAGAGGAGTGTTTGACAGCAGAGTGAGAGTTGAGATTAGCGATATAGGGCAGGTTGCCACATTTGAATGACTTCCGTGGAAGGGTACAGGCTTGAGGTACACCCTGTGGAAGTGGTAGAGGGGCCAGAGAGTGGGCAGAGGTGGTAGAAGGAGGTGGCAAAGTAGCCAGAGGGGAGGAGGATGGTGCCAGAGAGGCAGTGGAAGAAGGAGGTGGCAGAGGAGCCAAGGAGGTACTGGTAGTAGGAGCTGGAGAAGTAAGAAAGTTGATAAAACAAGGGAAACACCTATTTGAAAAGGAGGAGTTTGAGCTGAGGATGTATCAGTTCCAGCAACATTCTACGTGACGCACATGGCTACGGATACTCTCCTTCGCTGCTCAAAGGCAGAGGACCTAGGTCTGGTGCCCTTTGCATACCTGGTGTATCAGTCAGACATTAACTGTCTCCTGAAAGAGTTCCAAGGGCTCTTTGACCGTGTGGGTTGCCTCAAAGGACAGGAGGTGAAGTTGCATGTGGACCTGGCCAACCAGTGGCTCTTCGTCACTGCAGAATACCATTTCACCTACGAAAGAAGGTCAAGGAGGAAATGGACAAACTGGAGAAAGCCGTTATCATTGAGCGGGTGTAGAACCCCATACCCTGGGTATCCCCCATTGTGGTAGCCAACAAACCAAAGTGCCCTGAAGAGGTACGAATTTGAGTGAATTTACGGTTCCTCAACAGGGCGATCCTTAGAGAGCATCATCCCACACCCACCCTGGACAACATCCTTGCTGATATGCAAGGTGCCAAGGTCTTCTCGACAATCAACCTGAAGTCTGGATACCATCAGGTGCTGCTGCATAAGGACTTGCATCCCATAACAACGTTCTCAGCTTCAGGGTGAACTCTGCGGCTGAGGTGTTCCAGCACACGATCAGGAGTGTGTTGGCAGGGCTCCCCAGAGTCTTTAACGTGATCAACCACGTACTGATCTTTACAGCATTGAAGAAGGAGCACATGGTCAGGTTGGCTGCAGTAATTCAAAGGCTAGCGCAGCATGGGTTGACACTCAATAGGAGGAAATGTCATTTTCTCCAGTCAAGCACAGATTTTTTGGGTTTTGTGTTTCACAGGAAGGGCCCTTGTCCTGACCCTGCCAAGGTTTGTGACATAAAGAAGGCAGCAACCCTGTTGTCCCAGTGGGAGGTCCATAGCTTTTTGGGGATGGCGAACTCTTGTGGGCGGTTCATACCAAATCTAGCCATGTTGACAGAGCCTCTCCGGATCCTAACGAGGAAAGAACAAGACTGGAAATGGGCCCGGGAAGAACAGGAGGAGTTCAAAAGCACCAGGGCGGCTCTGGTGGCAGAGCCATCAATGGCAAACATCAACGGCATATTTTAACCCGTCACATGCCATGGCGCTGGTGTTGATTTCAGTTTAGTTGGGCTATGGGCTGTACTCCTGCAGGTGGATCCGAAGAGCAACAGGCACCTCATCACTTATGCCAGCAAGGCCCTCATCGTTACTGAGCGCTGATACTTGCAGATAGAGAGGCTCTTGGGGTCCTGCAGGGGTAGTCAGCATTTTCACCTCTACATTTATAATCACCCAGTGACAGTATTTACCGGCCTCAAGCCTCTGGTCCCCATCATGCTGGGGTCAGTCCCCCGCCACCCCCTCAGAATGGAGTGATGATTGCTCCAGCTTCAGGAGTACGGGGTGACACTCCTGTACAGAGCCGGGGCTGACAACCCTGCCTGAGCTCTGCCACAACATGGAAGAGCCGGTGGAAGGGTGTGTACGCATGATTACCAGAGCCGCTGTCACAAATTCCATCCCTGTAGCGGATATTGTACCGACATCAGATGTGACCTCACAGAAAATAACATTGCAAGCAGTGTTATTAGTCTTTCATACTCCAGCCAGTGCAGGGGTGCAACAAATACTACATTTCTGGAGTCGGAGACGGGAATAACTGGCAATGGGAGGGGGCACTTCAGAAAGTGGGCGGGGCAAAGTTGGAGCCTCACCGCCCTCTGTTCTACCCCAAGGGTTGTCTGGCTTGGGGCCCAAGTATTATCAAATGGTAGCGACCCAGCATTACACCTTAGCGCATACACACACACACACACACAAATCCACTCACTAATTTAAACATTCCATTCACCATACACTTGCTTATTTACATGCACACCCAGCCCCCATACATCATACACTTGACACACACTCATTCACACACATATTACATATACAATCCTTGAAAAATATTCATAAATGCATACAAACATAATGACCTGACACGCAACACCCTTCAACACGGCTAGTTTCAGAAAATGCTTCCCTCCCCACAAAAAGCAAGTGTGCACATCAGCCCCTTCCCAGCCACGTGCCGAGATGAGGGTTTACAGAATCTCTTGATCCAACTGTAGACAGATCAACGGAAGTCGTTCCTTGGCACCACCCATCTCTGAACGGCTGCAGCTCAAGCATTTCTTCAGGGTCTGTGGAAAGTGAGAGGGGAGCTGTCGATGCTCCCAGCTGGTTATTCCTCTGGAGCTACAATAGCAAATGCTCGACTTGGCACATTTGGGTCACCAGGGGGCATGCAACACAAAGGGGCGTCAGGGAGAAGGTGACTGTTGGCCACAGTGTTGGGGCTCATTGAAGGTGCAGGGGCCCAGCGGGATTAATGGCCCGAGGAGGAGGAGCCACTGGAGACGCGGGCATTCGGCGGAATCGCCGGCCTACAAGCAGGACTTGCTGGAGGCACAGATGCCTGGTGGGATCACCGGCTCAGGAGGACACACGCAGCGGGATCACTGGTTTGAGGGAGCGCCACTCTTGGTCCCAGCGCTCGGTAAACCAGGAGGAGCACGCAGCAGGTTTGCTCGCGTGAGAACGCGCGGCGCCGCACTGCCCAGCGCTCTGCAACTGTGGAATCAGTGGCGCAGGCGGACGGATGCGCAGCACGATTGCTAGCGCATGGAAGAGGAGGACGCTGGTATGCCTTAACGCCTCGTTGCCAGTTGTTAAGGGCTTTCACCCTTGTTGAAATAAAGGAGGCACACCAGCGGGATCGTATGGAACCGTCTTTATTAACATACAAAATGGAACCGACTCTTTCCTCCTCCCTCTTCAAAACCCCGCTCCTTTTCCCTACGTCACATCCTGCTGTGACATCCATTTCGAAGACTGTCTTAAAGCAACATTACTCGTAACAGAGGCCAGAGTAGACAGTGCCCTTTGTCGCTGTGTCTGGTGCCAGGCAGCTAGACCTATAGCCAGAGCGCCGCCCATAGCATCACCGGAAAGTCTCTCAGTCTGGACTTCTGGATGGTGTAGCAGTCAAGGCACTTTCTAGTTGTATAGGACAAATTCTCCCGATACCCAAGTGTGCATTCTGTGGCATCCACCACTACGGGTGCAGTGATCCTAATCTTGGAGAAGTCATTCGCGGCTCACGGAATACTGCACTGTTTGGTGGGACAACAGCCCATCTTTTCAGTGGGAGGATTTTGCCAGGTTCCTGCAGTTTTATTTGGGGGATCACCACTACATCATGCCATCTTGACCTAGGGCCAATGGGGATGTCCACCGGTTCATGCAGACCCTCAACAAGGCGTTTCCGCATTGACCAGGACAAAGAACAGCCATTGGAGGATGCCCTGATGTAGTTCCTCATGGCGTACAGGACGACGACACATGCTACGCCCTGCTGAGGGCCTACCTGGGTCAGAAAGTGTGGCACTAATCCCAGATCATGAGTCGAGGGGGCTGGTCCTGCCAAGTCTGGAAATGCTATCTGCAACCCAAGAAATGGTCAATGCCAAGGAGACGAGCAGAGAAGACGCCTGGCGAGAGACACGGTTCTCTCACGCATGAGGAATTCCCAAGCGATCTCCGCCTCACGAGAGCAGCCCCTGGGTAAGTGACCTGAAAGCAGGTTTGATGGTGCCGGCGGAAAGGGACAGAAAGACCCTCCCCCGAAACTGCAGTTGGTTTCGCCAATTCCAAGAAAGTCCAGCAGGGGAGGGTCGATTCTGCCTAGGTACTCATGGTGACCAGGAAGGAAACCAGAGGGGCGTTTCCAGGACTTTGTGCTGGAGTAGAGGTGCCAGGACAGTGTCAAGTATTTGCGAAGAATTTGTTGATGAGTGTTGCTGTTCTTTTGTTCTGTTTATAAAAGGCTGGGAGGGATGTTGTGACGAAGGACGCCCGTGGTAACAGGGTGCACCAGACGTCAACGTGGGGAATTAAGTCAAGACCCTCCCATGCATGGGCGCCACGCCAGTCCCAGCGAATATCAGCGTGTGTGCGTATGATTATTGGGGGATCTCTGCTCAGAGCGCTCCCTAACTGAGTGGACTGCTATTGGCCTTTTAGAGACCCGAATTTGCCAAGAGCGTACTCCCTCCTCCAAAGCAGACAGCCAAGCCCGGATATATTGACAAATTGGACCCCTGCAGTTCTAAACGCTTGGGTTCTCTATTAAATTGCGTAATGTCCCTTTAAACCCGCAATGCTCTTAGAAAGCACCAGTCAACTTAATTGGAACCCTTACATTCTCTTGTTTCCTTTTAAAAGCAATGGGTCGTCTTTGAAAACGTGTCTCGGGTGCCCTTCTTTGAAGCAAAACGACACGGAGCAACACGGGTTTTATCCCCGGGTCCGCGCTTAGAAACCTCTGGGTATTAGGCGCGTTAGAAATAACCTATCATATTATATCACGTGGCAGCCTTTTACTTGTTTACGTCTTAAGGGGATTTGGTGGTGTAACAGTTTATAAAAAGGGCGCTGGAGAGAGTCAGCTGACTCACCTAAATAAACAAGCGGGCCAGGCACTGTGGAGGAGAACTTTGCACTTGTGTTTGAAGTGTTGACACGGACTCTGCGTAACCCTGCCACTGTAAACACAGCTGCACGAACCCCACAGCGGACACTTATGGAGCTGACCCACCCCACGTCCCCTGCTGATGGCCTTGATTCCCCTACACCCCCGTCTGGTGGAAGGTCGACACATCGGAACGATTGCCCGACACACAAGCAAACAAGGGGCCATACACAGGGGGCCCCAAACCAGGCCGTTTACAGGCAGGCCAGGCGCCATTGACTTTCATCTTTTACAATTGAAATAAGCCCCAGTCTCTATTGACAATGAAAACGTACTAGCTTTCTTAAATAGTCATGTAGGGATTCAGATCCCTGCTGACTGATTTTCTTTGTTCTGCCGTGCAGAGGTCAATAAACTGGTGCCTTGATAATCTGCAAGCCATGCAAATATTCTCGATGGAAGCATCAGTCCTTGACAAAGACAGACTCCCCTCCAAAATGTGTTCAATAATAGCAGACATGTTTTTCTCTGCTTTCAGCTCTTTGTACTGTGGCCAACCTTACAAAAGGATTCCACGGGACACTTTAGAAGGAGAAGCGCTTCAGAATCATTTTGTAGTGTGCACAGTAGTTCCAAACAGCCTCATTCCTGTTTGCGCCATATCCACTTTTATAACATTAGTGTCAAATGCATTTTAACACGCATAGCAAAAAAATAAATGACAGGCCCGTAGGTCTGTTGTGCATGCAGAGAACTGACCTGTTAGATTTTTCTATCCACCAAAAACCATCCAGACACCCTAATTTGCATATGTACTGACATCATCAGATGGGACCTCACAGAAAATAACATTGCAAACAGTGTTATCAGTCTTTGATACTCCAGCCAGTGCAGGGGTGCAACAAATACTAAATTTCGGGGGGGAGGAGGGGAGTGGGGGGCTAACTGGAGATGGGAGGGGCCACTTCAGAAAGTGGGCGGGGCAAACTTTGAGGCTCCACCCCCCCATCTGTTCTACCCCAAGGGTTGTCTGGAGTGGGGCCCAAGTATCAAATGGTAGCGACCCAGCATTACAATTTGGCGCACACAGACATACACACAACTACACCTCCACTCACTAATTTAAACATCCCATTCACCATACACTCGCTCATTTACATGCGCACCCAGCCCCCATACATCATATGCTCATTCACACACACTCACTCATTCACACATACATTACATACACAATCCTTGAAAAACATGCATAGAAACATAATGGGCCTCATTACGAGTTTGGGGTTAGCCATGGAGCTATTAGCTCCATGGCTGCCGCCAAACCGGGCTCCTTTACTGGGTTCCCAGAATGGGGAATTACCAGGCCATTCCGAGTTCGGAGGGCCCGGTAATTCCTCCATCTGGGAACCCGGGCCCGGACCTTTCCCATTCCCATCTGAGCCCCCATAGGGCTCAATGGGAATGGGAGAGGGAGCTAACAACGGGCCGATTACGACCGGCCCGTTGTTAGCTCCCTCTTCCCCTCGTGGGACGCGGTAACGACGCTTGGTTTTACCAGGCGTCTTTACCGGGTCCTGCGAGGTGACCTCGTAATTTCGCGGAACGGGTTCAACGGGTCCGCCTCCATTAACGGAGCCCGTTAACCCGTTGCAAGAACGTCGTAATGAGGCCCAATGACTTGACATGCAACACCCTTCAACACTGCTAGTTTCAGAAAAGGCTTGCCTCGCCTCTCTGCCTAAAAAAAAGTGTTCACATCAGCCCCTTCCCATCGGATGCGAAAGAACACATAACGCTGTGATAGGTTTGCTCGCATCCGTGGGAAGGGGGCTGGTGTGTGCATTTAATTTTTGTTAGGCAGACAGGTGAGGGAAGCCTTTCTTGACACTAGCAGCTATAAAGTTTGGCTGGGTTTGTGCAAATACCTTTTTGTGGCTGAACACTAACACTTTAAAGCCGCCGGATTCAGGAAAGGCTTCTCTCCCCTCTCTGACTAATAAAAAGCTATGTGCAGAAGCTCTGCCCCTCAGCTCACATTTCGGGGGTGGCAGGGGCTGAAGCCCGTTTTGCTCAATGGCGTTGCACGCCTGAGCCGGCTCATCATTGGTACTGAAACTGAAGAGGTTTGCTTGTGCTACGGACCCCTCACAAAACCCCTGCCTAAAGTTTCCTCCCAGGT
The DNA here is from genome assembly GCF_040938575.1 of Ambystoma mexicanum. Taxonomy (NCBI): domain Eukaryota; kingdom Metazoa; phylum Chordata; class Amphibia; order Caudata; family Ambystomatidae; genus Ambystoma; species Ambystoma mexicanum. Next base: position 687,005,915 of record NC_090938.1, read on the forward strand.
GGCCAGGGAAAGGCAGACTCTTCCTGGTGCTGACCTTTGGGCTGGTGTTCTGCGGGAGGATTACCTGGGAGGAGAAAAAGCCCAGGGAAGTGAGGGGGGGAGACACAGTATTTGCCTTTCTTTAAGGAAGACACATCATAGATACCAAAGTATATAATGGCTTGTTGTTATAATAATGTGTATATCCCACAAGTTGAACATCTTTCAGTGGGTAAAAATAATCTACAACGATTTCACATAAAGAGAAATAAAACCCCTTCTCAAAGCAGAGAAAATCATACACCTAAAATCTCCACTAACTCCCAAACATATAGTGAAAGGAGGTATGTGAATAATAACAGTCTGAAGAACTTTATTCATCCTATCAGACAAGCCCCATGACTAACCCTCATGCCACTGCTTTAGAAAATATTGAGAATAACAGAAAAATGAACGTTGTTACTAGGGACTTCAAGTCCCATAATTCACTAAGTACTGGGAAGAGGGCGGACGAGGAACAATGCAGAAGTCGTCAACTAAGTAATGGGAATGACCCACACTTCAGGGAGACTGAGAGGCGTAAAAGCACCCCTCAGATGCAGGAAATGGAGAGAAGAGAAGCTGAGGCCGAGGCCGCTGTGGAGAAAGCAGGAGGAGAGTAGTACGAGCAGAAGGAGCAGTGCAGACTGTGTATGGAGCGACGTCCGAATTGGAAAAGGAAGACGCCCAGACTGCTGGAAAGCTAAACACTGTGGCTGGCCCAGAGAGGGTCTGTGTCTCCAGATGTCCCAGGTGCAAAGGTCATGCAGCAGGAAGCGTGTCGAGGGAACGCTGGCCCTTTGAAGTCTCATTCTGCAGAGGCTGTGCAGGGGACGGTGAAAGCAGAGAGGAAAGTTTTCCCTCAGGAGAGATCTACAGTGGCTGACATGCACCATGAACTCTTAGGAGCCAGAAAGGCTCCAGCAAACAGTGGCGTGGGTGAAGGCGGTACAAGAGAGAGTGTTCGACGGTTCATTGGGAGCCACCACAGTAGAATACCTGCAATCAGGTAGAGGTTTTGTAGACGTGCAACCTACCCATTGACTTCATAGTGTGAAAGTGACACGGGAACGCTCTGAAAGTGACTGTAAAATTGAGCATGTGAGTTTCTGGGGAGTCCAACAACCCAGGGAAGCAGCATTGTTAAAGGCAAATGCCTACAACTATTACCTACAACTATTACTCAAGCCAAGAGAGTCTAAAACCTAAGCAAAATAAGTCCAACAGATATTGCCAAAGATGAAAGGGGAGTAATAGAAGACCCCAGGGTTGCGAAATCTGTTATTCATGTTTGATAAACTATATAACAACAGCTAATACAAACACACATTGCCAAAGCCAAGAAAGAAGCAGAATAAATCTGTATCCTTGTCCATATTTGATTACCGGTGCAGTGGGGAAACAAAAGAGGCAAAGGGGCTGCCCTTCTGAAGTAGGTTATTCAGAGAGAGAGCGGAAAGAGTTGCAGAGGAATCTTAAAGAGCACAAACGTGAATCTTGTTTCCCTGAAAGGTTGATAAATGTTTAATGCCGTTAACAAAGAACATTGTGAAGTTGTTGCAAAGTTGTTAAAGATTACCACTGAAGCATGTTGCATTTTTTAAGCACTGTTCAGGCAGGGGAGTATACCCCGATAGTGAACCTTTGAAGTAGTAGGCTTGGCATGGGTACAGACCAAGCAGTAGTTGACAAACTGCTGAATTGTGGTCCTGATGCACAATATGATATCATTTATGGTGCTGGGTTGCATAAACCTGCTGTTGAGGAGTTCCACTTCTTTAAAGCATTCAGTTGTGACAAAAATCATCCTGACAAAGACAATTTGTGTTACCTTGTGGAGAAGACACAATGTTATATTATTTATGGTGCTGATGGAAGAATTGTATAGTCCTGCCATGGAGAAGTTACATTTCTTGAAGCATTCAGTTGAAAGTATTCAGTTGTGGCACAAATCATCCCAACAAAGGCAATTTGTGTTACCTTGTGGAGAAGATTATTTTGAGATTCATTATTCTAAGAAGAAGAGAAATAACACTTTATTCTGAAGGGTTGGAGCTTTCTTTTGTCCAGTGGAAGCTACAAAGAACTGTGTTAGAACGTTGTTGCAAACCAGGACTTTCATACTTTCTTTTGAACTGTGGAACAAGAACCCTGGTTGAATCTGGCAAAGGGGAACTCTCCCAGATCATAAGCCAGGACTGAGGTCACATTATAGGTTCAATTGTGATATTAGTGTAGAACTGGAGCCAAGTACCCCCACCCAAAGCTCCTCCCCCATGCTGCCTATATGTTGGGAGCCATAGTGTGAGACACGTGCAGTACCGGTGAAAATACTGATACCGAAAAGGATCTTGGAAGCAAGATTCCCATTGAGGACGCCATACAAGGAGTCACGACAATATGATAGCCATTTGAATGAGATCCCGGAAGAAGTGTGAAAACTGAGCAAAAGAGAAGCCTGGTGATGTCATACAGAGTAGAGCTGATGCACTCAGAAGAAGAGGCTGAAGAATAAACATTCTATAGAAACAAAGGAGGAGGTGTTAAAGATGAGCAACATTTTCTGGCTCGAGATGAAGATGCTCATGCTACAGAAATAATCAAGAATATATCAAGTTATTTTACAAGTGTATAGATGCAGTAACGCAAGTAGACAGAGTATTCTTAAAGGCTAGCTATGTAGTGAATAGCTTGAGGCGATGCCCTAAACTATATGCATAGGAATGTAAGGACTATGGATGATTCCACAACGCATTTTAGCAGAGCTCGATCCAGTGAAAAGAAAGGCTTTCGGTGTGTCGCAGTCGGAAAAGCAATCGACATTCAGAGGTGAATTAAGAGAGGCGTGGTTGGCCCAGCACCAGGAGGTCAAGGCCCCCGTGAACCTGAATGTTCAGGCAGTAGTTACAGAACATGTGAAAAGAACAAACTCCTGTCTTGGATGAGGAGTGAGAACATTGAAGACGTCAGAGGTTCATCATTTAATAGTATTTTAAAATACAGAAAGACTCTAAAACATGGTCTGCAGTCACATGGATGGATGAAAATAGATACTGGCCCTCATTACGACCCTGGCGGAAAGGGGAAAACGATGGCGGAAAAGCAATACCGCCATCGAAAAGCGCTCGGTGCGACTATGACCCGTCACCGCAAAGTACGAAGCCATTAGCGACACCGTAGTGAACGCCAACGCTAACTGCACTAAGCACGCGCGCGCGCACCATGCCAAACCGCAAACACCACCATGGTGCAACGGTACGCCAATTCCGACCCTAGCGGACATGTACCTAACGCCATCAGGCATGGCGGAATGGACCATCCCGCCATGGCGAGAAATACGGCATCGTGAACCAACCGTAAATGGCCCACTGAGTGCCTGTACTCCACTCCCTGGCCACATTGCACAACTCCTGGCAGGCGCAATGTACTCACACCATGCAACCAGTGAAATCTACAATTCACCCATGCATGCCAACGTAGAAATGCATGCAGGTGTTCAAAGCGCCCCGTGAGTGGGCATCCATGTACGGCATGTCACCATAGCCGTACTGATGCAGCACAGGCATGTGAAGGTACAAGACATCAAAATGGAAATCAAGAACACATGACACAAAACAACAGTAGTCCCCCATCGCTTGCCACCAGCGCAAGGCAACATCCAAAACAGCATCCTGAGGGGGATTGCACCAGCCCTGTACTCTTGCCAGTAAACAAACCAACCATCAGCAGAAGCATGTACCACACAAGTTGGCAGAGTGACTGAGCAGCCAGGCACATCCCAAGAGGGGCCGATGGGAGCTGCAGGGCACAGATGGCATCAATACAGAAGCTATTCCAATGGACATGACCCCAGTCCCCCTCCAACAAACGCACGCAAACACAGGCACCTGTGACCAGCCACATTCTGAACATCCCATCATACCATCAATCGACCTGGCTGACAGGCACCAGTCGGCCAAAAGCCAATCCCCCGCCCCTGAACAGCACATCATGTAAACAGTCACAATGGCAGCCCCTATCCGTGACCACACTGTGCTACGTAGGCAAAAGCGGCCAGTACTGTACCACACAACTCAACTCAGAAGGCGGAACACAATGCAGATCATCTCGCAATACATACCGCCACAAATCGAAAATCGCCACATCACCTGCAAAGAATAACGCAACACGCCAAATATCGGAATACAATTTAAATGCACATCCAAATGACAAAGGCCTCACAGCAATTTGTAAAATAACACCAAAACATCCATCATCACCGAGGGCTGCATCTGCAATAATTGACCAGCTTCCACTTGTGTGACGCCCTGTACCATCATGGCACACAGGGCCAACATCAACGTTCCAAAAGGCAACATGGAAGCGGCAAGAACCGCAGGTCCGTCCCATGAGGCAGGCACTAGTCCAGCTGAAAGGCCGAAATGTTGCACCTAGCCACCAGAACAGCGTAAGGGCATGTGGCCCATTGGCGATCGTCCCATAAGATCGTAATGGTGCTCCACTGATTCACCCGAAGCTGCAGGTGTCGAGAGTAAAATCCATCTGGAGGAGTGGCGTACAGATGGCATCTGCAATAGGGCAGGAGATACCTGTCACCAAAATGAAACACAAATTAACCGATTGCACTACAGGACACATGATGCATCACTATCTTCATTCAACACACCAAATCCACACCCATATGCATGCTAGCCCACTCCAAAGGAATATACACACCCCTAAATCAGTATCGATACATAACGAAACCAATCGAGGTTAATACACCATTGGCAACGTCGGTTACTGTGCATGCGTCCGTCAAGATAGAACCCATGACATGGGATTAGTAACGTGCCTAGACACAAGTGTATGAAGGCGCGTCGAGACAGGGAGGATCCGACAAGGGCAGATAGACGTAAGTCCCACTATGGCAGCCTTGCATCACATAGCGCAGGGGAAGGGGATTGAATCAAAAAACACATGTACATGGCAGACCCTAAATGGAATCATCTGTCCATGCATCCATTCATCATCCCCTCATCCCGCAATGAAAATGCATGAACATTCACTCACATAATATGTGAAACTTCCATCGCGTCTGTGCGTAATGCAGTCTGCAAAAACCACTGTGCTCCTGGCCGGATCTGTAGTGTCGTGAAGCTAGATGGACTTGGGAACGTCCTGCCTTATCGTCCACTACGCTATTGCGCATCCCATTCAATTCATGTCATTCATTGCTTGCTCGTTATGGGCCCTGTCCCAAGGACATTCAACAATAGAACGTTACATTTCCAGGCAGACCTGTGGGCGTCTCCTCACCGCTACTTCGCAACCAAAAATCCTGGCCTTCGAATTCCTCACTTGCAACATTACGTCGAAAAGGCTTCTGTGAACGCTTGCATTCACAATTACATCAATGTAGTGCGGCTGTGTGTCATAATGCTAACTGGCTGCAATCACAAATGGGACGCCACGCCCGTCGGTGAAGTACGATACTGTGCTGCATGAGGGTCGGCCATCGATCGAGCCCTACATACCACTGACTCTTCACAGGTATGTAAGCGGCTGCAATCATAGCATGTGTAACAATGGGAGCATAGCATGAAAATCAGTCAAAGTACATCACACTGCCATCGGGATTTGATACATGATTCCAATCCCAAGATGCCATGCGGCCAAATGCAGCCTTACGTGCGGGACGTGCTCGGCCAGAAGGGATTGCATCCGCCACAGATTCATTCAATCAGCACAGGTGGAGGCCATACAGGCCGACAGCACATATATAGCAGACCCAAACCCCTCCCACAACCACTCCCACTCCAAAATGCTACCGGCAGGACTAGCGATGTTGGGCCTGGGGCACCAGATAGCACTGCAAGTGCTACAACTACAAGAAGACGACGAACAACAACAGGTACAACAACCGGGCGCACAGGGGAGACGGAGGAGAAGGAGGAGGAGGAGGGCAAGGCAGGGTCAGCAAGGCCCACAAGCACTGCCACTACCAACACGCAGGCGGCCCGCAATCCCACGCCTCCGAGCTGATCCGTTCAACCTCACTGCTGAGCAGATCCACACCCTCTACCGTTTGGACCGGGACACCATAATCGCCATTGTGGACATGACACATGCTGACCTCGTGAGCATGATAGATAGCCCAACCGCCATCCCACCCCTACTGAAGGTGGTGTCTGTACTCCACTTCCTGGCCACAGGCACCTACCAGCACACAGTGGGGCACTTGCATGGCATTTCACAGCCACTGTTCTCACGGACACTCTCCCAAGTGCACGATGCCCTCCTGAAGCACGCCGACGACCACATCACACTACCACGCACGTACCAGGAGATTACCAACGCAAAGGTGGGATTCCATGCACTTGGCGGCATCCCGGGTTGCATTGGTGCCATCGACTGCACCCATGTTGAATTGGTTGTCCCACATGCCATGGAGGTCCAGTACCGCAACCGGAAACAATTTCATTCAATCAATGTGCAAATGGTGTGTGACTCCAACAAGATCTTTACGCATTGTTGTGCCAGATTTCCAGGATCTACCCATGATTCTATGGTCCTGAGGAACACAAGAATACCACGCTACATGGAGCGACACGCAGGGCACAGATCCTGGCTACTCGGTGAGTCTCATTCCATGCATGACATCGTGGCCCATTTGATGCGTCAATGACCTTGCAGGAGGGGGGGGGGGCTACTTAGCACTATCATTCCACTGACACCCTTTATTCGTCCCATACAGGTGATGCCGGGTATCCACTGAAGAGATGGCTCCTTACACCAATCCGGAACCCACAGAACCAGCATGAGGAGGACTACAACCATGCCCACTCACGTAGCCGTGTGGTCATTGAACAGGCATTCGGCCTACTGAAGGCTCGTTTCCGCAGCCTCAGCAGGTCTGGCGGGGCACTCATGTACAGCCATGAGAGGGTTTCTAAGATGGTCATGGCATGTGTCATGCTGCACAACATGTGCATACGTAGGAATGTGCCCATGCCCCCTGACGCTGTACTGCATGCACCTGAAGATGATGATGATGAGGGTGGGGATGTGGAGGCACCCCAAGGAGTCCATGAGGCACAGGATGCACGTGCAATCCGACAGAGCATCATAGATGCATGCTTCTAGCAACCACGCATGGTGCCTATTACACGGAAAGGGGACCTGTGGCACTGTGTGTGTGTAGTACAGGCACATAGTGGACTGTACGCCTATGAAGGCCTCGTACGCAAATATCAATGTCCACACATGTCATTGGATGATAATGAAGTGCTGTATTGTTAATGTGATTTGATTCATACACCCTATGGACCCGCCACCCAGTGAAGCCCAACACACCCCCTCCACCCTACTTCCTCCCCCCCCAACACCAGTGTCCAAATATGCATGCTGCCCGTGGGTAGACGCTATTGCAAGCCCCCTCTACGGGTATCAGGGGCACCCCTGCCCGTGGAGCGCAGGTTCCTGCCAGATCTGCGTTGGGGGCTGCCCTGGACGGAACTTGCCACGGATGACGTCTCTGCCTGCTCGCGTCCATGCATGTCTCTGAGGGTTTGTGAGAGCTCCGAGAGCACACGGCGCACAGCAGCAAGTTCAGCACAAACGTCTTTGGACGTCGCATTCAGTTCCCCCCTCAGGCTCTCGGTGCTTTTCTCCATTTGTGCTCTCAGGCTCTCGGTGCTTCTCTCCATTTGTGCTCTCAGGCTCTCGGTGCTTCTCTCCATTTCTCCCCTGAGGCTCTCACTACTTTTCTCTATTTGTGCCCTGAGTGTCTCGGTGGATGTTTCCATGGCTGCCCTGGAACCCCCGCATTCATTCGCATGGTCCTTGAGTAGCGTGGACACTTCCTGCTGTTGCTCGATCAGCAGGTCGAGGGACTGTTGCCTCTGCTGGGCCATGGACATTTGCGGTGGTGTGACAGGGGGGCTGCTCAACACATGTTGCCTTGGCACAGGACTTGTGGGGGTTGGCCAGTCGTCGTCTTCTGGGTGCCCCTGCGTGGTTTCGTCATGGTGTAGGGGATGGGACATGCAGGGGGATTGGGAAAGGTCATGGATGGTACCTACGTCGCCAGCACTGTTTTCCGTGTCGGAGCATGCTGGCATGACAGCTGTGTCACCTATGGTGCTGCTACCACCAGAGGCAGTGCCATCAGATACGTTCTTTGGGGGGACCTGTGGTGCTGGGGTTGTGGACTTGCTGGCTGCTGGGGTGCCTGTTGCAGTCCCCTCCAGTGTGCTGGCACTTGATTCCTGCTGCTGCCGTGTCTTGATCCTTGCACCTGAGGTGGAGGCTCTTGGGATGTTGGTCCTGGCCCTCTTTGCAGGCGTGCTGGTAGGGGTGTCCTGCAGCTCGTCGTTGGTATCGGACCCTGTGGTGGAGTAAAGAGGGGCGAGCGTTAGTTATGGGTCTGTCGGATTCGGAATGGCAACGTATCAAATGCATTGGGGTGGTACATGAGGCTGATATGGGACTGGGCCTTGGAGGTGGTCTCATTTTCGTGTGGATTGAGGATGCATTCATTTGGCTGCCTGCAGTTAGGGGGTGCATGCTGCACATGTAGGGGTTGTTTATGGCATCTTGATTAATTTGTTTATTCATTCTGACTTTTAGAGGGCGCTGTCAGGGCAAAGTATGTATTGCACTATGGGGTCACATGGTACTGCACATGTTCGTGGTTTGTGGATTTCGCATTGTTTCTCTTGGCCAACCTACCTGATTCTCCGGATGTCGGCACTCCTTTCTCCATCCCTCCGACTCCCTCTATGCTCTCCATTCCTATGGTGGAGGCGCAGATCTCCTCCCAGGGGGTCAACTTGATGGGCGACTCTGATCCCCCCCCGGTAGCTGTGGCGATGTTCCTGTTCGCAGAAAGTATGCTGCGTACGCGGATCCGCAGGTCGTCCCACCGCTTGCGACATTGCTGTGGCGTGCGGGGTGTTGTCCCCACCGCACTTACGCGCTGTGCCACAAGGGCCCATATGGCCTTCTTGTTGGCAAGGGCCGTCCTGGTCATTTGACTGGAGAAGACGACGGCGGCATTTTCCTGCAGGGTCTCGGTCAGCACGGTCAGTTCCTCTCGGGAGAAGTGGACCTGCCGCTTGCGATCACACGCTTTCTTGGCTACCTTTCCCATATTTATTTTTTTAACTGGGGTTGCTAACGGGTTGGGATGTGTGTCAGGGTCGGATTTTTAATGGTTGTGTTGGGATTCGGATTTTATAGTTGTGCGGCGTGCTGTTTCCCGTTCCGGCCACATGCTTTTACTTCCGTTTCCGTATATTTACGGTGCCCGTAATTTGCGGTGCCCGCTCATTACGGTGCCCGCTCATTACGGTGACCGCTAAGATGGGTGGCGGTATTGCACCTGGTGCAGCGTACGGCGGCGGTAAGGGCCGTTTTGGGGTCATTTCCGCCATCGCAGCCTTTCGGATTCCGCCATGGCGTAATGCTCGTGCCCGATGGGTCGTAATTAGCCGCACTTTGCTCCTTCGTGCAATGGCGGAAACGCTATTTACGCTGTTGCGGTCCGGTCAGTCAATTTCCGCAAGGGTCGTAATGAGGGCCACTGTGTTGAGCTGTATCGAAACTAAGAGACAGAGTATGCCTATACTCCGTCTTATTCTCGGCACAGAGAACATTTCCATGGCCAAGTTCAAAGTCTTAATTGACTGGCAGACTGCAAGAGTGATGATTTACGACAGGCTAATTGGTGGGAAGCTATGGTTATGACCAGCCCACCAGCACCTGGATGTTAGCCTGCCTGCTGCCTGCATAGGTGGAATATTACAGAGGGGTACAAGGGTGCCAACCAACTATAAAGGCCATGTAGTAGAGAGACCTATAGTTTGTATAACCAATGGGACGTTGTGTATTTGATGACGTTCATAGTGACCTGCACTAGAGCAGGGTTTAGTTGCCCCACCTGATCTTAGAGACCCAATCACCTTCCCAACAAGTATGGAGCGTATACCTAGAGGTTCCCTGTAATCCTATCACATCCCCAAGTAGGTTTTTGTAGTTTGCAATGTAGATTGACGTTGATGATAAGTTTTTAGTATATAAGCTATGATTTTTTATTAGATTTATTGAGTGAGAAGACCGAGCGAGTTTGTTGATGTTCGTTATACTCCGTGTTTTAGATAATTGATATTAAAACAGATGCACTTTGCCAACTTCCTGAGTTAGTTTGATTATTGATGCTTGAGTATATTCTGCATCCCCATATATCTGAAAGTATTGTTACCTCGTCTTAAAGGGCTTGTGTAGGTACACAAGTTCACGTGGTAGCAGAGAGATTATGGTTAAAAATCGATTGACGTAGAAAGCTTTGGGGTCCCGGAAATATCGGATGTCCTCCGCCATTTAGCTGGAGGAACGTGAAGCTCCCTGTGGATAGCAGCCATTGGTTAAAAAATCTTGCAAGTATAGGTGGGACGGGTCCCTCATTTTCAAGCAGAATCCCCTCCTGACTTCTACAGGAAGCTGAGTGGACCGAAGGCTGAAAAGGCTGGTTGAGGAGGAGGCGATCCCGAGGGTCGGAAGTCGAAAACGCGAATGGTGAGTAGGCTGAGTGAGGTGGCAAACTAAATGAGCACTGAGTGGGGAAGAGTGATAACGGGGAAAGAGTAACAGAGGGTTGGTTGGGGTATTTTATTTTTGCTTTAAGACGAAGAGCATCATGGTGTAAGACGAAGAGCGTCATAGTTTAAGGTATATAGCTGAGGAGCGATCTATATGATAAGCCCGGAATCTTACGTCAAGGACATTTAGAAGGAACTTGTCCTAGAGTCCAAGTGGATGTACCTATGCTACGAACGATCAAGGATCGTTAAAGAGGACAGTTTATACTTTGATCAGAGTCATTATTAGGAGCAGGAATAAAGTCAAGAGGAGCATTGGCAGAGATTTACGTGGGCCGTCCAGTCTGTCAGTTTGTTTGTCTGTTTATATATTGTATATGATGTATGTGGTGAAGAAATTGAATATTGAGAAACAAGGAAGAAATAGACTAAGGTAGAGAATGTTGAGAGTTGAAATGTTATTATTTATTTATTAGTTGACCAATGATGTTCATTGAATAAGTAGATTGAAGTGAAACGTGACATAGAGGCTTGGAGCTTCGACGATTGGTGCATGCTCATATTGTATTATTTTTCTGGAAAGCATTTATTTGTGTAAAATAACGGTAAGTAGTGACAGTTGATTGTGACTTGTGTCATGATGGAGGATATTACTCAGCTTATACACTTGGACAGACAGTTGCCAAAACACGCACCCAAGCTCAAGCAGTACAGTGCATAATGGGTTAAGGGCACGGCAGATAAAATGTTCATGCCATGGCCACAAGGGGGATCACTGTCTAAAGCAGTTTTGCAACACATGACGACATATTTGCATCCAGCATACACAGGAAAAAAGTTAGAAAAAAGGTTAGCTAGCTTAGAGCTTTGGAAGATGTGCCAGGAGGAATGGGAAGACCCGCCTCCTGAAGACTGGATGCTTAACCAGTGTAAAGAGGGTTTTTTGAGCCTTCTGCTCCCTCTACTGTGCCTGAAGTCCAAAGGATGAAGGATTATATACTCTAAGAGAGCTTAAGGCAGCAACAGGGTATAGCAACCTGATATATAAGCCGCCTGCATGTAGCAGCAACGAGTGTCCAGAAAAGACTCCAGAAAAAGATGTGATCCCTAAAGTCCCACGGGACAAGGAGGGAAGTGATCGGCCAGGTATGTCTCTAGATATAGAGAGAGAAATAAAGAGATGTAAAGGAGAGAAAGATAAAGCTGACGAGGTAGTGCTCATAGAGAACAAATGGATGGGCGGTTAGATATTGCTCAAACTTGATGGGAGTAAGGCAAAAGGAAGATCAAGACAAACAAGATAAAAAAGATAAAGAAATAGAGAAGTGATTGAAAGAAGACAAGGCCAAAAGAAAGAGTAGACAAAGACGGAAACAACTGTATCAATATGGACAGTTAAGAAAAGAGGAAAGTGTAGAAGAGCAAAGAAAATATAACAGGCAAAGATCAATCGAAGAACGAGGTAACCTAGAAAAGAGGAGGAACAAAAATTAAGAGATAAAAGAATGCAAAGACGCAGAGAGGAAGAAGTGTGTAGGGCAAATGAAAGAAGAGAGGTGAAAAGACAAGAAGAGGAAAGGGTCAGGGAGGAAGCAAAGAAATGAAGAGGGTTTGACGAAGAGATGGAACTCAAGAGAAGGCAAAGGGCACGTGACGTTGATGGCATTGAGAAAGAGTTAATGGAACCGAATCCAGTAGTAGCATGGGAGGACATAGAAGAATTCTTCCCGACACATGAACCAATGCCAGGGCCATCAGGAGCAGATCTCGAGGATAATTTTGATATAAGAAGCATTGGAGAAAAAATCGATAAGGTTCATCATGAAATGAAGACCAAAAGTGAATAAAAAAATAAAAGGAAAAAATGATCGATTTGAAGGTGCTGAGACACAAGGCAAAGAGGGAAGTTTGTTTAGCCTCGAGCACAGACCTTGTATTTGTGTTAAACGGGAAATCATGTTGCGCCTCCTTTCTAATATATATTGGCCTAAGCCTAGTCACTCTGCGAAGAAAACCGCGTTGCAAAGTTCCGATTTTAGATCGACTTCGCTGCCATTTTAGGATCATCCGCCATTTTGATTTTTGTTCAGATGTAATTCTGTGTTCTAAAATGGTGGACTGTGTTTCCAACTTGCAACCGAGCCTTCCCGACCTTTGCACCTAGTTAATGGTTAGACTGTCTGCGGGCCGAATGTTTAGATTGGGTAACAAGACCTTGTCCCGAACATGACTTGTGGTCTTAGGATTGTCTGCACCAACAAGCCTCATCCACGAACATACATCGAAGACAATGTAATGCAAATGTCGAGCGTGGACACTGGCTGTAACACAATGTGAAGGGATATGTGCTAAGGCTTACTGCTAAATCCTGGAATACACTTTGTCATTGTAACTTGTTTGTAATGTAAACCAAATGTAATCCGTGTCCATATTATTGTATGAGCCATAAGTGAACTCGGCACGAACTCTAGACCACAGATTATTAACTTGCACAGGGGCTGGATATTATTACTGAACTGTACAAATAAGCGAATGTCCGGATGTCCAGTACCTCTCACTCCTCACATTGAAGGGCTGGTACTCATTGTGATGTACTGAGGGCCAGATAGCTATCTGAATTTGTTTCTTTGTAACTGCGCAGTATAATAAAGATCTGTGAATCTTTATAAGCCTGTGTTTGGTGTATTTCCTTTTGTGGTACTCAGCCTATTTCCTTTTGCTTTTACAGATGGTGCCCAAATAGGGACCCTCAAGATTGATGGCATCTCATTGAAGGTTGACGCGGCTATCGGACCGGGATCAGACGGTGAAAAAGGGGGCCCCTTTCTTGGATGAGATACGATACCTCAACAGTACTGCACGACCCAATCCCTGGACGGTGAGCCTGCGGTCCGAGACGGCATCTTGACGAGGCGAGGGTCCATATATCGAGGCGGACAGTTTTGCAGAAATCACCAACCACGTGGGACCTTTGTTGTCCTTTACAATCCGATCGGACCTCCTTTGTCCTTTGATCAGGTGAGTCGTGACCGGATTCTTAAGTATCCTGATAATTTGTTTTGGCGCATTGTTCTTGCAAGTACAATTATAGACCAGGTAACACCAGGAATCTGATATGTCTGAGAAATTGTCTGCCTGCTTCAGCTTCAGAGCGTTATTTCGCAGTGACAGACAATCTTTGGAATTTAGCCGACCAGTGCCACAGGAGGGGTCTCCGGCATGTACTATCTACTGTAAGCACGGCATTGGTAGTATAGTGTTTAATGATATTTGGCACAAACTAGACATGCTTCCGAACTTCAGTGGCCAACCAATGGTAGTTTTGAAATTCCTCGTATAGAATATTTAGAGTCTATATTATTAAAGAAAAAGGCTAGAACTGCAGCATTTGATGTATTACAGAATTGGAAAAAAGCAGCAACTTAAAAGTAGAGAAAAACATGCATGCCGTCACATGTCCAACACCGAAAAAGCGGTGTTGTATGATCAAAATAAACAGTCTGAGTCAGTTAGAAATATGGATAGGGCTTTTTTTAGCTTGGTATTCACAAAACGTATCCGTCTAAAGACTTTCATGTATCTGATGAGTTCATTGACAAACTTCTAAATGAACGAAGGCCTGATGCCACTGCGCCACCTACGCATGTACCTATTCCTGCTTCTTTACCTCTTCCTGCTGTCGTTCGTTCTCCCGTAGTAATCCCTGCTCCTCCTATCGTTCCTCCTTTTGTTCCTCTTCCTCCGGCTGTTCCTCCCCTTATCGTTGCTCCTCCACCTGCACCTCCGACTTTGCCTACTGTTACGGGTCTGGTAGATTTGTCTTCTGCACCAATGATAGCACCTTTGTTACCAATTGTACAAGATTTGTCTACTCTTCCTCTTCCCAGTGGTTCTGTACCACTTGTAGTTGATAAGGGAACGGAATCAAAGATTGTAACCCGTAATACTGTGTCTAAAGAGAGAAAGCGCGATTTGACTGCATGGGCTAAACAATGCATGGAGAGGGGTTAAGAAGCTGATGTTTTTGCCACACACTCTAATTTAAACAGTTCTCCTGAGAAAAATGTTTTTATTGAAGGGTTGGGAATTCATTTATGTGTAATGTGGAACAGATTGGATGATATAGGTCTCCCACAAGGGTTGAGGGATCTGAATGTTTTAGCATATTCAAGAGATACTGCAGAGAAAGTATATGAGCACGTCGAGAGGGTTTTTGAGTATAGAAGGGAGTTGGAAAGGTTACAGAATGCTATTTTTGTACAGAAACGGTTCCTTCCTTGTTGTAAATCGATGAGTGAGGAAACACAAATTTGCACAAAGGATGCGATTAGATGGATTTCAGGCATGTCGATATCTCCCATAGAAGTATATGACACGTATAGTCAGTATACGCCAGAAATGCAGAGGTAAGTGATACAGGTTATGGTAGAATACCTGCAGGATGAATGTATAAAAAGAAAGATTTGTTGTCCCACAGAATTATTGAATATGTATAAGAGAGCTTTTTCTTCTGACACTTTTTCAGCTGCTTTAGCGCTTGATTTAGCTCTGTTGCTCAGTAAGCGTTCAGAGTTTCCTATCTCTCAGTTGCCTATGAGAGAGGTTCCGCCGAGATTTGTCCCAAAAGTTGAGATTCCAGCTAATCGCGCAGCAGGTACTGCTGCTTATGACATTCCTGCACATTATGTATCACAGTTTATTCATGTAACGTTCTCAAGACAGGAAGTGAACACCATTAAACAATCCATTCCTGATATTAGGAAGAATCCAACAGGGTTCTATAAAGAGATAGAATCTGTCTTGCAGTCATCAGTATTTACTCTGAGTGATATAGATTTGCTATTTCCCGTGCTCCTAGCTATTGATTTGTGGAAACAGATTAGGACTGTAGACAATGTACCAGGGTTAGGGGGCACATGGGATAATAGAGAAAGGCCAGCTGGCGAGAGACCGCCACAGGGAATACTAACTTTGCCTTATAGAATAGTCACGAAACTAAATACTATAATTCCTGAAAGAAGCTTTATTTGGGACAAACTTACTGCTTGTGTCCAAGGGAAGTCTGAGGGTGCTACCGAATTGTTTAATCAGTTCGAACAAGTGTTTTCAGATTTGAGTGGACAAGATTTGAGCACAGAGTCTGGAAAACAAATATTTGTAGATACATTTATGTGTGGATTGTTGCCCGACATCCAGTCGCAAATTATGTCTTCTGAGAGTGCTTGGCAAGCTAAGTCTCAGTCTGAAGTATTGCATATGGCTCAGTACTATGAGCACCGAGTCAATAATGAGAAAGAGAGAATTGAAAAGAGAAAGGTAGACCTAAAAACTAAAGTTCTATTGCAACAAATAGTTAGAGGCCCTAGAGGCGGTAATTCACAATTTAGGGGACAGTATGCTCCACAGGGAAATGTGCCGTTGGGTCCTGTAAACGTGAACCAATGTGCTTATTGTAGACAAGAGGGTCATTGGTGAGCACAATGCCCGATCCTCCAGCAGAGGTCAAATAACACATTTGGTAACATGGGTAGACAATCCAGAGGCCGCCCTGGGGCAGGGGGTCCTGGTAGAAGTCAGTTTTCTCAAAATTCGCAACCTTTTTCACAGGATAATCAGTCACCAAGTGTGGATAATAGAAACATTTTTGATCATCCTTCTGCTGCATATCTCTCTGAAGACCTTCTTTTTGATGACATTTTGTTTCGCTAGGATTGCCCGAAGCAGGGTTGGAACCAACGCCTACTCCCATTAATCAGAAAGGTCCCTGCGTTGACATGATAGTGGGAAATAGGAAACATCTGTTCTTGATAGATACAGGAGCACAGAAGTGTTCCAACGACCATTTGCGGGTTCCAAACATTCCACTGTCAGGGCAAACCAATGTTTCTGTAGGGTTTTCTGGTACGCCAGTAGTCTGTCCGGTTTCTTCACTGGTACTGATTACATTGGGTCCATTTACGGACCACTGTCCATTTCTTTTGACTACAAACTGTGGAGAGAATTTGTTGGGGTTGAATCTGTTGAAGGAATTAAATGCGGTAATTCATTGTTCTTCGGATGGTGTGCGTTTGACGATTTCACCACAGCAACTGTCTGTCTCTCAGTTCTTGACTAGACCTTTGCCGCCAGAATTTAGTGATGTTCCGGAGTGTTTATGGGCGATTGATGATAATGATGTTGGTGTTCTACAAATTGAGCCTGTTAAGATTATTTTAAAACACAGAGTAAAGTTGCCACGTATTCCTAAATATAAGATTTCGGTTGATGGTGAGCAAGCTTTGAAGTGCATAATCTACGATTTTGTACATCGTGGGGTAATTGAGGAAATTGTAGGTAGTTTGTGCAATAGTGCGATTCTGCCTGTGTATAAGAAAGGCGATAATGTGATTCCTTTTCGTTTTATCATTGACTTACGCGCGCGTCAATAAGATTGTTGCTCCACAATTTCCTATTGTGCCTGATGTGACGATAATACTAACCATGATCCCGGCTTCTGCTACTCACTTTAGTGTTGTAGACCTTAAGAATGCTTTCTTTAGCATTCCTATACACAAGGATAGGAGATATCTGTTCGCGTTCACCTAGGGGGACGCTCGTTTACATTCACCCGTGCTCCACAGGGGTACACGGAAAGTCCGAGCATCTATAGTAGGGCTTTGAAATAGCAGCTTGACACACTCGAGTTGCTTACCACTTGTACACTGCTTCAATATGTAGACGATCTACTTTTGGCTGCTGACTCAGAAAGTGCCAGTAAGGAGGGCACCTTGTTGTTGCTTATTCACCTAGCAAAACATGGACATAAAGCTTCACTGAAAAAGTTTCAATATTGTCGACAGGAGGTCACCTATTTAGGCTACCTCCTGTCAAAGGAGGGAAGAAGGTTGACGCCTGAATGGATTAAAATAATTTCTAGCATGTCTGTCCCAAATACACAGAAGGAAGTCAGAGCCTTGATAGAAATGGCTTCTTACTGTAGGTAGTGGATCCCGAACCTCTCCTTAATGATTAAACCAATGTTGGCTCTGACAAAGAAGGACATTTCTTTGCCATTGCAGTGGAACTTGGAACACCAGCAAGTGTTTGATTTGCTCAAGACTGCACTGTGTTCAGCACCAGTTTTGGGCACACCAAATTATGAAAAGGCCTTCATGTTGTATGTGCATGAACATGATGGATGTGCTTTGGCTGTATTAATGCAGAACATGGAGGGAAGAATAGGCTGTGCAGCTACTTTTCTTCCGCCCTTGATCCTGTTGCATGTGCTTTGCCAAGATGTTTGAGATCTGTCGCTGCTACTGCTGCATCTGTAAAACAGAGCGAGGGTATGGTCCTAGGCCATGCTTTAACCCTGATGGTACCTCACTCTGTAGATGTTCTATTAAACAGAACACAAACGCAACACCTCACCTCCACACGATTAACGAGATACGAATTGATCTTGTTCGCACCGCACATCAAAATTCAGAGGTGTTGTGTATTGAATCTGGCTGAACTTTTACATTTCCCGCAAGATACTGCTTGCAGTGATGAAGCGTCACATGACTGCCTCTACACCACAGAGCAAGAGACTAAAGGCAGAATATATTTGAACGATACTCCTTTGAATAATCCAAAAGGGGAGCTATTTTGTGATGGCTCCTGTTTCAGACTTCCGGATGGTACATCAACGGCTGCTTATGCAATCACCACATTAAGCATGTTTGTGGAAACCAAGAGAATCACACATAACTCTGCGCAGGCAGCAGAGATTATAGCATTGACTTGAGCTTGTGAACTTTCTGAAGGGCTTAGAGTAAATATATATACTGATAGCCAGTATGCCTTTGGGGTGGTTCACAACTTCGGTGGACTTCGGGCAGAACAAGGTTTCTTGACCTCACATGGAACACAGATCCAATATGGCTCCCTGATAGTACTGTTACTCTCAGCACTTGCACTCCCCACTCAGTTAGCGATCATGAAATGCACAGCGCATCAGAAAATCATAATGACATAGGAAAAGGGAACGCTTTCGCTGACCACATTGCCAAACAAACTGCCACTGATCTCTATTCAGAAATGTATACTTCAAGGGAAGCCACAAATGTTTGTACTATGGATGAGGGTATTGAATCTGTAAAGAATATCTAAGCCGATGCCACATTAGAAGAAACTAAACAATGGGCTGAGGGTTTGGCAAAATTGGATAATGACGGGTGTTGGGTGGACGAGTTAGAAGGAAAATGGTTGCTGCCAGGTGCGTACATTACAATGATGGTCGCAATGGCTCATGGGCCCACCCACATCTGTGCACAGAAGGATTCCAAAATGTTACAAAATGTCTGGGTGAATGATAAAATCTCGAAAACAGCTGAACGTTTTGTTCAGAGTTGTATGATCTGTCTACAGCATAATATGGGAAAGGGCACATCGACACCAAGGGGTAGTTTTGGGCCACCTTCTGTCCCCTTTGAGGTCATCCACTTTGATTTCATTGAAATGGAGCATTGCAATAACTATAAGTATGTTTTGGTTGTCATCTGCGCCTTTAGTAAATGGGTTGAAGCCTTTCCTGTTAAAGATGCCACAGCATTGACAACGGCAAAAACCATGCTGAAGGAATATTTTCCTAGGTTTGGTTTGCCAAGGGTCATCTGGTCGGACAATGGTCCACATTTTATCGCTGCTGTAATTCTGAAGATATGCACGGGATTACAGATCGATAAATGGTTCCATTTGGCTAGACATGCTCAAAAAGATGGTTTGGTAGAGAGACACAACGGAATCATAAAGAACAAGCTCGGTAAGATGTGTGCCGGGACCAAACTAAAATGGCCGGACACCTTACCGATTGTATTATTATCAATGAGAACAACCCCACAGACTAGGACTGGGCTCTCCCCTTTTGAAGTTGTTATGGGTAGGCCAGCTAACATTTGGAATTTACCTAAGCCAAAGGCCTTGCGGGACATTGAACATGTACTTCTTTTTGACTACTGTGACCGGTTAACTAAAAATCTGTATTTGATTTATCAACAGGTGCAAGAAGCCCTCCCAGTTAAGTACGAGGGCCCAAGTCACAGCATTCGGCCTGGTAGCTGGGTGTTGATAAAAGCATTCGAAAGAGCATTCTGTCTCGCACCATGTTGGAGGGGCCCTCATCAGGTCCTATTGGCCACACAGACTGCCGTACGAGTGACCGGACGAAAGCACTGGATCCACGCGTCGCATGTCAAGAGGATTCCATTCCTTTTGCCACATGATACAGAAGATACAGATAACCCTACCTGCTCTGATCCCAGCGATCAGGCAGCATTGAGCAGCATCGAGAGTGCTTCAGAGACTCTCCCTGAGCCCGTGGGGCCTGGGGAAACAGCTGCTTCATCTCCACACTCTCCTACAGATCCTTTTTCACCATTGTTAGGTTCTGTCGAAAAGCCACCACTTCCATCAGGAAGCAACGGCACGTTGTTCGCAGATCACGCAGTACCAGGAGTCATAAGGTACGATCTGCATCCACGGAGCTAGACTTACTGCATGGTTCGGCTGAGCCAACAGGAAAATAATCATAGGGCTTGTCTTTTGGCCCTGTTCTTTTTCATTCAAAGAAATCTGTTGGCTCGGGCTAATGAAGGACTAAGAAAACGCGCGATCATGAGATCGCCAGCAAATAAACTCTGGAGTATTTCATTTGAAGAAACAATGCCTGCAATTGCTCAAATAAGTGACTGTGTGACCGATCAAAACAATGGACAATCGAATGCATGGTCTCTTAAAACGTATTGTTTTCTGGTGATTATGTTAACGGGCTTCACAATAGTAATTTCCTTAGGATTTTGGTATTTGGAAGAAGTACATCCGCTTTGCCTACTGAAAATGTACCTACTGCTTCTACACCTTTCGTGCATCTGCACACTCTATCTCCTAGAGACTCTCAGCACAGACAGAGTTACCACAATAATACTTTACTACTCATCATGAATGCAACACACGCCATTTTGAACAAGTCTAATTGTTGGGTCTGCTCGCATTTACCGCAACACGCAGACAAGGGGCTGGGCTGGTATATTCATCCTTTACCTCTGACTACTTTATGTTATGCTTCTTTAAGGGCACTATTCTTTGGCTGATGGAACGATAGCATCTCGGGGAACTTTGATGGGACAAATTTGAATGATTTTGAGAAACAAGTTCTAACGCCCCTGGGATGCTCGCTTTTCACAAATAGGAGCAAGCTTAATGTTGCTTCTATTAGGCCTTCTGATAGACTGTTTCGTCCTTTTCAATCTTTGATCTCTTTCAAGATGGCTCCTATTGGCAATAGGGATGCCATGCCACCTTCCTACACTGTTAACCAGAGCCCT
The DNA here is from genome assembly GCF_040938575.1 of Ambystoma mexicanum. Classification (NCBI taxonomy): domain Eukaryota; kingdom Metazoa; phylum Chordata; class Amphibia; order Caudata; family Ambystomatidae; genus Ambystoma; species Ambystoma mexicanum. Next base: position 687,026,859 of record NC_090938.1, read on the forward strand.
GATTCAGTTTCTTTCTGCATACAGAGGAATGGTACTCACTCAATGGGTGATTTCAAGGGCTGCACCAATGTTGGGAACTTGACCAGTGAGGACAGACCTTTGTATGTAGGCAAACCTGTCTATTTTGTCTGCAGTAATTAGGCTTTCCCATGGCTACCTAGGGATTGGCAGGGAACCTGTTATTTAGGATTTCTGATATCCGGGGTATTCATAGCAAGCACCATAGAAATCTCTAAAGCTCGTCGAAGGCGGGACGAGAATGGCGATACTTCATCACAAGTTCTGGGTGATGTAGCCAAATCCTTTGTACCTTTTTGGGGACAAATATTACACTCTGAGGATATCAGAGGACTAGCGAGAGTACTGGAGAGGACCATCAACCGGACCACTGACATACTCTATAACATGACTTTAGAACAGAAAGCGATAAGGTTAGTGGCCCTACAGAACCGGATGTCATTAGACGTCATCCTGGCTGAGCGTGGTGGAGTATGTAAATTAGTGGGGTCCGCTTGTTGCGTTTTCGTGCCAGGTTCCTCCCCAACCATCTTTAACGCTATACAAAATCTGCACGTCCTTAGTTCAGAAGTGCATGTTCCCGAAGGAAACTGGGATCTTAGCGCTTGGTTCTGGGACTCCTTGCGATCTTGGGGATGGAAGCTACTTTCAGTCTTGTTGATTATTCTGGGTATTCTGTTATTCTGTTGCTGTATACAATGTCTTCCTGTCATATGTTCGGTGTTAGGAGGATGTTGTGCACAGACTATGGGAACATTAGGAGAAAAGGTACGCGCCTCTGGAAAGAATGACAAACGAATTTGTGTTGAAAGAAATGTCTGTTTCAGACCTTATGGCGATCGATATCTCTGATTATTGTGATTCAGGATGTATGGCCATTAAGACGTGGAGTTACTCGTAAAGTGACTAGAAGTAGTTTAGCGCTTGGCTTAGGCCAAAAGGAGGGTTTGTTAAACGGGAAATCATATTGCGCCTCCTTTCTAATATATATTGGCCTAAGCCTAGTCGCTCTGCAAAAAAAACCGCGTTGCAAAGTTCCAATTTTAGATCGACTTCGCTGCCATTTTAGGATCATCTGCCATTTTGATTTCTGTTCATATGTAATTCTGTGTTCTAAAATGGTGTGTGGAATCAGAAAATACAATATTAAGGCTTTTACTCCATGCCAAGAGAAATACACCAACACGGGCTTGTAAAGATTCCCAGAATCTTTATTGCAATACTGAGCAGTTTACAAAACAAAGTACACAAATAGCTATTTGGCCGTCAGTACTTCACAGAGACCACCAGAAGGTTCAATGTGAGCAGTGAACAGGAATTGCTAGCTGGACATCAGCATATTTATACAGTTTCTTCTTAACGATGTCCAGCCTCCTACTAGTTAATCATGTACTGGGCTAGGGTCGCGCCAGGTTCATTCCTAATTTATATATCTCGTACATGCGGTTTACTTCTTAATGCATTTTACTAACAAGCACTATTATTCTCTGGGTTTAACTTTACACTCTTTACACATTTGTTTCAATGCAGGTTAAACATGTGTTTCGCATGTCATGTTTAGATAGCATTATTGTTCTTGTATACTTGTAGGTTAACATCGTCAATTCAAGTAATCCCCTGATCCCGAGATCAACAAAGGACAAGGTCTACATGACCCTAACATGTAGCATGCAGGCAGGTTGGACATTAACTCGCCGACAGAGGTCGAAGAGGTTAAGTAAGAACAAGAGAACACAGGTCGGCCATTTTAGGCCACAGGGTGACTTTGCACAAATAACTAAAATGGTGACTTTGACCTAAAATGGAGGCTCGATTAACTTAAGGTTACGACCTTGCGATGCGGATTTCCTCGCAGAGCGACTGGGCATAGGCCAACATATATAATGAGGATAAAGCAATATTATATCAGTTTTAACAAACCCTCCTTTTGGCCTATGCCAAGCGCTAAACTACTTCCAATCACTTTACGACTAACTCCACATTTCAATGTCTATACACCCCAAATCATTATCAGACATATCTATTGTCATTAGATCAGACACTAGAGTTTCTTTCAACACATACTCCTTGGAAACCTTATCTGGGGCATATATTTCATGCCCTAATACACTTATTGCTTGCGCGCAACACCCCCCAATACCAAACATATACCAGGGAGACAGTGTATACAACAACAAAGGAATAGAAAACTACCCAAGATAACCAGCAGGGCCAAAAACAACTTCCATCCCCACGACCGTAGGGGATCCCAAAACCATGTACTAAGTTCCCAGTTTCCCTCAGGAACATGTACTTCCGAACTAAGAACATGTAGATTTTGGATCGCCCTAAAGATCGTTGGAGAGGAGTCTGGTACGTAAACGCAGCAAGCGGACCACACTAATTTACATACTCCTCCACGCTCTGCCAGAATGACATCTAATGCCATCCAGTTCTGAAGAGCTACTAATCTTATCGCTTTCTGTTCTAACGTCATATTATAGAGTATATCAGTAGTCCGGTTGATGGTTTTCTCCAGTACTCTCGCTAGTCCCCTGATATCTTCTGAGTTCATAATTTGCCCAAAAAATGGCACAAAGGATTTCATAATGTCTCCTAGAGTTTGCACTGGAGTATCCCCCTTCAAATCTCTTCGTGGACGAGTCTTCGAAATTTCTGCAGTACTGGCAATAAATACCCCAGGTAATAGAATCCCTAAATAGCAGGTTCCTTGCCAATCCCTGGGCAACCATGGAAATGCCACATTACCGCACACAAAATAGACAGGTTCACCTACATACAGAGGTCTGTTCTCACTAGTCAAATTCGCAACGTTGGCGCATCTCCTAAAATCACCCATTGACCGTGTTCCATTCCTCTGTATCCAGAAGGAAACTGAATCGGGGCTATGGCTAACAGAATAAGACGAAAACGTGGCATCCTTATTGCCTATAGGAGCCATTTTGAAAGAGATCAAAGACTGGAAAGGACGAGACAATCTATCGGAGGGCCTAACAGAAGCAACGTTTGGCTTACTCCTATTTGCAAACAGTGAGCATCCCAGGGGCATCAAAACACGTTTTTCAAAACTATTCAAATTTGTACCATCAAAGTTCCCTGAGATGCTGTCATTCCAACGGCCAAAGAATAGTGCTCTAAGAGAAGCATAACAAGCAGTTGTCAAAGGTAAAGGATGAATGTACCAACCTACCCCCTTATCCCCATGTTGCGGTAAATGTGAGCAGATCCAGCAGTTGGTTCTATTAAAAATTGCATGAGTGGCATTCATTATTAACAAAAGAGTATTATTCTGATAGCTCCTTCTATGCGAAGAATCTCTAGGCGACAAGATATGCAATTGCACGGATGGAGTAGGTATAACAGATACATTTTCAACAGGTAAAAAGTCCTCTAGCGGATATGCTTCCTCCAGGTACCATAACCCAAAACCAATAGTTACTACAAACCCAGTTATTATTACTAAAAGGCAACAATACATTTTCGGGGTTCCCTTACACACTTGATCATTGTCTCTGCTAGTCACATATTTATCTAAAAGTTCAGTGCGAGCGGTAGCGGGTGCAGGCATCGTAGTCTTTAATCGAAAAACACCAATTGTTCGTTTGCTGGCGACTCCAGTCACACGTCTTCTTAATGTCTTTCCCACAACCCTTAGCCAACAGAATCCTTTCGTACAGTCGTGCCAAAAGGCAAGCCCTCAAATGATTTCCTCAATCGTACAGTCAAACCGTGCCGTACGTCTATCATCTTGGACGTAAATTATATTTCACAATTTCCTGTGTTGAAGGATCAGAAAAAAGTATGTCATCACTTCCCACTGGAGGTTGCGAGTGAACGGAAATGGGATCAGAAAATGGATGATCCGGAAGTACCACTGTTGGAGAGTGCGGAGACAAGATGGCCGTTTTGTCTGGCCTTACGAACTCTGGAACCGTCTCCGATACTCTCTTATCGATTGTTGCTGTTTCGGGCACGTTGGTTACAGCATTGGAAAGGGATTCTGTGTCTTCTGTATCGTATGGCACGGGCTGCGGGATCCGTTTGGTGTGTGTTGCAGGGATCCAGTTCTTTCACCCTGCTACCCGCACAGCAGTCTGGGTGACTAGCAGAACCTGGTAGGGACCCCTCCACCGAGGTGCAAGGCAAGCCGACCTTTCAAAAACTTTCGTGAGGATCCAGTCGCCTGGTCATAGACGGTGGTCGGGACCCTCGTATCGTACAGTTAATGCTTCTCGCACCTGGTGATAAATTGAAAATAGATTTTTAGTAAACAGGTTACAGTAATCTGAAAGAAGCACATTCTCTATATCCCGCAATGAGTGACTATTTGGCATACCCCAAATATTAGCAGGCCTCCCCATTACCACCTCAAAGGGAGAGAGCCCAGCCTTAGTTTGGGGGGTTGTTCTCATCGACAGTAACACGATTGGTAAGGCGTCCAGCCATTTTAACTTGGTGCCGGCACACGTCTTAGCGAGCTTGTTTTTTATAATGCCGTTGTATCTTTCCACTAATCCGGCACTTTGGGCATGTCTGGCCGAATGGAACCGTTTATCAATCTGCAATCCTTCGCATATTTGTAGGATTACGGCAGCGATAAAGTGTGGCCCATTATCCAACCAGATGACTCTCGGCAGCCCGAACCTAGGAAAGAACTCCTTCAACAGAGTTTTTGCCGTGGTTATGGCCGTTGCATCGCTAACAGGGAAGGCCTCAACCCACTTGCTAAATGCACAAATGACAACTAGTACATATTTAAGATTGTTACATCGTTCCATCTCTATAAAATGAAACAGAAGGTGGAGCGAAACTCCCTCTTGGAGTAGTGGTACCTTTCCTTACATTGTGCTGCAAGCAGACCATGCACCCTTGGACAAAGCGCTCCGCAATTTTGAAAATGTTATCATTGGCCCATACACTATGCAACATTTTAGTCAATTTACGCGCACAGACATGGGTCGGACCATGAGCCATAATGACCATCATTGTAATGTAGTCGTCTGGGAGTAACCATTTTCCTTCAACATTGTCCACCCAACACCCATCATCATCCAATCTCCTTGCACCCTCGGCCCATTTCTTGGTCTCCTCTGCAGTAGCATCTGCTTGAATATCTTTTACAGAATCGATACTTTCAGCAAAAGTGCAAACATTCACAGTTTCCCTTACCGCATACATTTCTGAACTAAAATCAGTGGCAGTTTGTTTAGCTATCTGATCAGCGAAAGCATTCCCTTTTCCTATATCATCTATAACCTTTTGATGCGCTGTACATTTTACAATGGCTAACTGAACAGGGAGTGCGAGCGCTGAAAGTAATTGCACTATTAAAGTGCCGTGCTGTATTTTTGTGCCATGTGAGGTCAAGAAACCTTGTTCTTTCCAAAGCCTACCGAAGTTGTGAACTACCCCAAAGGCATACTGACTGTCGGTATATATATTCACTGTAAGCCCTTCAGAGAGTTCACAGGCTCAAGTTAATGCTATAATTTCTGCGGCCTGCGCGGAATTATGCATTATTCTTTTGGTTTCCACAATCGTGCTTAAGGTGGTGACGGCATAAGCAGCCGTGGATGTACCATTCGGAAGTTTGAAACAGGAGCCATCACAAAATAGCTCTCCTTGGGGACTATTCAAAGGCGTGTCTTTCAAATCGATTCTACCTTTAGTCTCTTGTTCTGTGGTATAAAGGCAATCGTGTGACATCTCGTCACATTCAACCGTATCTTGCGGGACAGGTAAAAGTTCAGCCGGATTTAGTACACAACACCTCTGAATTTGAATGTGGGGAGCAAACAAGATCAATTCGTATCTTGTCAATCGTGCGGAAGTGAGGTGTTGCGTTTGAGTTCTATTTAATAAAATATCTACAGAGTGAGGTACCATTAGGGTTAACGCATGACCCAGGACCATTCCGTCACTCTGTTTTACAGACACAGCAGCAGCAGCGACAGCTCTCAAACATCTCGGCAAAGCGCATGCAACAGGATCAAGGACGGATGAGAAATAGCCGCACGGCCTATTCTTTCCTCCATGTTCCTGCGTTAACACAGCCAAAGCACATCCTTCACGTTCATGCACATACAACACAAAGGCCTTATCATAATTTGAAGTTCCTAAAACCGGCGCCGAACACAGCGCGGTTTTGAGCAAATCAAATGCTGTCTGGTGTTCCAAAGTCCATGGCAATGGTGAAGAAATGCCCTTCTTTGTCAATGCCAGCATTGGTTTAATCATTAACGAAAAGTTAGGGATCCACAATCTACAGTAAGAAGCCATACCTATCAGGGCTCTAACTTCTTTCTGGGTATTTGGGACAGACATGCCATAAATAGTTTTTATTTGTTCAGGTGTCAACCTTCTTCCCTCCTTTGACAGGAGATAGCCTAAATAGGCGACATCCTGACAACAATATTGGAATTTTTTGAGTGAAGCTTTGTGGCCATGTTTTGCTAGATGACAAAGCAACAACATGGTGCCTTCCTTACAGGCACTCTCAGAATCAGCAGCCAAGAGGAGATCATCTACATACTGTAGTAACGTGCAAGTAGTAGGCAACTCGAGAGTATCGAGTTGCTCTTTCAATGCTCTACTATAAATACTTGGACTCTCAGTGTACCCTTGTGGTGCACAACTGAATGTGAACGAGCGTCCACCTAGGGTAAACGCGAACAAATACCTGCTATCCTTATGTATAGGAATACTGAAAAACGCGTTTTTAAGGTCAACAACGCTAAAGTGAGTGGCAGAAGCCGGAATCATAGTTAGTATTGTGGTAACATCAGGTACAATGGGAAATTGAGGAGCCACAATTTTGTTAATAGCACGCAAATCAATTGTAAATCGAAAAGGAATCGCATTATGACCTTTTTTATATACTGGCAAAATCGGGCTGTTACACACACTACCTGCAATTTCCTCAATTACTCCACGATGTACAAAATCAAAAACTATACATTTCAAAGCCTGTTCGCCTTCAATTGAGATCTTATATTGTGGGATGCGAGGCGACTTTACTCCATGTTTCAGAATAATTTTAACAGGTTCAATTTGAAAAATGCCCACATCATTATCATCAATTGCCCATAAGCATTCCGGAATGCTACTGAATTCTGGCGGCAAAGGTCGAGTCAAAAACTGAGAGGTGAGTGATTGCTTAGGTGAAATTGTTAACGAAACTCCATCCGGGGAGCAATATATTACCGCATTCAATTCTTTCAGTAAATTCAACCCCAGCAAATTCGCCCCACAGTTTGTAGTAAGTAGAAATGAACACTGCTCCGTGAAGGGACCCAGAGTTATCAGTACCGGCAAAGAGACTGGACAAACTACAGATGTGCCTGAAAACCCTACGGAAACGTTGGACTGCCCTGACAGGGGAATGTTTGGAACCCGTGAATGGTCAATGGAACACTTTTGTGCTCCCGTATCTACTAAAAATAGATGCTTCCTATTTCCCACCGCCATCTCAACGTAGGGACCTTTCTGATGAACGGGAATAGGCCTTGATTCCAAATCCTGCTTTGGGCAATCCTAACGAAACAAAATGTCGTCAAAAGGAAGCTCTTCAGAGAGGTACGCGGCAGAAGGATGATCAAAAATGTTTCTATTATCCACACTCGAAATTTGTTTATCCTGCGAGGAAGGTTGCTGTGATTCTGGTGCAGACTGACCTCTGCCAGGGCCCCCTGCACCTGGGCAACCTCTTGATCGTCTACCCATATTCCCAAATGACCTTTGCTGCAAGGTCGGACATTGTGCGCGCCAGTGACCTTCCTGTCGACAATAGGCACACTGGTTAATGGTTACCGGTGCCAGGGGCGTACTTCCCTGTGGAATGTATTGACCTCTAAATTGATTACCCCCTCTAGGGTTACTAACAATCTGTTGCAATAGTACTTTTGTTTTCAGGTCACCCTTTTTTTTCTCAAGTTTTTCCTTTTCATTATTTACACAATTTTCATAGTACTGAGCCATGTGTAGTACTTCTGATTGAAACTTCGCCTGCCAAGCGCTTTCGGAGGACATCATCTGTAACTGGATGTCAGACAGCAATCCACGTACAAATTTCTCGACAAACAGCCTTTTTCCTGACTCCGTGCCTAAGTCTTGTCCACTGAAATCTGAAAATACCTGTTGAAACCGATTGAAGAACTCGGTAGCACCCTCAGACTTTCCTTGGACACAGGCCGTAAGCTTGTCCCAAATGATTCTTTTTTCAGGAACTATAGTTTTTAATTTTACAATAATCCTATCAGGCAAAGTTAATATCACTTGAGGCGGTCGTTCGCCAGCTGGTCTTTCTCTGTCGAGCCTAACCATGTTATCCCATGTATCTCCTAACTCAGGTACATCATCTACAGTCCTAATCTATTTCCACAAATCAACTGGCAGGAGTATGGGAAATAATAAATCAATATCACTTAAGGTAAATTCCGATGGTTGCAAGACCGACTCTATTTCTTTATAGAACCCCGTCGGATTCTTTCTTATATCAGGAATAGATTGCTTTATGGTGTTCACTTCCTGTCTCGAGAACGGGATGTGAACAAACTGCGATACATAATGTGCAGGAATGTCCACAGCGACTTTACCTCGTGCAGCATCAGCCGCAATCTCAACTTTTGGGACAAATGTCAGAGGGACCTCTCTCATAGGCAACTGAGAAGTAGGTAGCTCTGAACGCTTACTAAGCAACAGAGCCAAATCAAGTGCTAAGGCAGTCGAAGAGGTATCCATCGAAAAGGCTCTTTTATAAACAATCAACAATTCTGCGGGACAACAAATCTTTCTTTTTACACACTCATTCTGCAGGTATTCTACCATAACCTGAATCACTTCCTTTGCATTTCTAGCATATACTGACCATACGTGTCATATACTTCATCTGGAGTTATCAACATATCCGAAATCCATCTTATCGCATCCTTTGTACAAATTCGTGCTTCCTCACCTATCAATTCACGGAGGGGAGAAAACCTTTTCTGTAAGAACATAGTACCTAAACTATCACCATCTACGTCTTCATTCTGTAAATCTTCCAACTCCTTCTTATACACAAAAATCCTCTTGACATGCTCATGTACTTTCTCCGCAGTATCTCTAGACAACGCTAAGGCATTCAAATCCCGTAACCCTTGTGGGAGATCTACATCGTTTAATCTATTCCACATTATGCTCAATTGAATTCCTAACCCTTCAATAAAAACATTCTTTTCCGGAATACTTTTCAGATTTTCGAGTGTGGAAAAAACATCAGCTTGTTCACCCTTCTCCATACAATGTTTAGCCCAAGCAATAAATGTGTTCTTTTTATCTGGGGACACAGTATTACAAGTCACAACCCTCGACCCTGTTGCCTGGTCTACTACAAGCGATGCAGAATCACTTGGAAGAGGAAGAGTAGGCACATTCTGAATGTCAATAGGTGGAAGCAAGCGGGCAGGCAAAGGAGCAACAGCTAGAAGAACAGCAGGAAGAACAATAGGAAGGGCCGGGGGGGCTATAGGAGGAGGAATAACAACGGGAAGGGACAAAACACCAGGAGGCGGGACATACGGGGGTAGAGCAGAGGCATCGGGCCTTCGTTCATGCAAAAGTTTATTAATCAATTCATCGGACGTATGAAAATCTTTTGAAGGGTACATTTTCTGAATGCCTAATTGAAACGCTCTCTCTGTGTTCCTAAAATCGTTTATTTTGATCATATAACAGTGCCTTTTCGGCATTCGTCATATGTCGACGCATATGTTTCTCTCTACTTTTTTGTTGGTGCAAAGCTTCTGTTTTCCAACTGTGTAATGTGTCAAATGCTGCAGGTCTAGCCTTTTTCTTTACCAATACAGACTCTAGATATTCTATACAAGGGATTTCAAAGCTACCGTTGGTTGGCCACCGAAGATTAGAGTTATGTCTGGTCTATCTGTGCCAAATGTCGTTAAATGCTATACTACCAAAGCCTTTCTTACAGTACATAGTACATGCCGGCGACCCCTCCTGTGGCTATCTTCCAAAGATTGTCTGTCACTGCGGAATAATGCCCTGAAGCAGGCAGACAATTTCCCAGGCATGTCAGAATTCTGGTGTTACCTGGTGAAATAATTGTGCTAGCGAGTACAATGCGCCAAATTCAAATTGTCAGGGTTAAATTAAGAATCGAGTCACGATTCACCTGACCAAAGGCCTGGGAGGCCCGATCGGGTTAGTAAGAACAGTTCTAAGGACCCACGTGTCTGGTGATTTCGGCAAATGTACCCACCTCAATACATGGACCCTCGTCAAGACGTTGTCCTCGGCTACAGCTCACCGTTCAGGGATCGGATCATGCTGTTCTGTCGAGGAATTTGCTTCTCGTCCAGAGGGGCCGTTTTGTTGGCACCGTCCGATCCCGGTCCGATAGCCGAGCCAACCTTCAACGAGACAAAGTCAATCTTGAGGGTCCCTATTTGGGCGCCATCTGTGGAATCAGAAAATACAATATTAAGGCTTTTACACCATGCAAAGAGAAATGCACCAACACGGGCTTGTAAATATTCCCAGAATCTTTATTGCAATACTGAGCAGTTTACAAAACAACACACACAAATAGCTATTTGGCCGTCAGTACTTCACAGAGACCACCAGAAGGTTCAATGTGAGCAGTGAACAGGAATTGCTAGCGGGACATCAGCATATTTATACAGTTTCTTATTAACAATGTCCAGCCTCCTACAAGTTAATCATGTACTGGGCTAGGGTCGCACCAGATTCATTCCTAATTTACATATCTAGTACATGCAGTTTACTTCTTAATGCATTTTACTAACAAGCACTATTATTCTCTAGGTTTAACTTTACACTCTTTACACATTTGTTTCGATGCAGGTTAAACATGTGTTTCGCATGTCATGTTTAGATAGCATTATTGTTCTTGTATACTTGTAGGTTAACATCGTCGATTCAAGTAATCCCCTGATCCCGAGGACAACAAAGGACAAGGTCTACATGACCCTAACATGTAGCCTGCAGGCAGGTTGGACATTAACTCGCCCACAGAGGTCGAAGAGGTTAAGTAAGAACAAGAGAACACAGGTCAGCCATTTTAGGCCACAGGGTGACTTTGGACAAATAACTAAAATGGCGACTTTGACCTAAAATGGAGACTCGATTAACTTAAGGTTACGACCTTGCGATGCGGATTTCCTCGCAGAGCGACTGGGCATAGGCCAACATATACAATGAGTATAAAGCAATATTATATCAGTTTTAACAGGTGGACTGTGTTTCCAACTTGCAACATAGCCTTCCCGACCTTTGCACCTAGTTAATGGTTAGACTTTTCATCGGGCCGAATGTTTAAACTGGGTAACGAGACCCTGTTCCGAACATGACTTGTGGTTTTAGGATTGTCTGCACCAACAAGCCTCATCCACGAACATACATCGAAGACAATGTAATGCAAATGTCGAGCGTGGACATTGGCTGCAACACATTGTGAAGGGATATGTTCTAAAGCTTACTGCTAAATCCTGGAATACACTTTGCCATTGTAACTTGTTTGTAATGTAAACCAAATGTAATCCGTGTGCATATTATTGTATGAGCCATAAGTGAACTCGACATGAACTCTAGACCACAGATTATTAACTTGCAGAGGGGCTGGACATTATTACTGAACTGTATAAATAAGCGAATGTCCGGATGCCCAGTACCTCTCACTGCTCACATTGAAGGGCTGGTACTGATTGTGATGTACTTAGGGCCAGATAGCTATCTGAATTTGTTTCTTTGTAACTGCGCAGTAGAATAAAGATCTGTGAATCTTTATAAGCCTGTGTTTAGTGTATTTCCTTTTGTGGTACTCAACCTCGATATTTCCTTTTGCTTTTACATTTGGACAAACTAACGTTAAACAGAAATGCGAAAGAGGGAAACCACACTAGTTGGGGACAAGATATGTCAGATGAAGAAAGAGAAACCTTCCGTGGGGAGGAGGAAGCTGGTGCATGTGTGTCAGGATTGGGAACCAGACAACACGTCGGAAACAACCTAAGGCATTCCTGTCAGTTACCAGCAATACATGGCAAGTTTTACAACGGTTCTGGACATTCCTACCTATCTTTTCGCAACAATCCTAATCTTCTTGCTCCAAGACTCTCTTGCTCACGGAAGTACTACACCTGTCGGTTTCCGTGGCAACTCTGGTGTCCATGGCATTTGCGGGAGACATTCCGCTCGAGGGGCGGACGTAAGGTGATCACGTGAGTTACGGCATTTAAACTCTGATTTCCTGCTGTTCGCCGCTTCTGATTTTGCAGAGAAACAAGGATTGAAACTTTTCGTACCTTGAAGTTTCCTTGTTACCAGACCTTGTTTCATGTCTCTTGGATTTGCCTTTTCCTGCCCCTCTTGTACTTCAACCAATCTTGAACTCGTAACAAACCTCGACATTCTTACGGACTATGCACCTTGTTACTGATTTTGTTTCCACTGCTGCCCACTCAACACTGACTTGGACCATTCCTCGACCATTGTTCCCGCTACACCGTTGGACATTGGATTGATCTTGCACAACCTCGACCCAGAAAGGATAAGGACTGAATTTGGATATTTGATCCCTGTCACGATTGTCAACTGGCACTCTAGTGTACCTCCACCAAACCCTGCACCCAGACTAGAGATTTCCACAACTGGCGCAAGTCATTAGGCGTCCACGTGCCGTCGTGACAGGTGGAACAGAAGAAACTGGAGACTCTACTCTCACCATTTTAGGCATCCTCATGCCGTCATGGTTAGAACAGTTTTGATGGAGTACACGGTTTGCTTTCACTGGATCTTCGTGCCAACTACTCATCGTCATTGTCCTAGCCCAGACGGTAAGTCAAATCTCATTGTATCTAACCATGCCTCTCTATTCCGTAAACCTTCTTGTACTTATACTTCCCTTACCTGTGTTCTTAGACAGTATCCAGGTACCTTCCATTGTACTAACAACTCAGAAGATAGACGGTTTACTTTCTTCAACTTGGATTACCGTTTACCTCATTAAGGTTAGACATACGAATATTGTCTGTATTCCAGTCACTAAATGTTCACATCCTCATCTTTGCTGATTACAGTGTTCTATTTTTGTCCTCGGTTTTCAGGCGGTGTCCATCTTCCGATTAATAGACATCTTTCGGTGTCCATCTTCCGATTAATAGACACCTTTACATGTTTAGTCCATGTAGAGGGGTACATTGGTACGAAGAAATCTACGGCTACACTTCGAGTTCAACTACCTGGATTCTGACATAATCAGAAGCATTGCATGGACACAAACGAAACCCTGGCCACCTTCATGCAAATGGTGGCGGAACTACGTGCTGACATGTCTACTGCACATGCTTCCACGCAACAACAAATAGATGACCTACAGGCCTGTGTTCAGTCTTTTAGCAATCTAGTTCCTACCCCAGCGGTAGCCTCCGGCTCAGGGGATCTCGTACCCCAACAAGGTGCGACTCCCATTTATGTTCCTACCCAGTTTCCTCTGGCCCCTCCGGAGAGGTTTCTTGGCGATCCAAAGCACTATCGCACCTTTCTGAATCCGTACAGATTGCATTTTTTTTGTCCCCCTAACGCTTTCCCAGATTCCACAACCAAAGCAGCTTTTGTCTTGTCCCATTTAGGTGGGACGGCTGCAGCATGGGCAAATCCATTACTGGAGGCTGGCAGCCCTTTGTCATTCGATTGTGATGCCCTGTTGAGTGCCATGAGTCATGTCTTCGATACCAAGTATAAGACACAGGCCACAGAATTGGAACTATTAAGTCTACAACACGGTGACTCCTCACATCTGAATTATGTGGCGAAATTCAATCAGTTGGTCGCTGAAACCAGGTGGCCTGAGGAGAAAAAGGCTTCCCTGTTTTATAAAGGCCTGCCTGAATCATTGAAGGACACGTTAGCCACGGTACCTGTGGTTCCTCATGCCTTTCAAGAATTATTGGATATTGATTTACAAATCGATGCCTGTAGGGCAGAGAGGAAAGGGGAAAAAAAGGAGTCCTGTGATTATCCCTGTAACCCCATCTAACCCCTTCAATAGTAATGGTGAACCCATGCAAATAGGTGCCATCAGAGCCCCCTTGATGTTCAAAGAATGGGATAGATTGAAGTCTTCCAATCTATGTTTTTACTGTGGTTCTTCAGAACATCTATTGAAGGCATGCCCAAAGAAACCCAAGAGGCAACTATCGAGTACCACATTCATGGACTCCGTCTTGACAACACCCATCATACTCAAAGCCACATTTCAGCTTCCAGATGGTCTTTCATGGATCGGGGAAGCTGTTTTAGACTCGGGTGCTACTGGAAATTATGTGGACAACGCCTATGTTCTCGAGAATTATGTCCCTGTTCTTCAAAAGGAATGTCCTGAGGTGGTCAAAGTGGTGGATGGAACCTCGTTACTCTGGTATGGTGATGGAAAAAACAGTGTACTTAATCATGACAACAGATGACTGGCATACAGTCTTTTTTGACGAAATAATAGCTCCTCAGTTTAAGCTAATTCTGGGTTTGCCTTGGTTAAAATCACACAATCCTGTAGTCGATTGGAACACAGGAGATGTGTTTTTTAACTCAGAATACTGTGAAACCAATTGCCTGAGTGCCTCATCAACCTTGTATAGCAATACCTGTCGTCCTTTGCTTGGTATAGCCCCATTGATTGGGGCTGTCACTAGTGTCTTGTTGCCTAAAGAATACGATGCATTTTAGGATGTTTTTGATGTTAAGGGGGCCGAAACATTGCCACCACATAGGTCCTGCGATTGTCCCATTGACTTGGTTCCAGGGGCGAAGGTCCCTTCCGGTCGTGTGTATTCACTAACTGCTAAGGAAGTCATGATTCTAAAAGAATACATTGTCAAAGCCCTTAGTATGGGTTTTATTCGCCCGTCTCATTCCTCTGTGGCATCACCCATGTTCTTTTTTCCAAAGAAGGAAGGGTACCTATGTCCTTGTATTGATTATTGGGCACTAAACACGGTTACCATACGCAATCAGTACCCCATTCCATTAATATCTGTTCTGTTGGACCAGTTGGGTTCTTCCAAGATCTTTCTGAAGCTAGACGTAAGAGGGGCTTACAATCTAGTGAGAATGCGGCAGGGGGACGAATGGAAAACAGCCTTCAAAACGAGATATGGGTTGTATGAATATTGTGTAATGCCTTTCGGTCTGTGCAACGCTCCTGCCACGTTCCAGCATTTTATTAATGATGTATTCAGGGACATGCTCGACAGCTATCTTGTTGTCTATCTGGATAACATCCTCATCTATTCTCCTAAATTTGAGTCACACGTCGTGCATGTGTCTTCAGTCTTGCAACATCTCAGGGAGAGCAGTCTTTATGTCAAACTGGAAAAATGCATATTCCATGTTAACAAAGTAGAGTTCCTGGGTTACGATATTACCAATAAAGGGATACATATCAGTTCCACCAAAGTGAGTGCAGTCTTGGATTGGCCAACCCCAACTAATCTGAAGTTGCTACAGTCCTTCCTCAGCTTTGCAAATTTTTATAGATGCTTCATTTGGTCCTTTTCGAGTATCGTTGCACCCCTTACCTCATTTAAGAGTTCCAAGAAGGTGTTTGTCTGGAGTCAATCAGCCCAGGAAGCATTTCATTCCCTCAAGGCTGCCTTTATGACTGCCCTGGTGCTCTTGCATCTGAATCCTGCTATACCATATGTGGTAGCGGCAGATGCATCCGATGTAGCCATTAGAGCTATCCTATCTCAGAAATGCATGGATTCCAACGAGCTTCATCCAGTAGCTTTTCACTCCAGGAAACTAACAGCTTGCAAAGCTAATTATACTATCACAGAGAGAGAGCTCCTCACAGTATGTGATGCCTTTCTAGTCTGGAGACACCACCTGTTGGGTACTGCCATTCCTGTGCAAGTCTATACCGATCACCGTAACCTTTTGACATTGCAATCAGTGAGCTTGCCACGCTTGTTGGCACAAGTTTTTCTCGATGTACAACTTCATTATCAGCTATCGACCCTGGGTTAAGCATTCCAAGGCGGATGCCTTATCATGCATTCATGGCCAAGTTGCACAGGTCAATAGAGACAATGTGCTTCTATTACCCCATTAGGTGGTGTGTGGTTGCACTATGCAACCTTCATTGCATTCTGCTATGCTGAAATGGGTACGGGACCATCAGCAACAAAACAAGGTCAATGCCTTGGATATGGTGCAGGGTCTGTCGTATCACATGGGCTTAGTATATTTACTAGATGCTTTTACTCGCAAGACCGCCATACAATGGTGCCATGATTAAAAATTCATGGCACATCCCGGGGGTAGAAAGACCCTTGATCTTTTAAAGCGCTGGTCTTGGTGGTCCATGTGCAAGGACGTTACAGAATATCTCTTGGGCTTTTCTATGCAAAGCAAAAGCAGTTCTGCCAAACCCATGGGTCTATTGTGTCCATTGCCAATCCCAGATTAATTTCGGCTATGTTGCCAATGGGCTTTATTGTCGAGCTACCCAAGACTAATGGCTACGATACTATATGGGTGGTTATCGATTTGTTTTCCAAGATGGCCTTATTTGTTCACTGAAAAGGTCTGCCCACTGCTCCTGTCTGCCCACTTGCTCCTGTCTTGGCTGACTTGTTTTTGAGACATGTGTTTCGCTTCTTTGGTCTCCCGCACATTATTGTTTCTGACAGAGGCTCTCAATTTACATCCCATTTCTGGGGGGCTCTCACGGTCTCCCTGCAAATCAAGGAAAGATATTCTAGCTCTTACCATCCCCAGATGGACAGGCAGACTGAGCGTCTGAATGCTACGTTGGAACAGTTTTTGCGGTGCTTAATTCGATAACATCAAGATACATGGTTGTCAGTGTTAATTATGACGGAATTCGCCTATAACAATTCCATATATACATCCACTGGTTCCGCGCACTCGCTATTTATGGTAGGCATCCTTGTTCCCTTGGTTTTGCAATCTAGTCCCATCGCAAATGCTTGCGTTTGCGACTTCTCCGAGATCCGTGATGCAATTGCCTTCCAGTTGCGGAAGGCCAAAGCCCGAGATAAATTCTTTGCTGATGTTCACAGAACACCTGCCCCATGGTATCAAGTAGGGTGCAAGGTATGGTTATCGACTCCTAATCTGCACATTACGGGCCGTCGAGCCCTCTTGCCTCGTTTTGTGGGTCCTTTCCTTGTCACTGCTGTAATTAATCCTGTGGCTGTATGCCTCGATCTTCCTGTGTCTTGGAGAATCCATCCTGTTTTCCATGTTTTTCTTGTCAAGCCATGCCATCCCTCGACTAGGTTGCCTTCCCATCCTCATCCTGTCATTGTCCATGGTTCAGAGGAATACGAGGTTCAGGTCATCCTAGACACTAAAGTCCGTAGGGGTGTTCGTTTATACCTAGTTGACTGGAAAGGTTATGGTCCGGAGGACAGGACGTGGAAACCTTTTACGAATATCCATGCCCTGGCTGTTCTGTCCAGTTTTTGGTCTGCGAGAGGTGGGAGGCCGTCTTTGGGTGAGGGTTCTGTCAGGATTGGGAACCAGACAACACGTAGGAAACAACCTCTAAGGCATTCCTGTCAGTTACCAGCAATACATGGCAAGTTTCATAGCGGTTCTGGCCATTCCTACCTGCCTTGTCGTAACATTCCTAATCCTCTTGCTCCAAGACTCTCTCGCTCAAGGAAGCACTACACCTGGCAGTTGCCCTGGTGACTCAGGTGTCCAGGGGACACGCGGGAGATGTTCCACTTGAGGGGCGGACGTAAGGTGATCACGTCACTTATGGCATTTAAACTCTGACTTCCCGCTGTTCGCTTCTGATTTTGCAGAGAATTGTGGCTTGCAACATTTCGTACCTTGAAGTTACCTTGTTACCAGACCTTGTTTCACATCTCTTGGATTTGCCTTTGCCTGCCCCTCTTGTACTTCGACCAATCTTGAACTCCTTATGAACCTCGGCATTCTTACAGACTATGCACCTTGTTTCCACTGCTGCCTGCTCAACGCTGACCCGGTGTCATGCCCCCCGGATTCCTATGGCATTCTTATGCCCATGGGAGAAGCCCGTGGCGCTTGTCCTGGCGATTACATCAACGCCGGCATCATCGCCGGTAAATACTACATCTCCCAATAGGACTTGCGCTTGGCAGGAATCCTTGGAACGCTTTTTCCTTTGCATGCGTTCCACGCCTCCTTCTTCTTTACTTCCTATATCTAGCCACGCCCCCAGAAAGCAGGTGCTCCTAAACCGTTGTGTTACGCGAGCAGCGCTTCTCGGAAGAAGTTTTCCTATTTGTTGTGTACCTGGTTGCTGACTTCTGATCTATCCTCCCCTGCTCGACCACGGAACTCGTACCGGACTGTCTTGGGATTCCGCTTCTCATGTCTGGCCCCCGGCTCCTTCTCTGATCCCTAACTCCATATCCCTTACCCGCTCCTGGTTACCCGCTCTTCAAACGAAGAAGAAAATACCCTGCATTCAGGTGTTTGAGAAAGTAAACACCACGTCTTTTTCTTCCTGAATCCTGTTTTTCTGCACTTGGAAGAACAGTGTGGCTGCTTACACCTGGTGACATTCTAGCTTGGTCTTGTTTTTGGATTTTGGGACGCTCTGCTGCTTGCACCACTTTCCTTTGGATTTTGGGACGCTCTGCTGTTTGCATCACTTTCCTTTGGATTTTGGGACGCTCTGCTGTTTGCATCACTTTCCTTTGGATTTTGGGACGCTCTGCTGTTTGCATCACTTTCTTTTGGATTTTGGGGCACACTGCTGCTTGCATCACTTTCCTTTGGACTTTGGGACATCAGCGACACTAACCTTGGCACTCTCTGTAAGTCGCCGTCTGACCCTCGCCCACATCCGGTCTTGTGTGTTATCACAAGTAGGTATTCCACAGGAAAAAAGGAATACACAGGTAAGCTTGTGGGTCTCGGAGGGTGTAGAGGGGTTGGTTTTTGCCATCAACGAACGGTATGTAATATTTGCCTTGTTTGTTTCTTCCCTCTAGCTCCGCTGTGCGTTCCGCCTTTTTGCCTGAGCCCTTGGCCTGACAGGTTTTATTACCCTGCAAGCTGTGCTCTCAGGAAGGAATGCTGAATTACTTCAGTGGCATCTCGTCCAAGTGGTCTTCCAGACTTACGGTGGAACATACGGAGTACGACACACGGACCGTCCCTCGACCATTCTTCCCACTACACCTTTCGACATTGGATTGATTTTGCATAACCCCGACCCGGAAAGGATAAGGACTGAATTTGGATATCTGATCCCTGCCATGATTGTTAACTGGCACTCTAACGTACCTCCACCAAACCCTGCACCCAGACTAGAGAATTTCACAACTGGTGCAAGTCATTAGGTGTCCTCATGCCGTCATGACAAGTGGAACAGAAGAAACTGGAGACTCTTCTCTCACCGGTTTAGGCGTCCTCGTGCCGTCGTGGTTAGAACAGTTTTGGTGTAGTACACTGTTTGCTTTTTCTAGATCTTCATGCCAACTACCCATCATCATTGTCCTAGTCCAGATGGTAAGTCAAATCTCATTGTATGTAACCTTGCCTCTCTACTCCGTAAACCTTCTTGTACTTATACTTACCTCATCTGTGTTCTTAGACAATATCCAGGTACTTTCCATTGTACAACTCGGAAGATAGACGGTTTACTTTCTTCAACTTGGATTACCATTTACCTCATTAAGGTTAGACATCCGAATATTGTCCGTATTCCAGTCACTGAATGTGCTCATCCTCATCTTTGCTGATTATAGTGTTCTATTTTTGTTGCAGTTCCTGGGTTTTCGGGTGGTGTCCATCTTCCGATTAATAGACACCACTACATGTGTATTCCATGTAGAGGGGTACATTGGTAGAAAGAAAGTTCAACTACCCGGATTCTGACAGAGTGGCCCTGAGGGGTGTTCTCCAATAGACAGGGAAGTTAGATGGTCAGATCTGGACCTACCTAAACCAAGGACGCCAGAGCCCCTGGCACAGCCAGATTGACCTAAAGGGCGATCCCATAGTGTAAAGGGGGACTTGCCACCTTATTGAGCAGGCTAAGGTCATTGTCCCTGCTATGGAGAGGGAGACAAGTGCGATTTTGGGATCTCACAGTTCCCGTTGTTGGAAAAAAGAGGAGCCAGACCACAGTATATACCATGGCCCCAAATGGATAAGGATAATCTAAGGTGTAAACTCCTGAGTCTGACGTCCGGTGCCGGAAAATGGATCTATAAATTAGAGTAAATGACAGAAGGCAATACGCTAGCTATAGGGGACATTAAGGGTCTTCTAGCAGCTAAACCTGGGGAGAGAGCTGATGACATTTGGTTGAAAGCAAAATAAGCAGGTGTCACTGCCCAGAACACAGCTCATGATGGAGCGCTGTTTAATAATTGTAGAGCGGCAATCTGGAAAGCGCTTTGAGTACAATATCCAGATACGTCAGATATGGGTGCTATAATGGCACGTAAGATGCAGAAAGGGGAGGTTCCGCCTGTTTACATTCAGAATTTCCAAGAGCAATGGAGCTTGGAAATGCACAAGACGTGGGGAAAATCAATACCAGTGTTCTATCATATGTTATGTCAAGGACTACCAGACAAATTGCAGAGACAGCTCAAGAAACTGGCGGATATGGAAGCAAAACCATTGTCAGAAATACAGCTGACCATAGCGCATCATTGCCAATTTGTTGCAGGAGAAAAATCAAAAGACAGACGATGGTGGGAAGATTGAGGAAGCTAAGTTAGTACAGAAAAAGTTATTGAAGTATGCTATAGAAGGGGCAATGTAAACTAGTGGAGAAGGGTCAGGATTGCAGCAAGCAACAGGTATGCCGCAGGTGAATAACCAATGGCAGGTCGATCATGGATTGAATGGATTTATACCATGAGGTAGGGGAAACCTCAGCGGGAGAGGAGGCTTCCAGAATAATCAGGGAAACTTCCAGAGTGACCAAAGTGGGTTTCAGCCTATGCAGAATGATAACCAGGGCATGCAGGGAGGACAAGTCAGAAGACTCCCTCCAGTATGTTGGACATGTGGAATGACAGGGCATATATCACAAACATGTGGAAGCCAAGGGTATGTGCAGAATGGGCAGTTCTCAAAAGGGGGGACCGCTTATCCGCCTGCAGATAGCTCACAAAGTAGGGATGGGTTTGCCCAAGATCAAACAGTGTATCAAGCACAAGCGCAGAGAATGCAATAGGCTTCACAGCCACAGCAAGCACCATTGAATCCGCCACAAGGGCAGTCACAACATGCACCCATACAGACACAATAGATCGCAAATACAGGACAGTTACTGACTCCTAGGATAGGGGGTGTCACTATTGAGGGTGGGAATCCTTTCACGGGCACAGGAATAAGTATGTACCCACAATAGGACAGCTCACTGGGTGACTTGATGTGTTCAGTACTATCAGTAATGCCAAATCTCAAGAGGAACCAAGGGTTGACGTCACGGTAGGAGGCAAATCTTTTTCTTTTTTGGTAGACATGGGTGCAACTCGCTCATGCATACCAGAGGGACATTTATTATTATCGGGTAATGCCATGAATGCTCAAGGTTTCACAGGAGCTACAAGTAAAGTTCCTTTTACAGAAAAATTGCCCGTCTCTATAGCAGAATGTGATATATTTGTCCCATTGTTGTATTCAAGACAGACACCAGTTATATACTGGGTCGAGATTTAATGACAAAGTTTAACATGACGATTTATTTTACTGATGAAGGCATAGTGTGTTCAATGCCAGGAATACCATTATTTAAATGTGAGTGAATTTATTATGGCATTTACAGTGCAAATAGCCATACGAGGAATACCGTTAGAACCAGAAGAATTTCATCATGGGACATGCATTCTGTTAACATGGCTGCCTGGTTTAGTGGGTACGACTATGAGAATACCTGATGAATTCCTATTTAGGCCAGAAATTCCCATGGACGAAGAGAGGGGGGACGGATTTTTCCCTTGGAGTTACAAGCAGCTGTAGAATGAGGGGTATTGGCCATGCTCATAGGATTTGATGATAATGGCAGATCATGGAGCACAGTATTTGCTATTGGAGAGGGTTACAGATTAAATGGAATCATTGATGAGGACATATTTAAGGATGACCCATCTGATGACAAGGTAGTATTCGAGATGAGCATTACATACTGGGTTTGATAAGGACATGGCAAAAGTGACAGTTTCTTTATGGACTAGGGGCCCTTATGAGGTTTCAAGGGGTTGGAGAAGTCAAGATTAAAATGAAGCCAGGACCAATTCTACCTCGAGCACGACAGTATCCCATGTCTCAAAAGGCAGATGGTGGGTATTTTTAAGACGATGTCTGCCATGACGGATCAAGGCATTTTAGTGAAGTCAGAGTCACCATGCAATACCGCAGTGTATCCGGTCAAAAAATCTAAGGGAGGGTCGTGGCATTTAGTTTAAGACATGCGCCCAATTAATCAGATTGTAGAGGCTGAGTTTCCTCTAGTTCGTAATCCAACGACGATGCAGTATTCCCCCAGAAGCACGATATTTCACAGTGATTGACTTGAAAAATGCGTTTTTCTCCATCATGTTGCATAAAGATTCTCAGGATCTGACGTCATTTACGTTTCAAACAGACTAAATTGAAAAGTACAAGATTACCTCAAGTGTATTGCGAGTCTCCATCAATTTTCAATAGAGTCCTGAAGATGGACTTGAGCAATATTGATTTGCAGAGTGTTCTTTTGCAATATGTAGATGATATTTTGGTCTGTAGCATGTCAGAGGAAGAGTGTAGATGTGACTCAGTTCAGCTGATGATTATTTTAGCCGAGAAAGGATACAAAGTGGACAAAGAAAAAGTGCAGTATTGACAAGACGAGATGTTATACATAGGTCAGTTCATTTTGCATGAAGGAAAGAAAGTCACACCTGAAAGGGATGAGGCAATTTTGAAAAAGGCAAAACCACACACGATAAAGCACATGCAGCAATTTCTGGCACTGTGCAATTATGTAAGAGCATGGGTATTTGATTATAGTTCATACACGAGGCCATTGTTGCAGGCCCAACAAAGCCAGGAAAAGACTATATGGACTGAGGAAATGGAGGAAGGATTTGATGAGTTAAAAAAGGCAATTTGCACAGCTCCAGTATTAGGGATTCCTAATTATTCGGAGGAATTATTTTTAGTCTTGCACACGAATGGAACAGTTATGACAGCAGTACTCACGCAGAGAACTACGTTGGTGTATAAGCCCGTAATATTACAGTGGGATTTGGGACCCAGTAATGATGGGTCACTTCCCTTGCAGACAATTTTTGGAAGCTGCCGCGTTCACTGTTGAGAAATCTACTAGCATAGTAATGGGGTGTTCCATGATGTTGTTTGTTGAGCATGCATTACTTGCTGTTTTGGAAAACCTAAAAAAAGTACACTAACGTCTCAAAGAGCTTCTGCCTATGAGGTGGTTATATTGAATCCCACGATTAAAATAGTAAGATGTAAAACATTAAATCCTGCCACGTTTGTAGCTGTACCACTGGCAGAAGACGAGCATGTACATGATTGTTAAAAATACGAGGAATTCAAGGAGATCCCGAGAGTGAAAGAAAATGCTTTGGCAGCTGGGGAGATTCTCTTTATTGATGGTTCTTCAAGGATCGATCAAACTGATGGGCAAAGATATTCAGGTGCCACTGTGGTAAGGCACAAGGAGGCTAATGGGGAATTTGAAGTAATGACGAGCGCACAACGATCCTTCTCACTTTTCAGCACAGGCTGCAGAATTAGTGGCGCTGATTGTCATGCTCAAGAAACACGCAGACCAGGAAGTAACCGTGTACAGTGACTCTGCCTATGTTACGTCAACAGTGCACGCAGGATTAGCACGTTGGAAAAGGAGGGACTACCTCTGAGCGGACGGCACGCCAGTGCAACACACTGCGTTATTGGACAGACCTATTAAGGCACTACAACTCCCAGGAGCCATCGCAACAGTTATGTGTGCAGCGCATACTAAGAGAGCAGACTTTATTTCACGCGGAATCCAAGCCACAGATGAAGAAGCAAAAACAATTGCATATTCAATTGACATAATTAATTTTGATACACCTGATGTGAATGGAAGAATGGTGGTGATGATGATAGTAAATGAAAGCTTCAATAATGTATCGAAGACACAATTGATGGAAGTTCAAGGTGGAGCCCCACAGTATGAGAAAGACCTGTGGACACAGAGGGGTGTTCTTTATCCCTTTCCGAATTTGTTAGAACACGTTGCTTTTTTATGTAGAAAATTGCATCATATGTCAAAAGTTTACTGCAGGGCAGGGACCCCCTCGAGCCCAAAAACTACCGCCCCATCTCAAACACCAGGTTCCTAGCTAAACACATTGACCGAACTGCATACTCCCAACTAAATTCCTTTGTCGAAGCCAACAATCTCCTAGACCCCGCACAATCAGGTTTCAGAGCCCGACACGGAAACGAAACCACCCTAACCTCAATCTGGGATGACCTTAAAATCACAGCAGACTCTGCAGGATGCTCCGCGTTAATCCTTCTTGACCTATGCACTGCCTTCGACACAATCAATCACTCAATCCTCCTTGACCGCCTTCACTACCTAGGAATTCGTGGAACTGCTCTCAAATGGATAGCATCGTTCCTCAAAGATAGGCATCAAATAACGCTACTCTCCACCTATTCCTCCCAAGCCCGACCAGTCGACACGGGAGTTCCACAAAGAGCATGCCTATCAGCCCTCCTATTCAATCTCTACTTGGTCACCCTCCCACGAATAATTCATTCACACAGCATCCTGTGTTACAACTACGCTGATGACACTCAACTAATTCTAAAACTCCTGAACTCAAAACCCAACTGCAGACCTGACCTCGCTTCCTGCCTCCTCAACATTGAGCTCTGGATGACCAGAAACCACCTCTTGCTAAACCCCTCCAAAACCGAAATCAATGGTATGTGGCAACTCCAAACTTCTTCCACACCCACTACTGTGGCCATCCACCATGGGAAACTCACCGACCCCCTCTACTTCAGTAAAAAACCTTGGATGCACCCTTGACTCTGACCTAACACTCTCGCGCCAAGTCAACAACGTCTCAAAGTCCTGCCACTACCACCTTAAGACTGTTAGGCGCATCTTTCCATACCTCCACTTTCCCAACAGATTCTCCGCAGTCCAATCAACTGTTATATCAAGACTGGACTACGCTAACCCCCTCTACCTCGGAGTGCATGCTTACCAACTGAATAAACTACAAAGAGCACAAAACGCTGCAGCCAAACTGCTACTTGCACTCCGCCCGAGAGACTACATCTCCCCAGCCCTCAAAACTCTGCACTGGCATCCGGTTGCCCGAAGGGTGACCTTCAAAACCTTATGCATTTCTCACCGAGCACTGCATAAAACCGGACCTCAATATCTTCAAGACAAACTAAAACCCTATCACCCTACACATACTCTAAGATCAAGCTCAGCCGGCCTCCTAGTCATACCTAAAACAAACTCAGTCAGGTTAGGCGGATCATCATTCTCAGCCTTGGCCCCCACGCTGTGGAACACACTCCCACCCCACATCCGCCTAACTGAAGGCCTCTTGTCTTTCCGCAAATTATTGAAAACTTGGCTCTTCCTGTAAAACCAACCCGTACTCAAACTAACTCAAACTGAATAACAGCATCTCAATGACAGCAACTCAACAAAATACTAGATCCTACATAACAATAAGACAAATAACAAAACAACTTCAAGATCCAAGCAACAAATCAACAACTAATAACCGCTAATGTAAACGAAAAGGAAAAACAGAATAGAATGAGTAAATTAGATCAAAGCAGTGAAGTGGATAAAAAGAATAAATCGTTCGAAAACAGTAATGCGGTTGAAACCAATGAAAAAGATGTAAAGATTGCAATGGATGAATGAACAAAATGGACGAAATGAATAAAGAGAAGAGGATGGAAAAAATGAATACAGGAGACAGATGAGTACACAGACAGATGGCATGGAATGTATGAGTGCATGGCATAAATGCAAAGTACAGAATAGACGATTCAAGTACATGAGACGGTGTAGTGCATGAGACAGATGGAGAGCACGGAACGGATCGAGTGCATATGACAAGTGACATGGGCTGAACCGATAATGCAGGATGAATGAACGAAGTGAGTGGAGCGGATGAAGTCAGCAGAGTGGATGAAGCACGTGGAGCAGATGAGTACGTTGAGCAGATAGGTGTATAGAGTGGATGAGTGTCTAGAGCGGATGAGTGTCTAGAGCGGATGAGTGTGTAGAACGGACGAGTGCGCAGTGCGGATGAGTGTGCAGAGCGGATGAGTGTGTAGAGCGGATGAGTGTATAGAGCGGATGAGAGTATAGAGCGGATGAGAGTATAGAGCAGATGAGTGTGCAGAACGGAGGACTGCATAGAGCAGATGAATGTATCGAGCGGATGAGTGTATAGAGCGGATGAGTGTATAGAGCGGATGAGTGCATAAGACAGACGAGTGTGTAGAGCGGACGAGTGTGTAGAGCGGATGAGTGTGTAGAACGGATGAATGCGTAGAACGGATGAGTGTGTAGCGCGGATGAGTGCACAGAGCGGAAGGGTGCTTAGAGCAGATGAATGCGTAGAACCGACAAATGCATAGAAACGACAAGTGTATAGAGCAGATGAATGTGTAAGAGCGGATGAGTGCCTAGAGTGGATGAGTGCGTAAAGTGGATGAGTGCGTAGAGCGGACGAGAGCCCAAAATGAATGAGGGCATGGAGCGGATGAGAGCGTGGACTGACAGGAGCGTGGTGCAGATGTAGGTTGTAGTGCGAATGCAGGTTGTGTGAGTGGTTAATAGAGTGGAGCATATGTAGAGTGCCAAACAGATTTAGAGTGTTGAAAGGATGTAGGGCGTGATGGTCTTGAACAGACGTAGGGTGTCGAGGGGATGTAGCGCGCAGTGGCGTTCAGCCATTGTAGGGTGTTGAGCAGATGTAGAGTATGGTGTAGAGTGCGGAGCGGGTGTAGAGCGCGGAGCAGGTGCAGAGTGCGGAGCGGGTATAGAGTGCAGAGGGGGTGTAGAGTGCAGAGCGGATGCAGAGCAAGGAGCGGGTGCAGAGCAAGGAGCGGGTGTAGAGCAAGGAGCGGGTGCAGCGTGCAGAGCGGGGGTCGAGCGTTGAGCAAACGGATGATGTATGCGGATGAACGGGTGAAATGGTTGGAAGGAACGGATGTAGTAAAAGGAAAAACAGGTGTAGTGGGTGGCAGAAACGGAGGATGGAGCTGGAAGAACAGGTGATGTATATAGAAGAGAGGGGTAAAGTATGAGGAAGGAACGGGTGAAGTGTGGACAAAATGGGTCAAATATACTGAATAGAACGATAGAAGTATGTGGATGGAACGGGTGAAGTGGATTGATCAAATGAAAAGTATAGTTGGAACGGAGGAAGTATGGAAGTATGGGGTTGGAACAAGTGTACTATGTGGGTGGAACGGATGAACTGGGTGGAACAGATGAACTGGGTGGAACGGATGAACTGGGTGAAACCGATGAACCAGGAGAAACGGATAAATCGGGTGGAACTAATGAACCAGGTGGAATTGATGAACCGGGTGGAATTGATGAACCTGGTGGAATTGATGAATCGGGTGGAATTGATGAATCAGGTGGACAGAAAGGCTGAAGATGTAGAACGGAAAGGTGAATTATGTGGATAAAACGCGTGAAGTATGTGGATGGAACGGGTGAAGTATGTGGATGGAATGGGTGAAGTATGTAGTGCGAACGAGTGAAGTACATGGATGGAACGGGTGAAGTATGTGGATGGAACGGGTGACGTATATGGATGGAATGGGTGACGTATGTGGATCGAACGGGTGAAGTATGTGGATGGAACGGATGAAGTATATGGATAGAACGGGTGAAATATGTGGAAGGTACTGGTGAAATATGTGGAAGGTACTGGTTAAATATGTGGAAGGTACGGGTGAAACATGTAGAAGGAACGGTTGAAATATGCAGATGGTAGTGGTGTAATATGTGAAAGGTACCAGTAAAATATGTGGAATGAACGGGTGAAATATGTGGCAGGAACGAGTGAAGTATGTGGATGGAAGGGGTGAAGTATGTCAATGGAACGGATGAACGGATGTAGAATAGATGAAGTTAGTGGAATGGGTGAAATGGTAGAACGGATGAAGTAGGTAGATGAACGGGTGATGCGTTTGGAACCGGTGAAGAGCGTGGAACCGGAGAAGTGGATGGAATGTGTGAAGTTGATGGGACGTGTGAAATGGGTGGAACAAGTGAAGTGGATGTAACGTGTGAAGATGATGTATGTGGATGAATGATGCATGGAGAAATGATAACCTGGGTAGAACGAATGAAAGAAGCATCCATAAAATGGCTGGAGTGCATAAAATGATTGGAGCGCATAAAATAGCTTAGAATACACGGAACGGATTTGAGTGCATGGAACGGATTTGAGTGCATGGAACGGATTGGAGTGCATGGAACAGACTGGAGCGCATAGAATTGCACGACTCCCATGGAATGTTTTGGAGTGTATAGAATGTTTGAAAGAGCATGTAAACCATCATATCACATCTCCACGCTTACTCTCTTCTTTACACCACCACTCAACTAGAACACAGTGATACTATGACACCATTCGGTATAGCTGTTCTCATACCATCATCTGCCTCATACTCCCCATCACCCTAACTAAACACTGCTGGTCACACACCCGCCAGCCAGGCGTTCTCCTCAGGCCTAACGCAGCCAGAATCGGTCTGGATAAAACCTGCCAGAACTAACACATACTCTTGATCTCTCAACCATCACACCTACCGCTAAGAAGCAGCTATCACACGAATGCCACACCAGCTGCACACATATCCGGTGCTCACACACAGCTTTGACTCTCTCTATTCTCTCTACTGACCTGAACTTCGGTTCCCAAGGGCGTTCAACCTACCAGCGCCTTGAGACCATACCAATGGTACATAAGGCGCTATATAAATACAAAGTAACATAACATAACATAACATAACATAACACACTGCCAACAGTCAAAGGAGTTATACCTCGACCAAAGGGTCCTTTTCAGCATTTACATATTGATTATGCTGAAATGCTCCAAAATTGTAATGGTTATAGATATCTGATAGGGGTGGTGTGCCCCTTTTCTAAGTGGATCGAGGCTGGTCCATTGCAGACTGTCACCCGCAGGCGTTCCGACTGGCGGTTTCTTCCGCGCTGGATTTTGGGACGCAGGTACGGGAGGTACTAGTCCCTCCTTTGTGTCCCTTACTGGCTTCTCCTTGTAGCGCGGGGCCGCTGGGAGTATATCTTCTCTCCCGGCCCAGCGGTCCCTGCGTTGCAACTATCCTTTGGAAGCTCTCGCTCTTCCGGGTTCCTTCGCTCCTGCCTCGCTCTGTTCAGGCTCCATTCACTCACGCCCTCCAGCGAGCGTTCTTCCTGCTTTCTCTTCCCTCCAGTTTTCTCTGCTGCCGCCGCGCCTCAGCGGTCTCTGTTTTCTCTTCTCTTGCGGCCCCGTCCCCGCGGATAGGCACCGCCCTTTTTCCCTGCGCTTTCTTTTTCTCTCTCCGCTACCTCCCTGGCGTTTTTTCTCCTTTGCTTCCTCTCCTCCGGTCCTCGCCCCGCTGTGGCCTTGGCTGGTGGGTGTTCTGGCTCCCATGACAGGACTCCCCTGTTCCGCTGCTGTGTTGCCCTCAGTCACGCTAACGGATACTATTCTCCTCGGACCATCTGAAAGTCTACTTTCCACTGGAACTACACCTTCCGTACTACACACCAGAGGAGTCCAAGGGTTTTTTCCCCTATTTTCGGCTTGGTTCCGGAAGGGAGGTCCTCGGACAGCTGTTCTCTCCAGCGGTCACGGTG
Organism: Ambystoma mexicanum; assembly: GCF_040938575.1. Classification (NCBI taxonomy): domain Eukaryota; kingdom Metazoa; phylum Chordata; class Amphibia; order Caudata; family Ambystomatidae; genus Ambystoma; species Ambystoma mexicanum. Next base: position 687,056,818 of record NC_090938.1, read on the forward strand.
GCCTCCCTCCGTGACAAGCAAGCTCATCGGAAAAAGGAGAAGGATTATCTACTTCGACGGCGTCTGCAGGATCCCGACAGCCATTCCGGCAGTCCAGGTGAGGAGAGTTCGACAGAAGGGGGAGAAAAGGGAGACCAGGCAATTAAACTGTCACAGATTGCAACGCCCAAGAAAGACACCATGTCAGCCGAAGGGCAAGTACAAGAACTTTGGAAGGCAATTCAAGCTATGTCTCAGGAACTTCAGGGAGTCAAAGCTGAGAACGCCCTCCTTAGACAAATGGTATCCGCCCGGGAACATCCCCCTCCAGAACTACCACCCACAACACTATCCTCGGGAAAATTTGATGGTGCCCCCAAGAAGGTGAAGGAGTTCCTAGAGGCGTGTACCGTCTACTTTACTTTCCGACCCCGCACTTTCTCTACAGACCAAGCGAAGGTCGGCTTCCTAATCTCGAACATGACAGGCAACGCTCTGACCTGGGCCACTCCCCTAGTCACAAGCAACAATGCCGTTCTCCAAGATTACGCAGCGTTCCAAAATTCTCTGAGACAGACTTTCGAACGCCCAGAGTTGTCATTTACTGCTTCTGAAGAGTTGTTGGATGTAAAACAAGGTTCTTTGGACGTCCTGTCGTATATCTCTGCTTTCAAAACAGTAGCCTCTGGCGCAGGCTGGCCAGAACCGGCACAATATGCCATTTTCAGGAGGGGTCTTAAAGAGGAAATTAAAGATGAATTAGCCAGATCAACTCGCTCACCTACTTTCTCTGACCTGCTAACTGCTGCACTACATATTGAGTATCGCCTACAGGAAAGGAAGATGGAAAGACACAAACAACGAGGCTCAGGATTCCTCCCGGATTCTCGGACATACTCTCCCCCTAGTCGTTCTCCGGCTGCCGCTTCAGAGGAACCGATGCAGATTGGCTCCACAAGAGCACCTCTGACTACTGCCGAAAGAAGGCGAAGAAGAGAAAAAGGACTTTGCGCTTACTGTGGGTCGGATCAACACCTTCTAAAAGACTGCACAGAACTGCCTAACAAGAGGCAGGGAAACGATCGCCCTCGGCATCAATAGGGACTAGTGTCCGGGGGTTTCCAGTTCTGTCTACTCGTCCCTATGTTTCTCTAACAGTTTCTTCTTCTGACTCTAAGGAAGATTCCAGACTCATGGTAGTTTCAGCTATCATCATGATAGAAGGTGAGAAGGTGGAGACTCTCGCATTATTGGACTGCGGAGCAGCAGGAAATTTTGTTGATACCCTATGGGCCGATAAGGTCGGTCTACGCAGGATACCCCGGAAGGAAGGTCAGAAGATAGAAGGAGTTGACGGCTCTCCGCTATCATCCGGACTCATCACCCATACCACTGAAGAGCTGTCCTTAACAGTTTTTCAGCACTCAGAAGTGATAAGGTTCGACATCATCCGGGCTGCACATTTTCCAATAATTTTGGGAATCACTTGGCTTCGCAGACACAATCCCCAAATCGATTGGACAAATAACCAGCTAAGTTTCTGCTCTGCATACTGCACCGAACACTGTCTTCCACCGAAGAGTCAGAAGGGCCTTCAATCTATTACGGCTCACACCTCCATCTGTGTGGGGGTGCTTGCACTACCAAATTTTTGTTTGAAATACTCCGAAGTATTCCAAGAAAGCCTTCACTCCAAACTGCCACCCCACCGGCCCGAGGACTGTACCATAGATCTGGTACCCAATGCACTAGTTCCCTTCGGCAGAATGTTCTCTTTAACACTTACGGAGAAGCTTGTGTTACGAAACTATTTGGACACAAATATGACGAATGGGCTGATTCAGCCTTTGAAATCCCCTGCAGGGGCTCCCTTATTTTTCATCAAGAAAAGGGATTCCACTGAACTTAGACCCTGTATAGACTACAGAGGTCTAAATAAGGTGACTATCTGAGATCGTTATCCCATGCCATTGATCTCCGATATCATCGAGGCCGTACAAGGAGCCAGAATTTTTACCAAACTCGACCTCAGAAACGCCTACCATCTGCTCAGAATCTCCAAGGGTGACGAATGGAAGACGGCATTCCGCACTCCATTCGGCCTATACGAGTATAAGGTGATGCCATTTGGACTGGTTAACGCTCCTGCAGCTTTTCAAAGATTTATGGACAGAATGTTTTCCGACATGCTTTCCACTTCCGTCATCATTTATTTGGATGATATCTTGGTCTACTCCTCGAACTTACAGGAACACATCGTTCATGTCACTCAAGTTCTTGAACGTCTACAGAAGAACGAGCTATTGGTTAAAGCTGAGAAGTGCAAATTTGCGGTACCTTCTGTGCAGTATCTGGGGTACAAATTATCAGAGGAAGGGATAGACATGGATCAAAGGAAGGTTCAGGCCATTCTCGAATGGCCCGCCCCCACTTCTGTCCGAGAGGTGCAGAGGTTCCTGGGACTCTCCAACTATTACCGAAGGTTCATCCCCAACTTCTCGGAAGTAGTGTACCCCATCACTCATCTACTCAAGAAGGAGGCCTCTCCGTTCCGCTGGTCAACCAATACCGATACCAGTTTCAAGTTGCTCAAACATCTCTTCTGCTCAGCTCCGATTCTCCGACACCCGATCAAACTCAGCCCTTCATCCTGGAAACCGATGCCTCTGCAATTGCCATCGGAGTGGTACTACTTCAAGCTGTTGGTGGAGTGGAACATCCGGTAGCTTACTTATCCAAGACACTTTCACCCAGTTAATTGAATTATTCTGTCCTAGAAAAGGAGCTGTTGGCAATGAAATTGGTGTGCGACGAATGGCGCCATCTGCTCATGGGGGCCCGACATCCCTTCCTTATCAGGACGGATCACAAGAACCTAAAAGCCCTACAGGAAATGGAGTGTTCTAACTCCAGGCAAGCACGTTGGGCCTATCTTTTCTCGCAATATGATTACCAGATTTCCTACATTCCTGGGTCATTAAACCGTCTGCCAGACGCCCTATCCCGCAAGGACTCCAGCAAGGAAAGGGCTTCGTTATCCGCTGAACCCATGTTTCATCGCAACCGGATATTGGCCCTTGTTAGCTCTTTTCTACAAGAGATTAAAGCCGCTGTGGTTCAGGAAATTCCCCAATTACCGCTACACTCTGACTCTCCTTACCAGGAGAAGGACGGCTGGCTGTTCTTCAAGAAACGACTGTATGTTCCGGAAGGCATGCTGCGGAAGAAGATTCTGGATTGGTGTCACACTTCTCGCCTTGCAGGTCACCGTGGGGGAATCAACACCCTGGAGCTCATCTCAAGGAATTTTTCCTGGCCCACCGTGAGAAGAGATACCCTGGACTTTGTGAAGACCTGTCCTATTTGTGTTAGGTCTAAATATCCTACAGGGAAACCGTTGGGATTACTCACCCAAGTTGAGATGCCTACTCGCCCCTGGGGGTTGGTTTCTACGGATTTCATTGTAGACCTACCGGAATCCGAATCCTGTACCTGCATCATGGTCACGGTAGATGCATTCTCCAGGATGGCACATTTCTCTCCTCTTTCCGGTGTTCCTACAGCCACCAGGATGGCTGAGGTGTTTGCACGAGACATCTTCAGACTTCATGGGTTACCTGACAAAATCATCTCTGATCGGGGTAGTCAGTACACCTCGAGATTCTGGACAGCCCCGTGTAACCGATTGGGGATTGAGAGAGCACTCTCTTCGGGATTCCATCCTCAATCCAACGGGATGACGGAACGTCTGAACGCTACTCTCGAACTATATCTGAGATGTTATGTCACTCAGCATCAAGATAATTGGGTTTCTCTACTGCCTACTGCAGAATTCTCGTATAACAATACCAGGCACTCTGCCATTGGTCTCTCGCCATTCTTTTGTACTTATGGGGTCCACCCTAAATCCATTCTTCCGGAGGTTCCCAGTTTCACCAACTCCCCAGCGGCCGAAGAGGTATTGGATCAGATCAAGGAGGCACATGCCACAGCATTGCGATGTTTAGAGAACAGCAGGAGACGATCGAAGATCGGAGCAGATAAACACCGCAAAGAATGTCCAGACTGGAAGCCAGGTGACAAGGTGTGGGTGTCCACTCGGTTTTTACCCAGATGGACAAGGCCCTCTAAACTCTCCCCTCGCTTTCTGGGTCCCTTTCCCATTCTTCTCAAAATCAATCCTGTGGCTTACCGTCTTCGGCTGCCTCCTTCTCTAAATCGCATTCACCCTGTATTTCATACGTCTCTCCTTAAACCTTTCTATTCCGATTCTCATCACAGACCAGTGCCCAGACACACTCCCTCACAGACACCAAATCAAGCAGAATTTGAGGTCTCCAACATTCGAGACTCTAGGTTCTACCGAGGGAGGTTGGAATACCTTTTGTCCTGGAAGGGTTATCCGGAGTCGGAGGACTCCTGGGAACCTGCTTCTCAGGTGCATGCTCCTCGCTTACTCGCAAGGTTCCACCGCCTGCACCCGGGGAAGCCTGGGGTGGTGCGGTCTGGAAGGGGGCATACTGTCACCCGCAGGCGTTCCGACTGGCGGTTTCCTCCGCGCTGGATTTTGGGACGCAGGTACGGGAGGTACTAGTCCCTCCTTTGTGTCCCTTACTGGCTTCTCCTTGTAGCGCGGGGCCGCTGGGAGTATATCTTCTCTCCCGGCCCAGCGGTCCCTGCGTTGCAACTATCCTTTGGAAGCTCTCGCTCTTCCGGGTTCCTTCGCTCCTGCCTCTCTCTGTTCAGGCTCCATTCACTCGCGCCCTCCAGCGAGCGTTCTTCCTGCTTTCTCTTCCCTCCAGTTTTCTCTGCTGCCGCCGCGCCTCAGCGGTCTCTGTTTTCTCTTCTCTTGCGGCCCCGTCCCTGCAGATAGGCACCGCCCTTTTTCCCTGCGCTTTCTTTTTCTCTCTCCGCTACCTCCCTGGCGTTTTTTCTCCTTTGCTTCCTCTCCTCCGGTCCTCGCCCCGCTGTGGCCTTGTCTGGTGGGTGTTCTGGCTCCCACGACAGGTGTTGCCGTCAGTCATGCTAACGGATACTATTCTCCTCGGACCATCTGAAAGTCTACTTTCCGCTGGAACTACACCTTCCGTACTACACACCAGAGGAGTCCAAGGGTTTTTTCCCCATTCCCCTATTTTCGGCTTGGTTCCGGAAGGGAGGTCCTCGGACAGCTGTTCTCTCCAGCGGTCACGGTGGCCTCCCTCCGTGACAAGCAAGCTCATCGGAAAAAGGAGAAGGATTATCTACTTCGACGGCGTCTGCAGGATCCCGACAGCGATTCCGGCAGTCCAGGTGAGGAGAGTTCGACAGAAGGGGGAGAAAAGGGAGACCAGGCAATTAAACTGTCACACAGACGCCACTTGGACTGCAAAGTTTTTAGTTCGAGACGTATTTCCTAGATGGGGAATATGTGAGGTGTTGAGATCAGATAATGGCCCACATTTTTTTAATGGAGTGTTCGAACAAATTAGCTTATTGCTCAGCAAAAAACATAAGTTTTCTTCTGCTTATCACCTGCAAGCAAATGGACTATGTGAGGGACTTAATGGTCTTCTCAAGGAAAGGATAGCTAAGCTAAGGTTAACATTGAAAAAAGGATGGCTGCATTGCCTGCCTCTTGCATTATATGCACTGAGGAATCAACCAGGCCCTGACCATCACCTCACGCCCCATGAACTAGTAACAGGGAGGCAAATGAGAATGCCTCTCACTCCTCCATCGAGGACTGCCCAGACAACAGCAGAATTGTTAGGAGATGAGTTACGTGCCTACTTAACATGTATGACTACAAGTATTTCTGTCATTTCAGACCAAGTCAAGTGGAGTGTCGGGCTCAGAACACAGATGAAGACCATACAGCGACCGGAACTAAAGAACTATTAGTGCCAAAATTGTTTCCCAGAGAGCAAGTTTTGATCTGGAACTTTACCCGAAAATGGCAACAACCCAGATTTAATGGTTCTTTCGTAGTAGAGGACGTAACTCCATCTGCAGTGAAGGCCCTAGAGAGACTCGCTTGGTTGAACCTGGGAGACGTGAAAGTCTACGCTGGGGAGACCCCACCCCTATTCGGAAGAAAGCCACAGAGAAGAAGCTCATCACGTGCAGACTAGATCGATGACGAGGAATAAGGACGCAGATACTGTCCAGTAGACAGATAAAGAGTACATTGGACTGTGGTTCTTTCTTTGTAGCTGCTAAGCAAGGAGTGAGAAAAAGCAATTGTTCTTGAGCCACAGGAGTTTGCTAAACATTGGACTGTTTTTCTTTTTGAAAAAAACTTTCGTGGGTTGCGCTTCTGGTAAAAAAAATATAAATCACACCAATGAAATGATTCCTTATGTGGTATTTATTCTTTGGACTGTGAAGCATTGAGATCCAGAAGAAAATAAATGCCAAATCTAGAGTTCATCTTTGATGACTGAAAAGGGGAGCAGTTCCCTGATTCCTTTCTCACTGAGTTTTGCTTTGCAGGCACCCACGAGAATGCCTAATGGCAACATTGATCGGATCATTCTTGTTGTTTAACTCTTCATTCTTCGTGCATATCCTACGATGGTTGGGAGAACTGTTGACATTTGCGTGTTCCTGCAAGATCCTAAAAATGGTCCAATCGTAAAGAGGCTGCTCAGAGCTATAATTGAGCAAATCCTCTAGTTACCCGAGAATAATACAGAAAGCATACATGGTAATATCTAATGAGGACGTGCACAAACTGCTTGGAATGGTCTTTTATTTCTTGATTGAAAAGCATCCTTATCTTGTTGGACGACAAACCAATACTCATGTATTTCTGAGAGATCCCAGGAATCGACCTGTGATAAATTGGCTGATAAGTGAAATTTGTGAGCAGATTGGCTTGCTGCCTGAACATCTTGTTGAAAGTATGGATGGTACTATCAAGTGATGCCATTCGCAATCTACTGGCTTTGATCTTTTACTATTTGCTTGAAACTCATCCCCATCTTGTTTGGTGCAAAAATAACACTTTTGTATTCATTCAGAATCCTGTCAATCGTCCTGTTCTCAGCCAGCTGCTAGTGGAGCAGATTCAGAAGTTGCCAGAATATTTTATGAGATTGACTGATTAAAAATTGTTTTTTTTTTCCTTTCTTAAAAGTAGTTGCAGGCAATATGGGCAACATTGATAGTAACAACAATGTAGCAAACAACAAGTGAGCACCATGATGTGCAAGAAGCTATTTCTGTATAAAATGGACATATTGGTACATAATATATACATGTGTCATGTTCATTGTTATTCTTCTCTCCCTCACGATACCTACTGTTTACTATATTGATCCAAAGAGAGCAGTAGTTCCTGTATATCTTCTTATGCCACAGGAAGGTACAACTATGGCGATTGTAAGACCGCCAAGGCCGTATGTGATTGTTCCTACACCAGTAGTACATGTAACAACACTGATAAGTGTCCCTATGATTCCCCCAGTAAGAAGGAATTATGATGACATACTTCATGAGATTATTATAAGAGCTCATGAGGCAAGGAAGAGGCCTAAGAGAAGTGCAAGGGAGGATGATTGTTACGCTCACCTGGTCTCTGCAGAGGCGTTGGGGCACGGTTGCAGCCCTCCCAGGAGTTAGATCACCCCCGTCAGGTCTCTCCCCCTGCGGATAAGCTGTTGACGGCAACAATTGGTGGTACTGCTCCTGCGTGAATATGAGAAAACGTGAGTGCGCTGGTCAGTGACTTTTGTACCTCTCAAACCCTTCAACCCAAGGTGCGATTTTCTGAGGGCATGTACCGGCCCATAAGGCTCACCTGCTAGTTATTGATGATGAGCTCTCTGTCCTGCGACTTCGGGCAGGGGCGCTTGTTGATGGGACCTAGTTCCTTCACTGATCCCTGCTGAGTAATAGTCCAGTCCAGCTGCGACTATGCTTTCCCCTGGTTGATGGTAAGGGTCTCTTAATGTCTCTTGTCTTTTCCCCTTTCTGTTTTCTCTCTTGGTATTATTTCTCTCAATATTGTTGTTAATCCCTGAATAACATTTTCTCTTCTGTTTTCTTCCCAATAGATTGATATGCGGCCCAAAAGTATCAGTGGAGGGGCGAAGCGCGGCAAGGAGGAAGATGGATGAAATCACAATGTCCGACAACAGGTGAGTGATAGTTTAAGGATAAGCACCAGGTGCAGTGGTGGCGCGACCTTAAACTTAATGGGCCTCATTATGACCCTGGTGGTAAGTGGCAAACAATGCCGGTAAAGGATTACCGGCATCGTTTACCGCTCCAGCCGATTATAACTGAACAACATGCTATTAACAGCAACGTAATGAACGGTGCCGCTAAAAGCGCCAAGGGCGCGGGCACGCGACCTCCCATGTCGCAAATACCGGCATGGCGTAAAGTGGGGAACATCACGAGTCGGGCGGACATGCAATTAACGCCATTGTGAAGGGCGTAAAGTACCTTACCGCCATGGTGCTAATACAGCCATTGCGGACCAACCTTAAATGGCCATGTGCAGTGTTCCCAACTGCCACATGTGCACACAATCAGCACAGGTGGCGGCCATACAGACTGGGCAAGCACAAAAGGAGCACACCCCACCCCATCCCACACCCAGGCACACTCCACAATGACCCCAATACTACTAGCAATGCTGGGGCTGGGGGACCTGATTGCAGTGGAAGTGCAACAACAACAACAACAACAAGAAGAACAACAACAACAGGCAGCACAGAGGAGACGCAGGAGGAGAAGGAGGGCAAGGCAGGCCCAGCATGCCCTACCAGCACAGCACAGTGGCACCACGCAGGCAGCCCCCAATCCCACGCATCAGAGCCAATCCAGTCCATTCAACCTAACCGCTGAGTAGATCCACACCCTGCACACCCTGTACCGTCTGGACCGAGACACCATCATCACCATCATCACCATTGGGGACATGATACATGACCACAAAATACAAGATGCAAGCAGCCCTACCATTTAAATGAAGCTGTGTCACAACCATTCCACAGCCATATTCATGTGCACTGTACCAAATCAGATTGCATCCCCCTCATCAAAATGCAGGTACAAGCAATGAATATGGCCAATACACAACACCAAAAACCATCAATGAAAGGACAGTCCCCCATTACTGCGTACAAAGGAGTCAGATGAGGGCCAAAAACATCAATACACCACTACACTGACACAGAGGCCCAACTGAATTGTATGACACCTTTTGTTGTGTGTAGTGAGATCATCATGAGGCTGACATCAATGGTGCCAGGATGAAAGCATACAAATCACCGGACATCTTCAACAGCACAGAAACAACCACTGTGGACTAACACAGTGCATGGGCACTCACAAAGAACTTGACCCCCCTGCGCCCACTAGTAGATGGCATGCAAACCAGTCCATAAGAGGAATACACACATACCAGTCACATCTTGTGTCTCCATCCATGCATGGAAATGGCCTTGAACATAAGAAATACATGCATGCTATGTCGTCACTCAATGAGGTCAATTATGATGCAGTAACTTACTCATACATCGTTGGCCACATGCAGATGATGCAGGCTATCTCTTGAAGAGGTGGCTCCTTACCACAGTTTGTAACCCGCAGAACATGCACGAAGAGGACCACAATCGTGCGCATGCACGTACCCGTGTGGTGATTGAGCAGACATTTGGCCTTTTGAAGGCATGTTTTCACTGCCTCAGCAGGTCTGGTGGGGCACTCCTGTACGGGCATCAGGAGGTGGGCAAGAACGTCATGGCATGTGTCATGCTACACAATAAGTGCATCTGACAGAATGTCCCCCGGCCCACTGACGCTGAACAGCAATCCAATCACCTGACAATGAGGATAAGGACATTGGGGATGGGGCAGCACCTCAGGGACGTAACGATGCACAGGAGGGACGTGCCATGCGTCTGACTCTGATCAACCAATGTTATCTTGCAGACATGGACGGGGGGCTTACATGGAGATGGCACTTGGGGCACAGGGTGTGTCCGGGACATGGACACTGTAGACTGTTAACCAATTAAGCACACTTACGCAATAAGCAATGTCCACACATGTGATTTCTGATTAACCAAAAAGTGTATTGAATAGGCAAAACTAAGTGAACAGGCCCACCACCCCACACACCCACTCCCCCCTCACCCCTCTACTCCCCCACACACCCACTCCCCCCTCTCCCTCTACTCCCGAACACACCCACTCCCCCCTCCCCTCCCCATGGTGTGCAGGACTGTGCACAAGCGGACCACGTGGCACCAGTACACAAGGCTGTCCCTACTGGCATCCCCCTCTCCCAGCACCAGGTGGATCCCTGTCCGATCGCCGCAGGTTCTTGCCCGACCTGCACACGGGGCTGGTCCTGGTGGAACTGGCAGCCGAGGAAGAACTTGGTTGCTCAGATGGACGCATGTCCCGCATTGCTTGGACCAAGTCGGACAGTACGTGCCGCACTGCGGCCAGTTCAGCGCATATGTCCTTTGAACTGGACTCAATAGCTGACCTCAGGGAAGCAGCGCAATCACGCATATCCTCTCTAGCACTACCACATTCTGTGATATGCTGTGTCAACAGGCCAGTGAGTTGTTGTTGGCGCCTTATAATTTCCTGCATCCCCTCTGGGGTTATTTGGGCTGTGGTTGATGGTTGAGGGGTGTCCAAAATACTGTTACCCTCCTGCACAGGTGTGGTTTGGCTGGGAGTAGCCGGCCACGAGTTTGCCGGAGATAGCCCGTGTATGGTGTTGTCGGGCAGGCTGGTTGGGGACAGGTGGGGGGAATGCAGGGGGCCAGTGGGGGGAGTGTCAACATGCAGCACATCCCCTTCCTCGTCATCCAAGATTGCTGCAGTGGCAGCTGTTTCTCCAATGGTGCTGCTTTCAGCCGATGCAGTTCGTTCGGCGGCCAACACTTGGCTGATGCTGGCTGTTGTTGGTGCCAAAGTTTTGGACGTGGAGCCCATTGGTGCTGCGGCCTGTGGAGTGCTCCTGGCCATTTCCTGTCTTAGGGGTTTCCTTATGCCCCTTGAAGTGGTGGGCCGGTGTTGTTCCTCTTCGGCCCTGGCCTTCTTAGCTGGGGTGGCACCGGTGTCATCATCGGCGCTGTCTGATTGTGTACCTGTTGGGGACCAAAGGAGGGAGAGGGTTAGTGATGGGTCTACGGGCATTGAGCATGCATTGTGGTGGCTGCATTGATATGGATTGGTGGATGAGTCACATTGGAGGGAGTGACATACAGGTTGTCTCACTCTTGGGTGGGTGATGCATGGAGGCATGTGGGTAGCTACAGAAATGGGGTGCATTATGCATGTGGACAAGGTGATGCTCTGCACTGGCTGTAGGCAGTCTTGTGCTAATGTGTCTGGTTGACCCCGGTATGCATCATTGTACTTCCCATTCATCTGGACATCATTGTGGTGGTATTGGCATAGTTAGATTTGAGACACCTACCTGCATCGGCTGATGACGGGGCTCCTCTCTCCATGTCCCCATCTCCTTCTATGGACTCCATGCCTATGGTGGAGGCACATATCTCCTCCCATGGCTGGAGTTTTAGGGGCGACTCAGCACCTCCTCCTGTCGCCATCCCAAGATTCCTATTTGCCACCAGTATGCTCCTCACGCGGAGACGTAGATCGTCCCACCGCTTGCGGCATTGTTTTGGGGTGCCGGGTGTTGTGCCGACAGCACTGAGCATCTGGGCGACCATAGCCCAAATCTGCTTTTTCCGCAGCAGCGCTGGTCGGGTCATCTCTGTTGCAAACACGATGTCAGCATGTTCCTGGAGGGGTTTCCACCAACATGGCAGCTCCTCTCTTGAGAAGCGCTCCTTCCGCAGCCGATCTCTGCTTTTCTTAACAACGTTTGGCATCCTGATATCGGAGGGGTGGTGGTTGAGGTGTGTGGGAGTTCTGGGGGTCAGATGTCTCCTGGTTACAGAGGATGGCAATGGATTGTGTTTTTAAAGATGGCCGCCGTGCTCTTTCCCGTTCCTGTGCGATGACGCTACTTCCGGATCCGCTTATTTACTCGTACTCATTACGCAAACTCGTAATGGGACGCTTTTAGCGGTTTCATTCCAGCACGGACACGGTAATTGCGTCATGCCGGTAATGACCGATACTTACCGCCAGGGTCATAATGAGGCCCAGTGTCTGTTAAGTGGCTAACCTTGCATTTTGTTTTAACTTGCAGGTGTCAAGATGAAGTTTTCAACATCCCGGAATATTTGAAGATGAGCTGCGATACAGAGGTGAAGATTTCAGCACTCCGGAAGGTTTGAAGGTGAGCCGCAATGCCAAGATGAAGTTGTCAGTGTTCCAGAACATTTGAAGATGCGCACAGGAGAGAGCAGGTTCTTCAGATGGTAAGTATGGAGACAGGAAACAGGATTTCCAAAGGTAGGTTTAACCCCAGGCGGCGTTGAGCGTTATGCTGCATGAATAATGCGATGTGTCTGCCTCGGGGATTAGAGCAGTTTATATAGCTGCGATCGTGGGCACGCCCACTAGGCCTGGCTTGCCTACCACACCCTGCCACTCCCAGAGAGTCAGCACGTGCAAGGCAACCCAATAGCAGCAGCCCCACCCAAGAGTACACGTGGGGCTGCTGTAGTAATGGAAATTCCCATGTCAAATACATTTAGCACCCAAAATGAGGTGCCATGTTCATAAATAAAAGTATTCTTGACCCAAATAAATGTTCCTGCTTATTGTTTTTCATGAGCCTGCCGCCAAAGGCGCCAGGACTGTGTCCATCCGGCCCCCCTGTGTGAGTGGCCCTGTAATGTTTGTGTCCTTGGCCCGATGGCCATGACAATGATCATGATTAAATGACTAACTAGATAGTACAGCACACGTGGATAACAATATGTGGTAACAGCATATGAAAGAAGTGGGCGAACGAACCTCTGAGGAGGAATGCTATGTATGTGCACTCCTGCCTTATAGTATGGGAACGTCTAAGGTATTCATACCCATTGAAATAGATGTGCAGACAGCACACTGTCTATCACACATTGCACTCTGCCGAACAAGAGGTCAGTTCTTGGGCCGAACGGCTCCTTTAGTATGGGCAACAGAATGGACAGATCCAGATGAAGATGATTATGTTCAAGACACAAAGATAAGAGCAAGAGCCCACACTAGAAATCATGTGATATGATACGAACAGCCTGGAGCGAAAGGGTCTGGAATCAGATGGGAAGTGAACAGAAGACTTGAGAGTCCAGGCAAATCTGCAGAAGAAATTCAAAGATGGAAAACAGAGGCCAAATGCATTTGGGGATCAGTACTTTCTCCAGACAGATGGGAAGAAAGAGTGGTTATCTGCAGAGCGTGGGTAGTAATTGGATGCTGCAAACCACCCATTGACATTGTGGCAAACGGATGCAAACCGTTATGGCCTAGACTTTCTAAATTACTGACATGGGTCAAAGACAAAGGATGTCCATTGCAGATAGTGCCTCTGGAAAATGCAAAGCTGTGTTTCAGAAACAATAGCACGAGAATACTTGAGAGAATAAGAATTGTGGTTGAATCTTTGACGTACCAGGAATGAGCATTGGAACAGTAGTGATAATGGATCACTACTGGGCTTGTGGATCCAGAGCTTACGCGAAGCTGCCCAGAGATTGGGGAGGACTATGTTCTATGGTGAACGTCCATGTTCCAGCGTTGGTAATTCTTAAAAGTGACCTGAATATTGGTGAGTTTCCATAAGCAGATGACCACTTGAGGAAGAAGAGATCAGCTGAACTCCTGAATTGAATGAAGAGAGAGAACTATTTTTCACCCAAGTCAATAGAGACTTTTGATTCCATTCCATATGAGCATAAATTGTTCAGCAAGACTTCATCGATATTCACGATAATCTTCATGCCCAGGATCCAGACGAATGCAAATACTAAGTGGTTACAAATAACCAGATGGGAATTGTTGCAGACAATTAACACTACTATAAAGGGATTCAATGCTATCAAAGAGGAGCTGAGAGCCATACGACTGATGACTCTTCAGAATAGATATGTCCTGGACCTGATTACAGCTATGGATAAAGGTGTTTGTGCCAAAATTGGAGAATCGTGTTGCACATTCACACCTTCTCACGATGACGAGAATGGCACTTTGACAGAGCCCATAACGATGCTGACGAAGTTACACATCCAGATGATAGACGAAGTGGAAGACATTGCTGATGACAGTTGGTTTGGATCAATCTTCTTGTGGGTTCCACAATGGATGGCAGATATGTTCAAGTTCCTTGGAGCCCTAATAGTGATGGGATTGCTTGGATTTTGTGTGATCAGGATAATCATCGCACAGTGCACGAAGACTGCAAAGAAGGCAGTAGGAACAGTGATCGAAGTGTACGAAAAGAAGTAGTGGAACTATCTTCCCTACTGGCCTGCACCGCTCCCCAAAGACCTCATCGGTGCGCCCCCTCCCATGCACAATAAAAAACCCAAAACACATGTGCCTGCTCTTTAAGGAAACGTCCTGTGCAGTGCACTGAAAGTGCAAGTTTTAACTTCTTCCTAAACTTTTATTTTAAAATGAAACCGTTCCGGAACGGTTTCTTTTTAAAATAAAAGTATAGGAACGGTAAAACGGAATTAAAAGAAGTAGAGGAGCACCGCTCCCGACCGTTCCCGCCGACTTCGACCACTGAGTAGGAATGAAGATTATGATTGATGTTGAATCAGGATGGACGACTAAAGAGCTAACAGATTAAGAAATCAGAGACTATGTGAAGCCAGTATTCATGCACCTGAGGGAACAAAGTTCCTGTACTCGAAGGACCACAAGAAGTATGTGGGAAATGGATCTACTGCAGACCAAGTGGACAATGCATGCTTATGTCTTGGAATAAAGATGAGTATGTGAAAGCAGCAAGAGGCCTGAAAGGAGTTATAAAGATATGGGTTCCAAAGAAGCATTTCTTCAGACGAGGATGTCTAGATGTGAAGATGGATGAGAGAGTGGTCGATGAATCGCCCAGAGGGGAAGTGTAGAGGTGGCGCCATGTACCCCCAGCCAAAGCTCCTCCCCCATGCTACCTATATGTTGGAGACACGTGCAGTACCGGTGAAAATACTGATACCGAAAAGGATCTTGGAAGCAAGATTCCCATTGAGGACGCCATACAAGGAGTCACGACAATATGATAGCCATTTGAATGAGATCCCGGAAGAAGTGTGAAAACTGAGCAAAAGAGAAGCCTGGTGATGTCATACAGAGTAGAGCTGATGCACTCAGAAGAAGAGGCTGAAGAATAAACACATTCTATAGAAACAAAGGAGGAGGTGTTAAAGATGAGCAACATTTTCTGGCTCGAGATGAAGATGCTCATGCTACAGAAATAATGAAGAAGATATCAAGTTATTTTACAAGTGTATAGATGCAGTAACGCAAGTAGACAAAGTATTCTTAAAGGCTAGCTATGTAGTGAATAGCTTGAGGCGATGCGCCAACCTATATGCATAGGAATGTAAGGACTATGGATGATTCCACAACGCATTTTAGCAGAGCTAGATCCAGTGAAAAGAAAGGCTTTCGGTGTGTCGCAGTTGGAAAAGCAATCGACATTCAGAGGTGAATTAAGAGAGGCGTGGTTGGCCCAGCACCAGGAGGTCAAGGCCCCCGTGAACCTGAATGTTCATGCAGTAGTTACAGAATGTGTGAAAAGAACAAACTCCTCTCTTGGATGAGGAGTGACAACATTGACTACGTCAGAGGATCATCATTTAATAGCATTTTAAAATGCAGAAAGACTCTGAAACATGGTCTGCAGTCATGTGGATGGATGAAAATAGATACTTAGTTGAGCTGTATCGAACTAAGAGAAAGAGTATGCCTATACTCCCTCTTATTATTAGGCACAGAGAACATTTCCAAGACCAAGTTCAAAGCCTTAATTGACAGCAGACTGCAAGAGTAATGATTGACGACAGGTCCATTGGTGGGAAGCTATGGTTATGACCGGTTTATAGACATAATTTCGAAATCAAAAATTTCGAAAGTCAAAAAGTCGAAAAAAAAATGTCGAAAAAAATAATGTTGAATTTATTTTTTATGACTTTTTTTTCGAAATGGGGGGGTTCCCCCCAACCCCTGTTTTTTCTTTTTTTTTTTTTGTTTTTACCTATTTTTTTTATATAAACTAGAGCCCAAAAAAAAATATCGAAAAAAAAAATTATTCGACATTTTTTTTTCGACATTTTTGATTCGACTTTTTTGACATTCGAAATTTTGTATTCGATATTATGACTGGACACCGTTATGACCAGCCGACCAGCACCTGGATGTTAGCCTGCGTGCTGCTGGCGTAAGTGGAATATTACAGCGGGGTACAATGGTGCCAACCAATTATAAAGGGCCACGTAGTAGAGAGTCCTATAGTTTGTATAACCAATGGGACGTTGTGTAGTTGATGACAGTTCATAGTGACCTGCACTAGAGGAGGGCTTAGTTGCCCCACCTGATCTTAGAGACCCAATCAACTTCGCAACAAGTATGGAACGTATACCTAGAGGTTCACTGTAATCCCATCACATCTCCAAATAGGTTTTTGTAGTTTGCAATGTAGATTGACATCAATGATGACCAGTTTTTAGCATATAAGCTATGTTTTTTATGAAATGCATTGAGTGAGAAGATCGAGCGAGTTCATTGATGTTCGTTATACTCCCTGTTTATACTCAGGTTTGTCTACCCATTGAGGTCTCTGACAGCTCCCCGCATTAACCCACTATAGTGTTACTCTCCAACATACCTTTAGCATACCAACTATGCCATCCACACACAGCAAATGAAGACCCCCCTCCCAAGGGGCATCAAACATCAGCACACTACACCCCTACAACAAACTTACATGCTGCACACCAGCAAATGCATTCCAGCAGCACGGGCGCAAGAGGCTCCCCTTCGGACACTAATGTCTCTAAGCTCTCGACACAGAATGCCTAGAAACGGACTCACACACAGAATTCAGGGTACTTCTGGTCTGCATAGAAACTGGCTTACACACAGAATTCAGGGTACTTCTGGTCTGCCTAGAAACTGGCTTGCACACAGAATTCAGGGTACTTCTGGTCTGCCTAGAAACTGACTTGCACACAGAATTCAGGGTACTTCTGGTCTGCCTAGAAACTGACTTGCACACAGAATTCAGGGTACTTCTGGTCTGCCTAGAAACTGACTTGCACACAGAATTCAGGGTACTTCTGGTCTGCCTAGAAACGGACTCGCACACAGAATTCAGGGTACTTCTGGTCTGCCTAGAAACTGACTCGCACACAGAATTCAGGGTACTTCTGGTCTGCCTAGAAATGGACTTGCACACAGAATTCAGGGTATTTCTGGTCTGCCTAGAAACTGACTCGCACACAGAATTCAGGGTACTTCTGGTCTGCCTAGAAACGGACTCGCACAGAGAATTCAGGGTACTTCTGGTCTGCCTAGAAACGGACTCGCACACAGAATTCAGGGTACTTCTGGTCTGCCTAGAAACGGACTCGCACACAGAATTCAGGGTACTTCTGGTCTGCCTAGAAACGGACTCGCACACAGAATTCAGGGTACTTCTGGTCTGCCTAGAAACGGACTCGCACACAGAATTCAGGGTACTTCTGGTCTGCCTAGAAACGGACTCGCACACAGAATTCAGGGTACTTCTGGTCTGCCTAGAAACGGACTCGCACACAGAATTCAGGGTACTTCTGGTCTGCCTAGAAACGGACTCGCACACAGAATTCAGGGTACTTCTGGTCTGCCTAGAAACGGACTCGCACACAGAATTCAGGGTACTTCTGGTCTGCCTAGAAACGGACTCGCACACAGAATTCAGGGTACTTCTGGTCTGCCTAGAAACGGACTCGCACACAGAATTCAGGGTACTTCTGGTCTGCCTAGAAACGGACTCGCACACAGAATTCAGGGTACTTCTGGTCTGCCTAGAAACGGACTCGCACACAGAATTCAGGGTACTTCTGGTCTGCCTAGAAACGGACTCGCACACAGAATTCAGGGTACTTCTGGTCTGCCTAGAAACGGACTCGCACACAGAATTCAGGGTATTTCTGGTCTGCCTAGAAACGGACTCGCACACAGAATTCAGGGTATTTCTGGTCTGCCTAGAAACGGACTCGCACACAGAATTCAGGGTACTTCTGGTCTGCCTAGAAACGGACTCGCACACAGAATTCAGGGTACTTCTGGTCTGCCTAGAAATGGACTTGCACACAGAATTCAGGGTATTTCTGGTCTGCCTAGAAACGGACTCGCACACAGAATTCAGGGTACTTCTGGTCTGCCTAGAAACTGACTCGCACAGAGAATTCAGGGTACTTCTGGTCTGCCTAGAAATGGACTCGCACAGAGAATTCAGGGTATTTCTGGTCTGCCTAGAAACGGACTCGCACACAGAATTCAGGGTATTTCTGGTCTGCCTAGAAACGGACTCGCACACAGAATTCAGGGTACTTCTGGTCTGCCTAGAAACGGACTCGCACACAGAATTCAGGGTACTTCTGGTCTGCCTAGAAACGGACTCGCACACAGAATTCAGGGTACTTCTGGTCTGCCTAGAAACGGACTCGCACACAGAATTCAGGGTACTTCTGGTCTGCCTAGAAACGGACTCGCACACAGAATTCAGGGTACTTCTGGTCTGCCTAGAAACGGACTCGCACACAGAATTCAGGGTACTTCTGGTCTGCCTAGAAACGGACTCGCACACAGAATTCAGGGTACTTCTGGTCTGCCTAGAAACGGACTCGCACACAGAATTCAGGGTACTTCTGGTCTGCCTAGAAACGGACTCGCACACAGAATTCAGGGTACTTCTGGTCTGCCTAGAAACGGACTCGCACACAGAATTCAGGGTACTTCTGGTCTGCCTAGAAACGGACTCGCACACAGAATTCAGGGTACTTCTGGTCTGCCTAGAAACGGACTCGCACACAGAATTCAGGGTACTTCTGGTCTGCCTAGAAACGGACTCGCACACAGAATTCAGGGTACTTCTGGTCTGCCTAGAAACGGACTCGCACACAGAATTCAGGGTACTTCTGGTCTGCCTAGAAACGGACTCGCACACAGAATTCAGGGTACTTCTGGTCTGCCTAGAAACGGACTCGCACACAGAATTCAGGGTACTTCTGGTCTGCCTAGAAACGGACTCGCACACAGAATTCAGGGTACTTCTGGTCTGCCTAGAAACGGACTCGCACACAGAATTCAGGGTACTTCTGGTCTGCCTAGAAACGGACTCGCACACAGAATTCAGGGTACTTCTGGTCTGCCTAGAAACGGACTCGCACACAGAATTCAGGGTACTTCTGGTCTGCCTAGAAACGGACTCGCACACAGAATTCAGGGTACTTCTGGTCTGCCTAGAAATGGACTTGCACACAGAATTCAGGGTATTTCTGGTCTGCCTAGAAACGGACTCGCACACAGAATTCAGGGTACTTCTGGTCTGCCTAGAAACGGACTCGCACACAGAATTCAGGGTACTTCTGGTCTGCCTAGAAACTGACTTGCACAGAGAATTCAGGGTACTTCTGGTCTGCCTAGAAATGGACTCGCACACAGAATTCAGGGTATTTCTGGTCTGCCTAGAAACGGACTCGCACACAGAATTCAGGGTATTTCTGGTCTGCCTAGAAACGGACTCGCACACAGAATTCAGGGTACTTCTGGTCTGCCAAAAAACGGACTCGCACACAGAATTCAGGGTACTTCTGGTCTGCCTAGAAACGGACTCGCACACAGAATTCAGGGTACTTCTGGTCTGCCTAGAAACGGACTTGCACACAGAATTCAGGGTACTTCTGGTCTGCCTAGAAACGGACTCGCACACAGAATTCAGGGTACTTCTGGTCTGCCTAGAAACGGACTCGCACACAGAATTCAGGGTACTTCTGGTCTGCCTAGAAACGGACTCGCACACAGAATTCAGGGTACTTCTGGTCTGCCTAGAAACGGACTCGCACACAGAATTCAGGGTACTTCTGGTCTGCCTAGAAACGGACTCGCACACAGAATTCAGGGTACTTCTGGTCTGCCTAGAAACGGACTCGCACACAGAATTCAGGGTACTTCTGGTCTGCCTAGAAACGGACTCGCACACAGAATTCAGGGTACTTCTGGTCTGCCTAGAAATGGACTTGCACACAGAATTCAGGGTATTTCTGGTCTGCCTAGAAACGGACTCGCACACAGAATTCAGGGTACTTCTGGTCTGCCTAGAAACGGACTCGCACACAGAATTCAGGGTACTTCTGGTCTGCCTAGAAACTGACTTGCACAGAGAATTCAGGGTATTTCTGGTCTGCCTAGAAACGGACTCGCACACAGAATTCAGGGTACTTCTGGTCTGCCTAGAAACGGACTCGCACACAGAATTCAGGGTACTTCTGGTCTGCCTAGAAACGGACTCGCACACAGAATTCAGGGTACTTCTGGTCTGCCTAGAAACGGACTTGCACACAGAATTCAGGGTACTTCTGGTCTGCCTAGAAACGGACTCGCACACAGAATTCAGGGTACTTCTGGTCTGCACTCATCAACACAACAGCAAGGCTATCGTGCATGTCCTCCTCTCTCCTCACTAACCTCACCCCGCTGCTTCTCGTTCAGATCCGCCAGAGTGCCTGGAGACAATGCAAATGGTAGTGGAGCACAGTATAAATCCTAAAAGCATAACATATTATATTATTATTTTGTGTGGTCTGATATAGGCTCTGGGGATATAAGACTGCACCACCTGAAACGGATCATGCCCCCATAAAAGGATCTACCATTTCCACTCCCATTTTGTACTTTAAACTACAGCATATCAGTGCATTTTTGTTAGTTGCATTTTCAGGCAGGGTTCTCGTCTGACTCTCCTGTCTTACAGGGAGCTTTGTCATAACAGGGCCTGCCGAACCTGCCTCATTTCTGATGTGGTGGATTGCCATCTGCGAGGGTGTGAAAGCTCTAGCTGTTTTTGATTTTGTTATGCGCATAAAATGAGGTGGGTCATTTTTCTGTTTGTTTCTGAAAGGGAGGTCTGCTAATCATGCCCGCCGTTCATACTTATGGTGCACACCTTTTCTTTCACCAGTCTCGTGACATTCACAGCTCCAGCTCTGCTGTGGCACAGAGCAGGTCCAAAGGTCCCATGGGAATCCCTTACAGCTGCTGGAATGCGCAGTGCCTGCTGGCAGAGGTGGCTTTTTAATCGCATGCACCTCTCATCTAAATTATAATAGTTGTAGTCTTTAATAAGTCTGTTGAAACATAAATCTTTAAATATAAGCCATGCCGGGTTATGGCATGGTGGCTGCACACTGCCGGGTGACTGCTGTGCTGCAGAATGGTGACTGCACACAATTATATAGCCACAGCAATTTGATATCATACTAGTGCCAGCTCTGTGGTAGGACTGCAGTTTTGAAAGGACTGATGCATATTAGTGTTTGGTCTGACCGTCTCCACTATAGCCCGTGGAACAATAGCCAGGGTGCTGCACCTTTGATTCTCCTGTGGGAAGCGTAACACCTTACGCCAGGGCATAGTCCCATGGCAACCAATGCTTCAGAGGCAGCATCGTCACACCAAAGCCACTGTCACACCAGGGTCCTGGCTACTGGAGTCCCTTTTAAGTCAGATGGCTTGTGAAAGGGGCAGATTTAGAGTAGCCAGAAAGGAGAGGTAGGCCAGGAGAAGGGTCCCACCATCTTGATTTCTGTTAGGGTTCTCTTCCTTTTCCTATCCCCTCAATTTATTGCAGGCAACGTATTCCGGGTGTGATATCATAAGGCAAAGGGCACTTGTAACAAAACCTGGATTGGACCCCTAACATTAGGTTTGGTTTGGGCCAATCCCCTGTCACATTTTGCCTTTAAAAGGAGGGGGTGCATACCCTTTTTCTTTGATTAATCTCTGGACTACTGCAAGGACAAGAAGGGTTCATGTTAGGGATATCGTCTATCCCAAAGTCCTCTGCCACAGAGGTGAAGACAGAAGGCTTCGAAGAGAGTTGAGAGCTCTGTCCTTTAATCATCGCCAGACAATAGTGTGGATGACTGCCGTTGGACCAAGGCTTCTATACTATCTGCATTGGAACCAGACCCCTGTTCACTGGTGCAAAATGTTCCTCTGAAGTGCAAACCAAGCTCTCTGGAGTCAGAGTGCAGAAGTACTCACCTTGTCCTTGATTGGGACTTCCAGCAACCACAGAACCAAGGAAGTGACCCCTGGCTCTCCCTGCATCTCTAAACCACATCAACCCCGGTTTGGGCACGTTTGACGTTTTCCAAGCTGCTGCACAGGAACTGCCAGCGACCACTCCGACCTCGACGCCCAACCTCCTACACATCTCTGAGATTCACTTGACACCATTGCCAAAGCTCTGCCGTCTCCACACCAACTCAACACCACTCTCTGGTCACCAGCTTCTGCAAACTCCAAGGCGTTGCCGCTGCAATAGCCTGATGCTGTGTTGAAACAATCAGGTGTGTTAGCCACCACCGATGGCCAGTCTCTGCTTCTCCACACCCAAGACCACTGAGTCTTCCTGGCATGTATCTGTCCGTAGAACACAACCTGTGCATTGGGCTCGCACCACTGAACAAGAGAACACTAGACGAACAGAGAGACACTGGTCACCCTGGGTACAACGAAGTGCGCACACATGTATATCAACCAAAACAACACGATGGCACCATTTCTTTGCATTATAATGTCAGATCTCCATTCCACAGGTCATCAAGCAATGTTTCATTTCTTGCATTGCAGTGGGATCTAGCCATTGTCTAAAAGAAGGTCCTTCACGTATTATTCGTGTTTCTTAGCAGAGTTCCATTGACTGGTCCAATTGATAACTTAAAGGTCCTTTAAGACCAAGAACAGAGTTATTATTGAATTACGGAGCCGAGTCTGTGGCTCAATGTACTAATGCATTCACCACAGAGACCTGTGTTTGACCTCATGGTCACAAGTTCAAATCCTGGCAGGTCCACTCAGCCCTTCATCCTTCCCAGGTCGATAAAATGAGTACCTCTAAGTTGGGTAACAAACATTTGTTATTAGTGCTAAAATGCCCCTTTGGGTGAACGTCAGCTTTACAAATACACCTGTTATGTCATGTTGAAACTCATAAAAGAAGTGCTATTATTCGGATTGGGGTTATACTATTACATGGAACATGGCAGTGTTTCTTTATCCTAAGAAGGCATGCCAGTTTGTCTTAGGTCCAGGGTGGTACGCTTACATGGAGCATCAGTGTGTTTGTTAAGCCGACATGCGCTCCACGCCTAAGCACTTTTCAGGGATTCATTTTATTGTTACTCTTAAAATAGTGTCAGATCAATTTAAATCATCACTGTTGCCTCTATCAAGAAACACGCAATGATATCGGGAAGAATCTTGTCTCTACAGCATATGTTTAAATAGTTACCATGCTATGACTGTAAAGGTACATATTGTCAACATAATGTGAAGTGTTATTGACAACGCAAACTGTCTTTAGCAAATCATTTTGATGAGAATATCATTAGCAGGCAATGTCCCAGCACGAGATGTGCTATAAGAACATTATAGCTGTGACGATGCTCTGCCCACATGAAAGGCTGCCCTCCCTCTCTGGACACAGGGACACACAGAATGACCTTCTGTGAAATATACAGTGCAGCAGATGTACTGGAGCTCTTCAGTCTCCACTCAGCTGGGATTCCAGAAGCTTCTCCCAGCTCTCTCTGTCTCCGGTTGTCTTTCTTCATTCTCTTACAATGCATCTGTTTTCTCTGTCTCCTAGACCTACTTAGACTATGGCCGGAACTGGGTTTGATTTCTGCTCCCCAGAATGTGTCCACTGGAGCACCTGTTCGCCCACATTTTTGATTATCCATGCGAATGAATCCTGAATTATATTTCAGTTTGGACCATATGGGAATGGCACCAACAAAGGTCTGGATGCAATAAAATGAAGCAAACTGCATTGTACTCTTCTAATGCCCGATTGCAGCTATCATGCAGAAATAATGGATGCTTTCAATCTTTGGAGGAATGTTGGGGGTCATTAAGAGTTTGGCGTTGGTGGTAAATCGAGCCGGATTTACCATTTGCCAAGTTCAGGTTTTATTTTATTTTATTGAGCATATGTTAGGCGCTTATACACCAGAATTGTGTTTCAAAGCACCACAAAGCTAAATGGGAAGGGAACAGAGGAAAAATAACAATGGCAAAAACAGTCAAATACAGTCATGGTCCTACTAGGCCTTGTGACATTCGGACGTGCAAGTGCAGTGAGGAGACGTGCGGGAGATAGGGAGGGAGGGGGAGCAGAGGAGTGGCAAGTGCTGGTGGGGGGACCAGGAGGGAAGTGCTTAGGGGAGCCAAGGGGGAGAACCTCAGGCTAAGTGCTGGTGCAGGTGACTCCCAAGGGTGGGAGGCAGAGCTGCCAAGCAGGGCCTGCAAGGGCAGTGCAGTGGGAGCGGGAGCGGGGGGGGGAGGCTGCTGGTATCGACTGGGAAGAGGGGCCTGGAATCCTGTGAGATTCTTGAGGATCAGGCAGTGACAGCAGCAGTCGGTGATTAGCAGGGAAGGGAAAGAGGTAGAGAACAGCAGAATTTTTAGCAGTCTCCGGAACTTAAGGAGATCCGGCTCAAGTCTGTGAGGGGCAGGGAGGCTGTTCTAAAGGGAGGCGCCAATTGAGGAGAGAGTCCTGCCCCACACACTCTGCTTGGAGAAACGTTTGACAGTCAAAGAGTTGGAGTCAGAGGAGCATAGGGCTCTAGCAGGGGAGGTTTGGTACGAATATCGCCTTTGGAAGAGCAAAATGTATTGTACCAAATGTGGCTAGTAACATTGTCCACTTTTTTGGACCTGCTCCGTTGTGCACGTTTAGATACAATGGCATTTGCAGGTTCTCTACAATTGCTTTGATATAGTCTTTAGGTTTGCAAATGTGGAACACTATGCTCTGTTCAACAGTGCATATCAGGGTTTTCTTAAGGGGCATCCTATGCTGACAGTATGATTTTTTTTAAGAGCAATGTTTCTCAATGTGTAACTTCTTTTTTTCCTCTACAATGAAATTATCACACTGGCTTCCTGCTGCTTGACCTAAATGGGCAAGTAAACACATCCCAACTTGATTAGAACTGATTATTGAGGATTATACTGGTAAAGTGGCGGACTAAAATAAGCATCTGTGTATTTTATGAATGAAGTTGGATGTCGGTGATAGAGGTTTTTCTATGTTGTAAAGCCGTATAAAATGCTCACATTAAAAAAAAAAACTGCTGTATCTACTCTATCAGATAATGTCCAATTATAGTTTTTGCTTACCCCTGAATCACTTGTGCAACCATACTGGTTCTTTGTTCATCATCTCCATTCCATTTTATTTATTTATTTCATTTATTGTTTGCTTGTTAGGCGCTTATACAATAAGAAAATACTATTTCAAAGCGCCCACAGGGCAGGGAAGGAGCGAGAGTGGGAGGTACATTACAACACAATATTTAAGAACAGAGGGGGGAGAGGGAGAGGGACGAACCTACTATGCTTTGTGAGTATTTAGAACGTGCAAGTGCAGAAAGGAGAGGGAAGAGGGGGTAAGTGCTGGGGAGTCCAAGCTCATGGGTGAAACCGTAGACGAAGTGCTACGAATGATGAGTGCTACACGCCCTGTGCCGCGGGAGGTATAAGTGCGAGCCTCCAGAGCGGAGGGTGTGCAGATGCAAAGTGCTGTGGACAGACAGGAGCTGGAAAGAATTGGCGTGACAGGTCAAGGCCCCGAGAGTGCATAAGGGCCAGGACACCAATTCAGCAACTGGGGGATTAGCAAAAGAGAGGAGGAAAAGAGGAAAGTCTGTATGATAACTGTATGATACAGTTGTGCACTTGTCTGATTATTTCCAGGAAACACACATATATAACACAATATTCTCTTATATGCATTTTCTCGGTTGGTTTTGGCATTTCAAATGTTCTATTTTCATCACTGATTGTGTATGCTTAGACCTTGGCTTTTGAATTATTTTTCGGGTAGCTTTAACCTTTGACCCTTTTGAATCTGGAGTTGCCACAGCCAATATCACCTTCTCTCAAACTTCAGTCAGGGACCCATTGTGGAAAGGCAGTAAATACAGATGAAACCTGCCTAAAAGCACATTGTCTCACACTCAGGATAAATCCAATATAGTTATCGATGCCACAATCCCACGAATGAGACCCGTAAACCCCACCACGCCAAGTAACTAGGCTCTTACATTTCTGCCACGGCCAAATCTTGATCTGTATCATGGTTATTTGTTGATGAATATTCACTCTCGTTCCCATCTTTATGGTTGACTTTCCTGACACAAGAGCCTCTCAATGTTATTCCTCCCCAAAAACCTAGAAAAGCGAGAGTAAGATTATGATGCTAAACAGTCGGCACTTGAGTGATGGAGTCGACGTCTGTGGCAATATCCTGTGTGTGTCCAGGCGGGTATATCCCTACAGCGAACAGCAGTCCCCATCGTCGGCAAACATTCCAAAGGTCCCCACCCAGCGCTCGTCTAGACAGTTACTCCGATTATACAGTTTTAGATATACCCACTATTCAGCCAGGAAGCATGGCAGGGAGTAGTTGGACACTTAGGTAAGGCTTACTGGACCTGCACACAGTTTTCATTAAACGTTTACGGTATTCAAGTACCATATCAAACGCCCATTGCCCTGTGCCCCCATTCAAAGGCACCAGTGGACATTCCGGCAAATGGATCAGTCTACCAGTGAGTATATCAAAGGGATTTATTCCCATTATTCTACTGGCAGTTCACCTCATATTCATTCAAGTTAATGGTAGTGCGCTTGGCCACTTCAAGACGGATTACACACATATCTTGGTTATTTTCCCTTTGAGGATCCCATTTTGGTGTTCCACCAGTCCAGCTGATTGAGGGTTGTAGGGGCAATGGAGCTTTTCTTACATTTGCAGTATTTTACATGGCCCCTGGGTTAATTTTCGAGTGAAATTGGTCTCTCTGTCACTGTTGATACTCACTGGTTTCCCAAAGATGTGAATGGAATCTCATATCAATGCTTTCAAAATGATGGTAATTTACCCTATGAGTGGGATATGCATCGCCTCATTTAGAGAATACCTCAACTATGACCAACACATATTTTAGGTGTGACACTCAGCGTCTGATTAAAGTTGCAGTGTGTGCACCTTGCTGTATATTAGTTGTTTTTCCAATATTCTGATGCTGGCATATCATCTCAAAATTAGTTAGTCTGCAATTTTGAAACACCTGGGGCAAACTATTACCTCGTTATCGTGTTTACCATTCCCACTTTTAACACGTGTGCTACAACATGTAGTATTGGTGTAAAATACATGTGCAATGCTTTGTGATTAAATATGAGAAAGCCACCATTTATTTCTATGCAGAGAACATTCTGCCGTTCCCCATGCATACTTCTCTGTATCTGGTGACTACTCTTGGAACAATGACAATTGTTCTAGTGTTTCATATGACATGTGTGTTACTGTACTTGCTGCTGAGAAATCATTTTATCTGCCAGGGTTTCAAGAGAAAGCGCTGTCCCCCTAATTATTGATCAGCAAGCACATTCGCTTTGCTGATGTCATCCCATGGTGCTTCATGTGCAGTGTATTTTGTGACTGTTAATTCTTTTGGGAGCTAAATCGATTTGAGGAGTGCTTTCACATTTTTTTGCGTTCTTGTTAGGGGTTCCTACTGCAGTTCGGTAGCCTTGCTCCTTCCACAAAATGGCAGAATTGTGTACTATTCCAAATGCAACTAGGAGAATCAGTGCAAATATTGACTTGCTTGCCTGCCGCTAGGTCGCATGCCTGAGTAAGTTCAACCAGTTTAGCTATGTGTAAAGAATGCACCCCTCTAATTGTGTGATACACACTTCATGGGCTGTGTAAACCGAGTAGGCTGATTTTAGTTACCCCTTTTCATTTTTCACACAACTTCTATCCACAAAAAGCTCCTCGTCTGGGATTTGTAATGGGGTTTCCTGTAATTCTGTTGTAAGCTTGGTAAGAGCATTTGTGCTTACAGTACAACTGTGCTGCTATCCATCTGTGGGACATGGCAGTAAGGATGTGGGATTTAATACTGGACCATGTAGAAGATCAATGTTTGCAGAATTTAACAATATTAGTTCATTTTTAATTAACGTTGATACTGGCAGGTATTGTTTTAGTTTTTAATAATAGGGCAGTTACGGCGTGAGAGACCACAAGTATGAAGGGCTTCCCTCGGAAAAAAATCCCTGAACTTTAGACAGCCAGCACAGCTGCTGCGATTGACTGATAGGAGGGTAATAGGCAAGCAGCTACTCCGTCTAGAGCTGTACTATAGTGTGCGATTGGGTGGTGTTTGTCACCATGTTTTTGAGTCAGCCCTGCTTGTGCAGAGCCCCCTTTTTTTTGGCAATACAAGATGAATGTTCTATTTATACTCCATTAACTGAGGGCTAGGGATCTTATTAAAGCCTGTTTTATTTCTTCAAATGCCCTATCAGCTTTTTCTGGCCATTAGAGGGGTTTGGGTGTGTTCAGGCGGGTCATTTCTTGTAGCAGCTTCACTTTGTTTGAAAATCTCATTAACTTGTGTCGACAGTATACAGTATCCCAGTTGGCTAAATGTTACCAAATCGGGCAATTTCATTTTGGCGTGCACTAGTTATGCTCCACTCACCTGCTGATTTTTCATGACCCGAATGATGTATTTTTTCTTTATAGAACTCTAATTTTTGTTTTGATACCTTATGCTCCTTTTTCACTAAGGCTGTTAATATTGCTAGAGTATCTTGCTTACATGCTTCGTACCTTGGAGATGCATCTAACTTGCACTATTGCAGAAGCCCTCAAGAATGTAACACCATCCAGAACTTTTTTAAGGGTTGGCTAAACAGGGTTGGGCTCTCTGTGTACCTCTGTGGGAATTTGACAAACCAGAGGGTGTCTCACCCACTAGTCCCCGGGGACCTCTCTCTCAGATGGCAAGGGCATGGCCATCCCCTTTGGATCCAGACCCTGGGGGTGGACCATAGCAGGACGATCACCTGGGTAAGGGGTCTTCAAGGAGTAGGGATGAGGCAGCCGAAGGTGAGATGCGGCATTTTTTTGTTCATCTACCCCTTCCTATTTTGTAGGATTTCAGAAGCCCCAACTCCCTGCCCCCCTTTTTACAAAAACGCTGGGCAGAGGAAGAGGGTGACAGAGTAACAAGACTAACTCTCATACACCGTACTCGGCATGTCTCGTTAATCGTGTCAGGCGAACTCAGGCATTTGACTTCAAGTGCATACATCTGATACCAATTAGCTACCCTCAGATGGATAAAAGGCAGAACACAAAGACACACTCTGAGCAA
Source organism: Ambystoma mexicanum (assembly GCF_040938575.1). Lineage (NCBI taxonomy): Eukaryota > Metazoa > Chordata > Amphibia > Caudata > Ambystomatidae > Ambystoma > Ambystoma mexicanum. Next base: position 687,086,178 of record NC_090938.1, read on the forward strand.
GGTGGAACACGAGTACAAGCAGAAATTCTGGGACAAAAGCAAACCTACTGGAGAAGAGCGACGGACCTAGGGAGGAGACCTGCGGGTAGAAAACCCCAAAGGTTCCCTACTGGAGGTCATTGCTTCCGAAAGGCTGCAAAAGACACCTGGAGAAGGCCATATCCAACCAGAGAAGACTGCATTGTGTTTCAAGGACACTAGCGACCCTCGCTGGTGAACACTAGAGGTGGGGAGGTGAGGCCAAGTCTGTGCTACTGACCTTGACTGGTGAATTAGAAATCACAAAACCAAGGAAAAGACGCACACAGCCGGTGAGTTAGCAAGTGACCTGAGAGGCCGGTGTGTGTTAAAGTTTGAAATAAAAACATTATATCGCAAGTGAAGGCTGCATTCACGTGGATGAGACGCGAAGAAAGGCAGACCTCTGAGTGAACTTTGATGTAAAGGACAGCTGTGAAATCAGCAATAATAAGTAATGGCGCGGTCCATTCGAAAGTCTCTGTGAAAGGTACTTTGTTAAAAGCGAGAAAGCGAATGAACAGCAAAAGTGAAATAAAGAAGATTAATTCCTAGAGAAGGGAAGAGTAAAAGTAAAACAGTGAACTTTGAGTGGAAGTGGTCCTGTGGTGGTCGGTAAAGAAAGGAGAGGTAGTTAGTCAATTTATCAACAGCTTACAGTCGAACTTCATTAAATTGGTGCTGTAAAACATATAATTCATTCAATTTTTAATATTCATATCAATGAAAACACACATTATAATCTTAAAAAAGTGATAGGAAAATCCCATTCACTTTACATAAAACAATCGTAGATTGTTAAAAAACAAACAACATTGTTGTTGCACTTTAATTATTGCCAGAGAAGTTAATGGCTTCCGTCTAAGTGACAGAAGTATGGTTCAGTGATAATTGTGGGAAGCTGTAGCTGTCTTACACTGGTCACGGGACCTTAATTATGGTTGTTAGATCATCATTCTAGTGTCAATGCTAGATGGCAAAACTCGACATGTTTCAGTTCTTATAGTTATTCATAGAACTTTCTTCAGGAGAAGTGTCATATTCTAAAAAACAACATCAACTTAAACAACTCATTTAGAGTTTGCTATTGTTGCACATCTCTTTGGTTGGTGATTACAGTTGCCCGTGTTAGGTAGTAAACTTGATTGTTCTTGTTGAAGCTGTTGATAACAAGAAACTATAGAAAAGTGTACGCTCAGCCAGGATGACGTCTAACACCATCCGGTTCTGTAGAGCCACTAATCTAATTGCTTTTTGTTCTAGAGTCATGTTGTAGAGTATGTCAGTGGTCCTGTTGATGGTTCTCTCCAGTACTCTTGCCAGTCTCCTAATATCCTCAGAATTCATAATCTGCCCCCAAAATGGTACAAAGGATTTTGCTACATCACCCAGGACTTGTGAAGGAGTATCACCATTCTCGTCCCGCCTTGGATGAGCCCTAGAGATCTCAGTAGTACTAGCTACATATACCCCTGGTAGTAGGATACCCAAATAACAAGTGTCCTGCCAATCCCTAGGTAGTCACGGATAAGCTTCATTACCGCAAACAAAGTAGACAGGTTCGCCTACATACAAAGGTCTGTCCTCACTGGTCAAGTTTGCAACACTGGTACAACCCTCGAAATCGCCCATTGACTGAGTACCATTCCTTTGTATGCAGAAAGAGACAGAGTGGGGCTATGGTTAACGGTGTAAGAAGGTGGTGTGGAATCCCTGTTACCTATCTTGAAACAGATAAGTGATTGGAAAGGTCAGGACAGTATATCAGAAGGCCTAATAGAAGCAACATTAAGCTTGCTCCTATTTGCAAAGAGTAAGCATCCCAGAGGCGTCAGGACCCGCCTTTCAAATTCGTTCAAATTAGTCCCGTCAAAGTTCCCTGAGATGCTATCGTTCCAACGGCCAAAGAATAGTGCCCTTAGAGAGGCATAACATGTAGTAGTTAAAGGCAATTAATGAATATACCAGCCCAACCCTTTTTCCCCATGCTGTGGCAGATGTGAACAGATCCAACAGTTTGTTCTATTCAAAATCGCATGAGTTGCATTCATTATTAACAGAAGTGTATTGTTGTGGTAGCTCTGTCTTCTGTTGGAAGTCCCTAGGAGATAGAATGTGCAGGTGCACGAAAGGTGTAGACATAGTAGGAACACTCTTAGTAGGCAAAAATGTTTTCAAATGGGCGCACTGCTTCCATATACCAGAACCCAAAGGCAATCAATACTGTAAAACTGATTAACACAATTACAAGAAGACAATACATCTTTAAAAACCATGTATTTGATCTTCCAATGTCATTGTTGGCCACATGATTGATCGATTGTTCCGCACAAGTAAGGACGGTAAGAGGCATTGTTCCTTGAAGCTCTTTTCCAAAATGTTCCTGCGAAAAGCTCCGTAGTCCGTTTGCCGGTGATCTCCTGATCGCATGGTTTCCTGACTGTAGATAATCTTTCCCAGTCCCCAGCCACTTACTTATTCTTCAGTGCAAAAGGTGGCAAAGGACAAGCTCTATGATCGTTACTCTGTGGGCACAGTCGTATTTGTGCAGTAAGACTAGTGCCGTGGACGCAGATTGTACCTTGTGACTCCTGGTACCGTGTGATCTGCGAATAGTGTGGCGTTGCTTCCTGATGGAAGTGATGAAATAGCAACAGAACGGTGCAAGGGTGCAGAAGGATCTGCAGAAGCGGTTGGAGACAAAACAGCAGTCTCCCCAGGCCCTGTGGGCTCAGGAAGTGTCTCCGGAACACCCTTGGTACTGTTCAAGGCTGATTGATCGTTGGGAACAGAGCTAGTAGGTTTCTTCTAATCTTCTCCGTCGTGTGGCAAAAGGAAAGGTATCCTCTTGACATGCGTAGCGTGAATCCAGTGCCGTTTACCCGCTACTCATACAGCAGTCTGTGTGGCCAACAGGACCTGGAAAGGTCCTCTCTAGCGGGGTGCGAGACTGGATGTTCTCTCAAATCACTTCGTGAGCACCCAGTCGCTGGGTCGAATTCTGTGACCTGGCCCCTCATATTAAACTGGGAGGGCTTCTCACACCTGTTGATAAATCAAATACATATTTTGAGTTAACTGCTCACGGTACTCAGAAAGAAGTAAGTGCTCTACATCCCTCAGGGCCCTTGGCTTGGGAAGATTCCAAATGTTAGCTGGCCTCCCCATTACAACCTCATAAGGGGAGAGCCCAGTCCTAGTCTGTGGGGTTGTGCACATTGAGAGAAGCACGAGCGGTAACGCGTCCGGCCATTTCAGATTGGTGCCAGCACACACCTTAGCAGGTTTATTTTTTAGAATACCATTGTGACGTTCTACCAATCCAGCACTTTGAGCATGTCTAGCTGAATGGAACCGTTTATCGATCTTTAATTCCACGCATACTTGCAGAATAACAGCAACAATAAAATGTGGACCATTATACGACCAGATGACCCTCGGCAAACCAAACCTAGGAAAATATTCTGTAAGCATGGTTTTTGCTGTTGTCATTGCTGTGGCATCTTTCACAGGTAAGGCTTAAACCGATTTACTAAAAGCACAAATGACTACCAAAACGTATTCAAAATTGTTACAGCGCTCCATTTCAATGAAATCAAAGTGAATTACCTCAAAAGGGACAGAAGGTGGACCAAAACTATCCCTTGGTGTCGATGTAACCTTCCCCACATTATGCTGTAGACAGACCATACAACTCTGGACAAAACGCTCAGCAGTTTTAGGGATGTTAACATTTACCCAAACAGATTCTAACATTTTGCAGATCTTCCTAGCACATATATGAGTGGGACCATGGGCCATTGAAATCATCATGGTAACATACGCATTTGGCAACATCAATTTTCCCTCTGAGTTATCCACCCAACACCTGTCTTCGTCCAACCTCGCCAAGCCTTCAGCCCATTGCTTAGTTTCTTCTAGAGTGGCATCTGCTTGAATATTATTTATGTAATCAATCCCTTCATCTATAGTACAAATGTTTGGGGCTTCCCTTGTAGTATACATATCTGAATAGAGGTCAGTAGCAGTCTGTTTGGCTATCTGGTCAGCAAAAGCATTCCCTTTTCCTACATCATCTATGATTTTCTGATGTGTCGCGCACTTCATAATTGCTAGCTGAGTGGGAAGTGCAAGCACTGAGAGTAGCTGAACTATCAAGGTGCCATATTGGATCTTCGTTCCATGTGAGGTGAAGAAACCTTGTTCTGCCCATAGTCTACCGAAGTTGTGAACCACCCCAAAAGCATATTGGCTGTCAGTATATATATTCACTCTAAGCCCTTCAGAAAGTTCACAAGCTCGAGTCAATGCAATAATCTCTGCGGCCTGCCCGGAATTATGCGAAATTGGTTTCCACAATCGTGCTTATTGTATTGATGGCATAAGCAGCAGTGGATGTACCATCCGGAAGTTTGAAGCAGGAACCAACGCAAAATAGCTCCCCTTGAGGATCGTTCAAAGGTGTATCTTTCAAATCAATCCTGCCTTTAGTTTCTTGCTCTGTACTATAAAGGCAGTCATGTGAAATTCCGTTGCTTGAAGCAATATCTTGCGGAAGAGGTAACAATTCAGCCAGATTTAATACACAACATCGTTTAATTTGGATATGCGGTGCAAACAAGATCAATTCATATCTCGTTAATTGTGCGGAAGTAAGATGTTGTGTTTGCATTCTGTTTAATAGAACGTCTACAGAGTGAGGTACCAACAAGGTTAAAGCATGGCCTAGGACCATACCCTCGCTCTGTTTTGCAGACGCAGCAGCAGCAGCGACAGCTCTCAGACAACTAGGCAAAGTGCATGCAACAGGATCAAGGTTGGAGGAAAAGTAACCGCACAGCCTATTCTTCCCCCCATGTTCCTCCGTTAACACAGCCAAAGCACATCCCTCACATTCATGCACATACAACTCGAAGGCCTTTTCATAATTTGGTGTGCCCAAAACTAGTGCTGGACACAGTGCAGTCTTGAGCAAATCAAAAGATTTCTGGTGTTCCAAGTTCCATGGTAGTGGCAAAGAAATGCCCTTCTTTGTCAATGCCAACATTGGTTTGATCACTAACGAAAAATTGGGGATCCACTGTCTACAGGAAGAAGCCATTCCTATCAAGGCTCTGACTTCCTTCTGCGTATTTGGGACAGACATGCTAGAAATGATTTTAATTCATTCAGGTGTCAATCATCTTCCCTTCTTTGACAGGAGATAGCCTAAATAGGCGACCTCCTGTCGACAATATTGAAACTTTTTCAGTAAAGCTTTATGTCCATGTTTTGCTAGATGAATAAGCAATAACACAGTGCCTTCCTTGCAAGCACTTTCTGAATCTGCAGCCAAAAGAAGATCATCGACATATTGTAGCAATGTACAAGTAGGAGGCAACTCAAATGTATCGAGCTGCTCTTTCAAAGCCCTACTGTAAATGCTTGGACTTTCCATGTACCCTTGTGGCGCACGGGTGAATGTAAACAAGCGTCTCCCTAGAGTGAACGTGAACAAGTATCTGCTATCCTTGTGTATAGGAATGCTAAAGAAGGCATTCTTAAGATCCACAACACTAAAATGAGTAGCAGAAGCTGGAATCATCGTTAATATTGTCGTTACATCAGGCACAATTGGAAATTGTGGAGCAGCAATCTTATTGATAGCGCGTAAATCAATGATGAAACGAAAAGGAATTGCATTATCCCCTTTCTTATGCACAGGTAAAATCGGACTATTGCACAAACTTCCTGCAATTTCTTCACTTACCCCACGATGTACAAAATCAGAAACTATACACTTCAAAGCTTGCTCACCATCAACTGAAATCTTATACTGTGGAATTCGTGGCAACTTTACTCCTAGTTTCAAAATGATTTTAACAGGCTCAATCTGCAAAACACCCACATCATTGTCATCAATTGCCCAAAAGCACTCTGGAACTTCACAAAATTCCGGCGGCAGAGGTCTAGTCAGAAACTGTGAGGCAGAAGATTGCTGTGGTGAAATTGTCAAATGCACTCCATCTGAAAGAACAATGAATTACCGCATTTAATTCCTTCAACAGATTCAACCCCAACAGATTCTCTCCACAGTTCAATGTCAAAAGAAACGGACAGTGATCCGTTAATGGACCCAGTGAAATTGGTACCGGCAGAGAAACCGGACTAACCACTGGCGTACCAGAAAACCCTACAGAAACATAAGTCTGCCCCGACAGTGGAATGTCTGGAACCGGTGAATGGTCAATGCAACACTTCTGTGCTCCTGTATGTATAAAAATAGATGTTTCCTATTCCCCACCATCATTTCAACGCAGGGACCTTTCTGATTAACGGGAATAGGCATTGGTTCCAACTCCCTGCTTTGGGCAATCCTAGCGAAACAACATATCGTCAAAGGGAAGATCTTCAGAAAGATAGGCAGTAGAAGGATTATCAAAAATATTTCTGCTATCCAGACTTGGTTGCTGATTGTCTTGCAAAAAAGACTGAGAATTTTGAGAAAACTGGCTTCTACCAGGACCCCTTTGCCCCAGGGTGGCCTCTGGATCGTCTACCCATGGCACCATATGTGTTATTCGACCTCTGCTGGAGGATCGGGCATTGTGCTCGCCAATGACCCTCTTGTCTGCAATAAGCACATTGGTTTGTGTGTACAGGACCCAACGGCACATTACCTTGTGGAACATACTGTCCCCGAAACTGTGTACTACCCCCTCTAGGTCCTCTAACTATCTGTTGCAACAATACCTTAGTTTTCAGATCTCCTTTTTTCTTTTCAATCCTTTCCTTCTCATTATTGACTCTGTTCTCATAATACTGAGCCATATGCAATACTTCAAACTGCGACTTAGCTTGCCAAGGCCTCTCAGAAGTCATAATTTGTGACTGGATATCAGGTAACAATCCACGCACAAATTTGTCCACAAATAATCGTTTTCCGGACTCAGTGCTCAAATCTTGTCTGCTCAAATCTGAGAATACTTGTTCAAACCGATTAAAGAATTCGGTAGCACCCTCAGATTTTCCTTGGGTACAAACAGTAAGTTTGTCCCAAACGATCCTTCTCTCAGGAATCAAAGTTTTCAATGTTGTCACTATTCTATCAGGCAAACTCAGTATCGCCTGTGGTGGTCTCTCACCAGCTTTCCTTTCTCTATCTTGCCTTGCCAAACTATTCCATGTGTCACCTAACCCTGCTGCATCGTCTACAGTCCTAATTTGTTTCCATAAATCAGCAGGTAGGAGCACAGGAAATAACAAATCTATGTCACCCAAAGTGAATACTGACGATTGCAAGATAGATTCTATCTTTTTATAAACCCTGTCGGATTTTTCCTAATATCTGGGATGGATTGTCTAATAGTATTCACCTCCTGTCTTGAGAACCGGACGTGAACAAACTGTGATACCTAATGTGCTTCAATATTATAGGCGGCTACACGCGTTGCGGCATTAGTCGGAATCACAACTTTAGGAACAAATGTCAGAGGAACCTCTCTCATAGGTAACTGAGAAACAGGCAGCTCCGAACGCTTACTGAGCAATAGAGCTAAATCGAGCGCTAAAGCAGTGGAAGTAGTGTTAGATGAAAAAGCTCTCTTATAGATATTCAATAATTCTGCGGGACAACAAATCTTTCTTTTTATACATTCATCCTGCAGGTATTCTACCATTACCTGTATCACTTTCCTCTGCATTTCTGGAGTATACTGACTATACGTGTCATATACTTCTACGGGAGATATCAACATGTCTGAAACCCATCTAAGTGCATCTTTTGTGCAAATTTGTGTTTCTTCACTCATCGACTTACAAACAGGAAGGAACCGTTTCTGTTCATAAAAAGCATCCAAACTATCACCATCTATTTCATCATTTCAAACTTTTCTAACTTCCTTCTAAACTCAAAAACCCTCCCGACGTGCTCATGAACTTTCTCCGCAGTATCTCGTGAATATGCTAAAACATTCAAATCCCTCAACCCTTGAGGGATTTCTAGTGAACATCAGATTGTTCACCTTTCTCCGTCTATTGTCTAGCTCATACATTTAAATCTCTTTTTCTCTCTTTAGAAACTGTATTACGAGTTACAATTTTGGCTTCAGCACCCGCTCCCTTATCAACTACAAGCAGAGCAGAACCGCTTGGAAAAGAAAGTGTAGACAAATCCTGTACAATAGGCAATGAAGGTGCTATTACTGGCGCAAAAGACAAATCTACCGGAACCAAAACAGCTGGCAAAGGTGGAGGAACAATAATAGGAAGTGGAGCAATAGCTGGCGGCAGATGAGCAATAGGAGGAACAATAGGATGAGCAATAAGAGGAGCAAGAATTACTACGGGAGGAGGAGCAACAGCAGGAAGAGGTAAGACAACAGGAATAGGTACATAAGGAGGTGTTGCAGAGGCACCAGGCCTATGTTCATTTAAAAACGTATCAATCAATTCATCTGATGTATGAAAGTCTTTTGACAATATATGTTCTGTATACAAAGTTGAAAAGCCCTATCCATGTTTCTAGCAGACTCTGACTGTTTTTGCTGATCATACAATAACACTTTTTCGGCGTTTGACATATGTCGATGCGCATGTTTCACTCTACTTTTAAGCTGCTGCATAGCTTCTTTTTTGTAATATATCAAATGCTGCAGATCTATCTTTTTTCTTTAACAAAATAGACTCTAAATACTCTATACGAGAAATCTCAAAACTACCATTGATTGGCCACTGAAGTTCGGAAGCATGTCTTGGTTGTCTGTGCCAAATATCATTGAATACTATACTACCAATGCTGTACTTACAGTACATAGTACATGCCGGCGACCCCTCCTGTGGTGCCGGACGGCCAAATTCCAAAGATTGTCTGTCTCTGCGGAATAACGCCCTGAAATAGGCAGACAATTTCCCAGGCATGTCAGATTACTGGTGTTACCTGACAATGATTACGCTCACGAGGACAATACTACAACCAAATATCAGGATACTTAGGAATCGGGCACGACTCACCTGATTCAAAGAACTAAGGGAGGTCTGATCGGATTACTAAGGACAACAAAGGACCCTCGTGGTTGGTGATTTCGGCAAAACTGCCTGCCTCGATATATGGACCCTTGTCAAGATGCCGCCTAGGACTGCTAGCTCACCGTTCAGGGATCGGGTCGTGCAGTACTGTTGAGGTGTCGTGTCTCATCCAAGAACGGGCCCCCTTTCTCACCGTCCGATCCCGGTCCGATCGCCATGTCAACTCTTCAACGAGATGGCATCAATCTTAAGGATCCCTATTCGGGCGCCATCTGTAAGAAGGAGAACATATCGAGGCTGAGTACCACAAAGGAAATACACCAATCACGGGCTGAAAAGATTCACAGATCTTTTAATATTGTACAGTTTACAAAGTAACACAGATAGCTATCTGGCTCCCAACACCCCACAGTGTGTACCAGCCCGACAAAGAGAGGCGAGAGAGTGCTGGACATCTAAACATTTGTGCTTTTACACAATTTTGAGTAACATTGTCCAGCCTCTCTTCACGTTAATAATTCGTGGTCTAGAGTTTGTGCCTAGTTCACATACGGTTCATACAATATTATACAAAGGATTACATAGGTTTGTATTTCCGCGGAGGCACAATGACGATGTATGTTCTCAAATCCTACAACAAGCACTATGTATGATTCCCTTACAATTGCGTTCGGCCTGTGTCCACGCTCCAGGTTTGCTTTACATTGTCCCCAGTGTGTATTCAAGGATGAGTCTTGTGAGCGCAGACAACACTTAAACAACAGTTCATATGCAGTACAAGGCCTCTTTGCCTAGTCTAAGCAGTCGGCTCTTGGACAGTCTAAACATTAACAGCACCCAAAGGTCGGGAAGCTTTGTTGCAAGTTGAAAACATAGTCCACCATTTTAGAACAGAGAACACATGAGTAGAAATCAAAATGGCGTATGAATCTTAAAATGGCAGCAAAGTCAATCCAAAATCGGAACTTTGCAACACGGTTTTCCTCGTGGGGCCACTAGGCTTAGGTCAAAATAAACATAAAGGAGGCACTATACAATTACCGTTTAACAAGAGAACACCAGTAAGGATAACCTGTGTTCACGGGGATGAAGAAATATCACCAGAAGCATGTGACGATTCAGGCTGAAACAACCCAAATCAATTCTGCTATCATTCTTGGGTTACCAGAGGACACTTTAATTGGGACAGACTTTCCAAAGTTCGAAGATCTTTTGAAAAAGGTTACGGATCCTTCTAATGGTTACTCCCCTCTCAATTCATGGGACGAAGAAGGGTTTGTATCAAAAGGGCCTAGTTGGGAATGGTAAAACAAACTAGAAGGGGAGAGCAGTGTTTCTGAGGGATCCCCAAGTCATAATCTAATCAAATACCCTTTGTCGGGAAACCCAAACTTTAAGAGAATGGTATGTGATGAATCTAGCAATGTCCTCACTACTTTACCAGAGGCCGCTTCCTCCTAAGTGGCCAAGGGACAGCAGCAGATACCTGATCCTGACCCTGGGGCGGCTATATGAGGGAGGACCACCTGGGGGAAGGACACTTCAGAAAATAATGGGACATGGGTGGAGGAAACCACAAAACCCTGTTCCCTGTCAGGGATGTCCCCTCGATTCCCCAAACGTTAATGGCATATTGTCATATCACTCCCCAACATTTTAGTAGATCCACTCTGGTTTCTGCCCAAGATCCCAATAGGGACCACATACAAACTACTGAGATGAGGAAGAGCTCAGGAGCAGTAAAGATTACTCCCAATGTAGCTCAGTGTTCACTTCCTCAATATCATTCAAAAGGAAAATCCACAGCCACTGACACGAGACAAGGAGTAATAAAGATTACTCCTAATGAAGTTCAGCAGTTACTCCCTCAATATAATTCAAAAGGCGGGATCATGGCCACTGACACGAGGAAGAACAAAGGAGTAATGATGATTTCTATGACCGAGTATCAAACGCAATGGTATCATTGTTGGGAAAGAGTGTGATGAATCCTGAAGAGTCCTCACAAAGACCCTATTTAAAGTCTCCTCCCAGGTGGCCAGAGGAAGGCAGCCACTTCCTGATCCTGACCCTGGGGGTGGTATTAGCTGGGAGGATTACCTAGGAGGAGAAAGGCCCCAAGGGAACAGGAGGACCTTGTTGGGTGAGACGCAAAATTTGTCTTCCTCAAAGATGGAAATGTCAGTGATACCGGAATATGTAATGGCTTTTTGTCAGAGAGAGCTTTTATTTCGCAAATCTATCTTAATGTGGGTGAAAACAATCATAACCAGTCATGCATTGGGGGTAAGAAACCCCCTTTTAAAGTGAATGACATTCATAGAGGTGAACACTCCTATGACCCCCAGCGGAATATTAAAGATGAGTCTTTAAATATTAACAATTTAGATTCTGAAAATCCTAATTCCCCAGTAAAGTAAAATCTTTAATTGAAGACTTATAATACTCCGTTGGGGAATATAATTAAGGGTAGAAATACATTTGGTAATGGTATTTACATTAGAAAAGATGATTTGACCATTGGGGACTTCAACTCCCACAATGCCCAAAGTACAGTGACGATGAAGAGGGCTGCATAGGCATGAGACGCAAGTTGCAGCCTAATAGTGTTAATGACCCACACCTGGATGCATAAAAGGACCCCGCAGGTGCGGGCCAGAGAGAGTAGTAGCAGGAGGTGGAGTAGTCGTGGTACCTCCACATTGCAGTGGAAGCAGAAGCTGGAGGAGAGCAGAGACGCAGGTACCACCGTTGTGTGTCGAATGGATGCCGGTCCAGAGAGGGTCTCTTCCTTCAGAGATCTTGAATGCAGAGGTTGCACAGCGGGAAGCGTTGGGTTTGATGGCTTTCCGCCTAAGACCGTAGCTGCAGAGGTCGCGCGGGGGGAAGTGTGAAGTTTAAAAGCTTCCCCAATAGGAAGTTGGGCTCCGGTGGCAGGCAAGCACCGGAGAGCCTTTGGAGCAAGGAGAGCTCCCTTTCCAAATGGTGCGGGCCATGAAAACCGAGAGAAGCAGTTTGCAGGGCCACACAGAGCAGCAGAAGACCTGGAGGCAGCGGAGCGAATGGACGCGCACGCCCGGTGAGTTCACTACTGTATTGTGACACCGAAGCGTTCTGCGATTGCCCGCTAGCCAAGTCTGGGTGCATTAAGTGCATATTGTATATAAAGAGAGTGGAGTGTCAAAACAAACATTATTTTGAATACCGAACTGATGTAAAGCAGAATAATAATCTTTTTGAAAACCAAGCTGACTCATAGAGGAGAAAGTGGCAGAATAAGAACTTGACAAGCAGACCAGAAAGGTGTGATTGTATTTATGTGGGTCAGAATAAGTGCCAGCAACAAGAGAGGGTGATATTACAAGAAACCAACACAAACAAATATTGCCAAAGCCAAAAGAGAATAATAGAACCAACATTGCCAAATCCAGGAGAGGGCAATTAAGAATACAAGTGTTTGTAAATCCTATTGCCAGTGTGTAGAAGAGGCTACAAGAGGAACTAGCTTAAACCCACATTGCCAAAGCCAAAGAAGTGAAAGAGTGAGAAATAAACATTGCCATCATTTGGTTAAAGAGGAAGTGGGGAAACAAGAGTGTCAGGAAAGTTGCTCTTCTGACAGAAGACATTCAGGAGTGATGGAGCATAACCTGCATTGTGTGTGGCAATCACAAGTGTGTAACAAACAGCACCAATGTGTTTCTTGTCTTCCCAAAAGAAGTAGTCAAACTTGATGTTGTGAAGCAAAAGATATTGCTAAATTGGTGGAAGCCAACCTTTACCACAGAAGTACTTGTAGTAGTTAGTAGTTTCATTTGCCCTGCATGCCCTGCATGAGAGTTCAGCAGGGCAAAGGTATTTGTAGTAGACGACCTGGCAGGTGAGTAGACCAGGTGGAAGTACTGTGGCATAGTACAAAGTGTTGAAGTGGCAGAACCACTCTCATATTTTGTGAGCCATTGCAGAAACACCCTGACAAATACTTTTTTGTTAATCCTAATGAACTATGGCAGTATTCTTGTTTATGAGAAGTAGCTGTATTGAACTCTATCACAAGTGGAGAGAGGAAAAATGTGTTTAACATTGTGAACTGTTGGTGGAGTTCAAGTTGGAACCAAAATAACTTTATTGGAACTTTGTCGCGAGACAGGATTTCCATATCCTTTTGGAACTGTTGAATATGATCCTGCTTGAATCTGGGGAAGTGGGACTCACTCAGGTTATTGGGAGAAACAGTTACCAGGTTGTGACCATAACTGTTATTTCTGCTATAGTGAAACTGCCATACGTTGCCTTGTTAAGTTTGCTATATGTATACGTGTGAGGGACATAAAACGCTTGTTACAGGGTTTCCTTTAGTTTCTTTTGATAGGCAGGGAAATCCTCATCAGGGTAGGGCTAGTGCAGTGTTTGTCTAACCTTTTGGGTTAATAATATGGCATCTTTTGAAAAACCTTCACAAAGTTGTCTGCCTCACAATTCTGACCCCTCACAAGATATAATTGGGCCGCAAAGTTTAAATACAAGCTGCACCCAGCTGACAGAGGTGAAGAGATGTAGAGTCGAGAGAAGGAGAAGGAACAGAGAAAGCTGCAGACCCAGGTCTGCCTGCCGATCGGGAATACAGCTGAAAAGCATGCAGAAGGAAGACGCGTGGCTGCATACAGCAGAGAGGCTGACCGGACTTCGGAGAGAAGAGAAGGAGGTGCCACCGGTTCACTGCAAGGAAGGTACGTGCTGTAGAAACCGCACACAGAGGATACAGAAACAGTAGCAAGCCTGCGCTTCACAGGGCACACACTGAGCAAATACAGCAAAGCAGACAAAGGCGAAGCAGCCCAAAGGCAACTGGTAAACCCAAGGAAAGTAAAAGTGTTACTGAGTTCCTGGTTCACTGATGCTGTTACATAGAAACAAATCGATAGGAAAGTAATGAAAGTAAGGGGAAGCTTGTGACTAATGAAGAACATTGTATACAACAGTGGGAAGCCGAATGGTATAATAAATTATACCGGCTCATGAAAACGCAGAGAGAAAGCACATGGGAAGCCATTCATTGAGTGAAAATATTTGTTAAACAAACTGGTGGCGGATCAATAAAGTCCTACCTGGAAAAGCAGGTTATTTGTGTAGAAATTTTCTGGCAAAACAGTATACCATGTGAAGGCAAGGTAACCGTTTCATACATATATATAGTCCTGGCAGGAGAGTATATCAGGTGAAGTAAAGTTAAGCGTTTCATATTTATAAAGTCCTGGACGGAGAGTATACTAGATGAAGATAGATTAAGTGTTTCATATATAAATTCCTGGCAGGAGAGTCTACCAGGAAAAGGCAAGTTAACTGTATCATATATAAAGTCTTGCTAGGAGAGAACAACAGGTGAAGAAAAGTTAAGTGTTTCATATACAAGGTCCTGGCAGTAGAGTATACTAGGTGAAGATACATTAATTGTTTCATATATTACGTCCTGGCAGGAGAGTATACCAGGTAAGGGCAAGTTAACTGTTTCATATACAAGGTCCTGGCAGTAGAGTATACTAGGGGAAGACAACTATGTGTGAAATATTGAGTGAATCTTTGAAAGGAAGACAATATTTCGGAACTATAAAGTAGTAGAAGAGGAAGTTAAATTAAGATAATAGCATGGTGAAGTCTGAAATGTGAACTGTGAATGAAGTGCTTAAAATAAAGGAAAGGTCCTTGGGAAGAAAGGTACCTTTGGGAGGGGAAGTAAAGAGGATGTCAAGGATGGCACTCTGTCAAGAGTGGCACAGGGCCCCCAGGTAGGGTTTGGGTGGCTGTGTTGATGTAAGGTGACAGATAAGTACACACACAGCAGGAAACTCATCAAGAAAGAAAAGTAAGCAACTGTAGTTGTGAACAGAAAGGGGCAGGAAATATAAAGATACAAACAAACTGGATTCCCTCTTGGGGTGTATGCAGATATGGAAAAAGAGTGTTCCACAGACCTTTGGAAACTCCAGCCTTTTGCACGGATTACTATTACAGAGGCCCACTCTGTCTGCTCATGGCTGGGAACAACAGCTGTGGGTGTCTGTTAAACAGAAAACACGACAAGGGAAGGGGCAGAGGTTGCCTGCCGGAAACCAACAGTCAAGCTCTGTACAAAGGATCAACATAAGACACAAGAGAGACAAGAATAGAAATAACCAGGGTCAAGGAAGTCTAAGAGAAATCTAGCAGAAGGGAACGAAGGAAGAAACAGTACAATAGCAATGGGTAAACTAAAGGAGAGGACAGAGGAGTCAAGGAAGAGAAGGACAGGCATCAAGAACAAGGGGTTGCAACAAGGAAGAGAGCAAGGGAGCAGCAGCCAGGAAAGAGGGGGGCTGCAAACAAGGAAGCAGGGCTGCAGTACCAAATGGTACAAGGTACAGAAAAACTGTAGTGGATTGCAGAGGACTGTAGTAGGCTGCTAAACAGAGAGTCCAGAGGAGCAGGACTGAGAGCTGTAGTAGGCGGCAGACAGAGAGCCCAGAGGAGTAGGGCAGCAAGGAGCGAACCCAAAGGAACAGGGCATAGAGGCAGAGAGACCCGAGGGTCAGGGGTGAAAGCAGAAGAGAGTATCAGGCTGCAAGGCAGGGAGCCTAGCGGAGCA
This sequence comes from Ambystoma mexicanum, assembly GCF_040938575.1. NCBI lineage: Eukaryota > Metazoa > Chordata > Amphibia > Caudata > Ambystomatidae > Ambystoma > Ambystoma mexicanum. Next base: position 687,101,824 of record NC_090938.1, read on the forward strand.
GAGCAGCAAGGAGCAAGCTCCGAGCAGCAGAGCAGCGAGGCAGGGAGCCCGGAAGGCTATGGCTGTAGGCAGCGGAGTGTAACAGGCTGCAAGGCAGGAAGCCCAGAGGAGCAGGGCTGTGAGGCAGTGAGCCCAAAAGGCTAGGGCTGTAGGCAGCAGGGTGTAGCAGGCTGCAAGGCAGGAAGCCCAGAGGAGCAGGGCTGTGAGGCAGGGAGCCCAAAAGGCTAGGGTTGTAGGCAGCAGGGTGTAGCAGGCTGCAAGGCAGGAAGCCCAGCGTAGCAGGGCTGTAGGCCGCAGGGTGTAGCAGGCTGCAAGGCAGGAAGCCCAGAAAGAGCACTGGAACAAAAGAAAGCAGGAAAATTTAGCAGCAGGAACAGCATACAAATTCGAGACAAAAGGCAAAAAGGGGCTGGGAGGACTCTTGATGCAAGAGGCTGAGCTCCTGCAGGCAGCTGCTTAAATACCTCCCTGCCCTGTACTGAGGCAGGCTAATTGGCAGCACCTGGAGAAGCACACCTGAAAACAATCTGCCTCCTCCCTCTCTGGTCCTGAGATGGTGGAAGCAGCACTGATCCCTAGGGCTTCGGGGGATTGTGGTTCCAATGCTGACGAATGGGAATGGCCAGGAATTGATAGCTGTAGCAAGGTGCATTGTGGTACATGTAGTTAGTTGAGTTATATAAGAAGGCACCAAAGTCACGCAAATGGGAATTAAGTACCAAAGTGTGAATAGGGGTTGTTCCAAGAGTATTCTGAAGATAAATGAATTACAAATAGTCCATGATGGTTGCCAATGTGTGCGCCCAATGGCGCAGGCATGACAGAGGAACTTTGTGGAAGGGAGCCACTTCCTCAAACAACGTGAACACTCTCAGGGGACAGAAAAATCCTCTTGGAAACTTGGTGATTCTTTCTGGAACTGATTGTTTTAGGCAAAGAAACTAGAGAAGGAAGTTTTTCCTAAAACCGTTAACTTTGTCTGTGAAGAAACCCTTTTTGTTTGATTTTGAACCCTTGTGTTGGACCTTTAACATTTTGAACACTTTCAGAAGACAAGAAACATTAACCTTTACACCTTAGAGTTATTTTAGAGTTTGAGGGCCAGAATAGGATGATGGACACCGGACTTACTTTTATTTGGACATCTTGACATTGACAGACTTCGTAGGTTTTGGTGAGGTAGGGAAATTTCTACTAGATCAGGGATAGTGAGGCATTTTCCAACCCCTTTTTCATTTAAATAAAGGTTTATAGCCACAAACATGTCTCCTACATGTCCGTGTCTCATTCCTGGCACGTCACACTTCTCTCTGCGTCTCTCCACACTATTGCTGGCTCCGCCCCTCAAGGAAGTCTGCACGCTAGAGGCTTGCCTCTATGTAGGATTCTTCCTCCTCCATTCTAAGTTCTTCGTCCCTTTATTCTCACCGCCGTACCTCAATGCAGCTTTCTTCATCTTGCTGATAGTTTCATTCTGTTAGTGGTGTTTTTGGATACCAATGCTCAGTCTCATAAGTTAAATTTCGCAAGTTGAATGTGCACTCAAGGTTTTTGGTTTATTCCTTGATTTGTGTTTTCTTGCCACAATAGAGTTGGTGTCAAGCGCTGCGATGGGCCTCGGGTAGCGGTCAAGAAGGTTTGCAGTAATAGCAGAACGTTTCTTGATCTGTTGATTTACAGGTCATTGGACAGAGTTTCCAATTGTTGAAGGTTCTTCAGTGGCATGATATCCAGCACATCCAGGTTGTGGCTTGCTATCGCTGGGTAGCAAGTGAGGTCTGTACGACCTGCTATCACAATATTGTTCTTTCTGGAGTATGCCAGCAGCAGTTGTCCCTTGAGATTGGCTGTCCTAGAGCTTCAGCATCGTTGCTTGCTTTTCAGGTCTCCTGCAATAGTTTCTACCGGAGAACAAGCAAAGCATCCACGTTGCCCAAAGTCTAGCATTGCTTTAGGAGAGAAGTATGTGGCAATTAGAAAGATATGGTCTTGACCTGTACTCCAGTGGAATCAATGATCCTAAGGGGTGGTAGCGCTATCTTGTGATGGTTAATCCTTGTGCTCTCTACCACAGCAGTCCCTCAACCTTGACTACTTCTGGTCTGACAGTCTGGTATACTATGTGGTTCACTATGCTTAGCGCCCAGTTTCCTTGCAGATGGATTGCCGATAATAGAGCCACTCACTTTCCTCTATGAGGTGAAGAAGTGTGTCTATTTTATCATGAATATTAGCATTCCACATCATGATCACACAACCACGTTTAGATACTGCCATGTTGTGCAATGTCTGCTCTGTGGAGTAGACTCTGGATTAGCTTTGCCATGATTGTGGTCTTGCAGAATATTACACCAGGTTTGTGCCCAGGTTCTGAGATGAAACCGCATGCCTAAGAGTAGGAGTGGAACCCAAACCATGAAAGGGCATTCAAAGAAGTGAATGAATAGTAGATCCACTGTGTCTATGACTGTTTAATTTCCACAGGAACCCGGTCATCACTACGGATAACAGTGCATATGCCCTAGGCGCGACCCTCATCCAGAAACGGGATAACGCTGAACAAGTGGTAGCTATTGCATCAAAAGTGCTGTCGGATGCCGAACAGAATTATTCGATTATTGAAAAGGAGATGCTGGCGGGTGCTTGGGCTGTCGAATACTTCAGGCCGTATGTTTGGGGCACCACATTCATGCTCCTTACTGACCACAAACCGCTTATACACATGCTGAGCCCAGGTGGTACCAAAACATCGACCCCCAGGTTGATTGTCTGGGTACCTATAATGCATCTATACAGCAAATGGTGTTCTAGGCGCAACAAGACGAAAGAGTGGGGGGGAGAACAGGGATGAAGAAAAAAAACGGTCCTGAGGCTTTGTGTCATTCGGATCGTGCAAGTGCAGTAACAAGAAGTGCAGGGGACGGGGAAAGTGCCCTTCAGAGCGGAATGCGCTAATGCTAAGGAGGGAAAGGAAGTGTAGGTCAGCGTGTCGAGCGAGCAAATGCGGGTGGAGGGGGAAGGGGGAAAAAGGTCCATTGGTTAGGCGAGTGCTAATTGGAGCCAAGGTGGACAAGTGCCAGGGAAGTGCAGGGGAAAGATGGTCTACATGCTAAGTGCGAGAACAGGACTGGATGGGCTCAAGGGGTGCCCAGCCAGACTAGTGCAAGGTGATGGAGCAGGGGTAGGGCAAGTGCGGGTTGGGGGTCATGGATCCATCAAGTGCAGGGGTAGACTGGTAGAGGAGGGCCTGGTGCCCTGTATGCATCAGAAGAAACCAGGCAGCCAGTCAAAAAGAGGCAGAGGGGGATATTAGCAGGGGAAGGAGGCAGAGAAAATGATGGTCTTGAGAAGCTTCCAGAACATAAGGAATGTTAGCATGTATAGCTGCAAAGCTACAAAAGTACACATACAACATTGCACACATAGCAGGATGGAGTAACTCACAGGCCGACTGCATGTCGAGGCTGCCGGAGTCAGATGGTCTGGCATCGCCCTTCCTGAAAATGTGTGTGTAGTGGCATCTGTGGGAGACCTGAACTGCAAGATGTGCATGGAGATGGGGGGAAAAGCACCGGAGAGATGAGGCAGGTAGAAATCCTGCGACACGTGAAATCACGGACTGGGTTCGCAAAGGATGGCCTGATAAGAGAACAATCCCAGAAGGTCTGAGACCATTCTGGAAAGTAGCAGATGAAATATATGAAGCAGATGGATTACTCTTTAGAGGAGATCAAATCATGTTGCCAGCGGACATGAGGAAGATAATCTTATGCAGAGCTCACTCAGAAAACTTCGGGACCAGCATGATGCGATGCCGCGTCAGAGATGCATATCGGTGGCCGGGCATGGATAACAACATCCAAATGATGATGGCCTGGTGTCACAAAGGCATAAATAGCGACAAACGCTTGAAGGTATGACAAGCACCTCTGAATCCAACAGAGATACCTGAGGTGGTGTGGCATAAATTGGGACTAGATGTCCTAGGCCCACAAGAAGCAATGGGGCCAGAGCATAGATACTGGATAATAATGATTGACTACTTATCTAAATGGGTGGAAGACACGTTTGTGGCAGATATCACTACAGCAACTCTCATCGGAGTATTGACTGCTGTGTTCCAAAGGGAAGGATTGCCCAAGCAGATAGTCATGGACAATGGGGTCCAGATATTATCCAGGGAGATGAAAGATTTCTGATGGAAACCAACATCAAACAAGTCAAGGCCTCTCTATATCACCCTCTAGCTAATGAACTAGTTGAGAGAACCAACAGGTTCATCTTGGGTGCGCTGCAGCTGGTCAAGGCTTCAAACATGGACACGTATAAGACTGTAAAGGAGGCCATTGATGCTCATCGCTTCACTCCAAACGGGACCATAAGTGTGTCATGCTAGTACCTCCAGGGCGAAACAGGGTAAGAGTAGATGAGGCAGTAGACATGGAGGAAGTGATGTGGAGAATCAAACAGAGCAAGGCAACCATGAAGAGCAGAAGTGATGAGAGAAGAGCAGACCAGAGAATGGAAGTTCGGGTGGTCAAAATCCGACTGCCCCACAAAGGCCAAGACAGTGGTTCGAGATTCAGCAGACCAATTCAAGTAGTGCAGAGGGCATTGAATCACAAATGTACTCAGGGTGGCAAACGTGGAGCTTGGAAAGGGTTGCAGTGTACCAAAAGACATCAGAGGTGTCGGGAGAACCACATCCAGGGGAACTCAGAGTGCAGGGAGCATGCAGCGACTGTGCACCAGACAGCACCACCCAAGAACTACTACGAGAATTTGCCTCCAAAAATGAAGAGTACAGAATCAGCATGGGAGGTGAGAGTCCCAGAGAAAAGAACCAGGTGGAACCGTGAGGGGTGAACAAGATTACACCAGCTGCCGAGTCTCCAGGTGGTGGGAACCAGGTTACCCGCCCCCAGCGGGAGAAACGCAGAGCAGCCAAGTATGCAGATTAGGCTATGGACTGGGACAACACTGCTCAACAAAAGGAGGCATGTGGGGAAGCCTGCAACTCACGAGACTCCGCGAGAGAGCGCGAGCTGTAGAGCGCGGCATACGGAAGTGGGACATAGCCAGAGTGAGTTGAGTGGCCCGGCGCTCCTCTCCAAAGACTCCTAAAGAAAAAGACTTAGCGCAGCACTCTAGAACAATATGCAGAGACTGCCTTTGTGATCACCCACATCTATGTTTAACTGACAATTCAGTTGCCTGTTTCTGAGTGATTAAACCTTTATGCAGTCACTCAAACAATCTTGTGTGTGTCCTTATACAACACTCATCTTGTCTGATTGTTGCTGAGGTGGCCAAAAACAAGCATATCCTGACTACATTGTAAAGCGCTTTGATGCCTTGAAGGGCCTGGGCAGTGCTAAAGAGCACCTGATAAATATACAAATTGGTGTGGATAGTGAGTGAGCGGGGGTCAGTGAGGCTGTGGAATGAGCAATGTGGCAGGGCCAGAATTTGTCACCAGTGGGGCCCCTGAACATGTTACTGTGTTTGACCGTTCTGCTCTTTTCATACACTGCACTGGGGGGTGGGGGAAGGTGGGGGGTGGTCACTTAGGGCCTCATTACGACCCAGGCGGTAAGTTACCGCCTGGGCCGTGACTTTACCACCATGGCGTAAACTACGTTTACGCCATGGTGGTTGGCGGACTTACCGCCCCATTCCGACCTTGGCGGGGCGGTAAGTCCCCAATCCCCATTTACCCTTCCCCATTCCCATTTTTGCCCCATAGGGCATAATGGGAGAGGGGAAGGCGTTAATTACGCCACCGTAAATTACGGTGGCGTAATTAACTCCATGGTCCCTTAGCGCCATGGATTTTAACACCTGCTAAAAGCAGGTGCTAAAAGCGCCATGGCGCTAAGGGACCTCGTACTCAGGCGGTAAGGGTCGGCGCTGTTAACGCTGCCGTTAACCCCTTACCGCCTGGGTCGTAATGAGGCCTTTAATGTTTGAATGGGGTCACATATTGCTTGACTAGATGGCTACTTGAATGCCTGCAGCTCGGGATGAGGGGGTTGTCATGTGGTGCCTGGAGGAAGAGGCGGCATTGCATATTCCGGGGGGCGGGTCCTGATATTCCGACGTCCTACTCCGCGCCTCGGACCCCCGCACTGCTTGCAGACATTTTGCTCCAGGTACCACTGCTTTTGACAGCAGAAGTCATGCATTTCCTTTCCTTGATCCCGATATTATGGTGCAACCGCCTGGGAAATAAAGCGCGCACCTTGCCACTGCGCAGTGTTAAACCCGGAGACGCCATGCTCTTCCCTTCAGACTCAGAGAAGAGTGTAAAAACCCAGAGTCTCCGGGCTAAACCCGGTGGTTAGGCAGGTATGCCACTGCCCTATGTCCTTTCAACAATATAAATTACCGACCACCTCTTCATAACCCCTTCCCTGGGCCCTATAACACTTTTTCCATTAGCACCCATCAGACCACATCGCCATACTCTTCATTACACCTTTCAAAGTTGCTCTTCATTAGTCCCACTCCAAATGCTGCCTCGTTTGCTCTGCTCTGTCCCACTCTCCAAATCTCCATTCATTCTTCCTCCCCCCATCCAGGCGAGTATGTGATAGAACCTACAATTTCCAAAATATACCATCTCGGTGGAGGGTTGAAAGTAAGTTACACAAAACAGAAGCGTTGCAAAGAGCCTGCTTCTTTGAGGCACTAGGCGCTGAGATTCTAGAATGGGGTATTTGAATTGTCATGAATTAGGGCCACTGGACATCTTGGAACAGGTAATTCATTCATCATTTTCTGAAAATGGCTGGTTGGCGGCCATCTTAAACTGGACATGCACGTACCATAGTTTCATTTTTATCCTTGAAGGTTCCAAGGTTTGGGCAGAGAAAAGCAGCAGTGGAGTGGTGTGCTGTGTGCCTCTTTTCCACAAATAAGTGTGTACCGAATGCAAGGAGGACAGCAACAGCGAGGAAATCTGTCTTCCTTGTTGGTAGGATCTCATTTTCTGGGGTGGCTAGTTTGCTTCCAGTGCCGGTTCTGTTCTGCTTACAAGTTTCTGTGCTCCTGCTAGCAGACTGGGAGACAGGACGATTGATACTAGTTCCCATCTTAGAAACGGATCTTTGTTTGCTAGGGCAATTTCTCAGATGGGAAATAGCTGCTTCATTGTGAGTAGGCTACTTCCCATTAGACAAATGGCCCTTTTTGCCCCACACTGGTCATGTCTTGCTTAATAATGAGTTTTAGATTATTCTCACTGAGAATGCTAGTTCCCATTAGTGAAATGGCCCATTTTGCCCCCCTTACTGTCAGGTCTTGCATAATAGTGGGTTTTAGATTATTCTCACGAGAATGCCAGTTCCCATTAGAGACATTAGCCCTCATTCCAAGTTTGGAGGTAAGTATCGTCACTTACCGGCATGGCGCAAATAGCGTGTCCGAGCTGGCAGCAGCCTGCTAATAGAGGACTATTACGACTTTGCAGGCATGAGCTTTGCGCCATGCCGGTAAGGTACCTAGCGCCATGCCGTAAAAGGGCCCCAAAAAGCCCTTACCGGCATCAAGCGCACCGTAGATAACACTACCGCCATAGTCCAAAGCGGCATTACCGGTGACCGTAAATAGCAGTGACCGTAATTAGCGGTCACCGCTATTTACGATCACCGCTAAATAGCGGAACCGGAAATAGCGTCATTGCACAGGAACGGGAAAGAGCACAGCAGCCATCTTTAAAAACCAAATCCATTGCCAGCCTCAGCACACAGGACCCCTGGGACACTGCAAATCGACCAAAAAGTTAATCCAACCACCCAAGAATGCCAAAAGCACTCAAGAAGGGATTTGCCCGCCTCCGAAAGGAGAGATTCAGCCAGGACGAGCTGCAGATGCTCGTGGGCACCTTGCATGAGCATACAGGGACTGTGTACAGCAGCAACATGAGGAGGGAGGCTGTGTTGCGCAAAAAGGAGATTTGGGCACAAGTTTGACAGAAGGTCAGTGCAGTGGGCAACACAGCCTGCACAGTTAAGGATTGCCGCAAGCGGTGGGATGACCTGCGGCTGAGGGTGAGGAACATCCTATCGGTAAACCGTACCCAGGCCTTGGAAACCGGAGGAGGACCAAGTTCTACCATTAAGCTCACCCCGTGGGAGGAAACATGTGTGGGGATGATTGGCCCAGAATCAATCGAAGGCCTAGGAGAGATGGAGTGTGGCGCCACGACATCTGCGGATGGAGGTGAGTGTCCAAAGTAAAAACTGCTGAGCCAAATCTGATGAAAGAGAGATGATGTTCCCTTCCCAACCCAAATGCTTATTACCCAAAATTGCGTGGATGTGCAATCGTTCCAATGTATGTATGATGCCTATCCAAACATCACTCATGCCGTCCCTCTCTTTCACCCCCACAGGCAGTGAGCATGACAGTGAGGAGAAGGACACCAACCAGCACAGGACAGCAACCGCCCGTCTACATCCAGGGGCCAAGCCAGGGGGCGCCGTGTCCCAGCAAGGAAGACACCACAGGGACACATACCACCTGCAACACCAAGGTCCGTGGAGGGCACACCACCCCCACCCCCAACCCCACCGCCCCACTGTACTGCCTGCAGACACCTGTCCGACACCCCGTTCGGAGGAGTCCAGTGTGGCTGGGGAGGTGGCAGCCACGGCACCCCTCCCTGTCGAAGACAGCCCCAATGACATCTGGGGCACCATTGAGGATGCCTCAGTGGATGTTGTCCACACCCCAACACAATTGGCATCCCCCAGGTATCCATGAGTGACACCGTTGATACCAACACCCTGGAGCAGGCTGGGCAAGACCACACCCAGGGGCTTATCAGTCCGGTATTCAGTCCCGGGGAGGATGAGCAGGCTGGGCATGCCAGCCAGATCCCCAGCACGGCCACAGGTTCAGCCACAGGTTCAGCCGCAGGAGCACAGCAGGCTGACCAGCTCACTGCACTAATCCAGGAATTTGTGCAGGACAACCGTCAGGCCAGGGAGAAGTGGCACATGGAGTTGAGAGCACTGGGCCAGTCCATCACGGATAACACGAACCGCCTCTGCGAGGTGCTAGGGCGCATCGCTGATGCTTTGGAGGCAGGTTTTCCTACCCAACAGCCTCAGCAACAGGCCACACCATCCACCAGTAGTTCGACACAGACCAGCCCGCTCTGCTGGTCGCTCCGTGCGCTGCGCCGATGGGACATGCCACCCCTGGCTCTGGGAGTGCTGAGTGACTGTTCTGGCAGCCTCATGTAGGCTCTGTGGACCCTATGGGATTTATGTGGGGAGTTGTGTAAAAAAAGAGACCATAGTGGACATTCATCATTGCGCATGTGTCATTTAATCTTGCACAGTGCATAGTGTACATGTACCCCCACACCCAGTGCCCTATGTCCAACCATTATGTCACCCTCTGCTGACATGTATTTCAGAAATATTGTGCGATCACTGACTGGCGCACAGCACGTCCCTCCTGTGCATCGCCAACGTGATGAGGTCCTGCCACATTTTCATCATCCCCTTCATCATCATCAGGTGGTATCAGTTCCATGTCAGGGGGCGGGGCACGTTCCGGCGGATGCACATATTGTGCAGCATTACACATGCCATGGTGATCTTGGCCACCTTCTCATGTCTGTAGAGGAGTGCCCCACCCGACCGGCTGAGGCAGCGAAATCGTGCATTCAACAGGCCAAAGGTCTGCTCAAATACCACACGTGTACGGGTATGGGAACGATTGTAGTCCTCCTCGTGCCTGTTCTGTGGGTTTCGGACAGGGGTCAGGAGCCACGGCTTCAAGGGATAGCCACCGTCACTGGCATGAGAGGGGAATGAAGGTAATTGTTGGAAGAATCATGTTGGACAACTGTACTAGTCTCACATACCTGCAGGTAATTGGTGCACAGATGTCCCTGGATGCATTGACCCCATTTCAGGTCCCTCTATGTGTCCTGTGCCATGGACTAATGGTGTGGGTTGCATCTTCAAGATGATTCATGGTGTGCACTGACATCTTGTTGCTTGTGCATCGTATATGTCCATCAGCAGTGTTGGAGTCAAATTAGTGATGTGTTGTGTTCTGTGAGATTTGCTATTAGGGAGCGTTGGCTGTAGTCTGTACAATATTTGGCATTCTGTGCTGATCCTTTCCATGGTGACATGCAGCACTCATATGGGTGTGCAGACCCAGTGACACACTGTGGAATCCCTGGTTGGCTCAGTTCAATGCACTCGCAGGGATGATTGTCCTGTGTGGTGATATGCTGGAGACAGCAACATAGTGCATATGCACTGCATGGTGCAGGATGGCCTTACGGTGGGCGAGGGCCGCTGATGAGTGATGCATGTGTTGTGGGATGTGGGCTGGTTACCTGTTAGTCATGTAGTGAGAGGTATCGACCTTCATCACTATGGGATTTGGGTGTCATGTACCGTTTCTGATGCTTTGAGGCACAGTGTTTGGTGATGTGCACATCGTGTAGTCACATCAACATTGCCACCCAGGTGGAGTATGTATCCCCCCCATTGCCACCCAGGTGGAGTATGCATCCCCCCCATTGCCACCCAGGTAGAGTATGCACCCCCCCATTGCCACCCTGGTGGAGTATGCATCCCCCCCATTGCCACCCAGGTGGAGTATGCATCCCCCACCCATTGCCACCCAGGTGGAGTATTCATCCCCCCATTGCCACCCAGGTGGAGTATGCATCCCCCCTATTGCCACCCAGGTGGAGTATGCTTCCCTCCCCCCTTT